>NC_056056.1:198929303-199235011 GCF_016772045.2 Ovis aries
CCTTAAAATGCAGACAATAACACCTATCCTGCAGATTTTGAAAATTAAATGAAAAAAACTTACAAATACGAGGAATATAATAGGTTCTCAAAAATTAGTTTTTACCTTGATATCTATGATTTATTTTCAACCATATAATATTTCACTAACTTGGTTTTTACACGAGATATCTCTTGCTAAATGTAGATGTTCAGAATGTTGCCTGATATACTTCACGATGTATAATTGACCCAGGAAATAATTCAAGAAGTCACCCTGAAGCATCTTGATTCTTCCCAATAGACGTTTGGAATCATAGTAGCTTGATTCAGTCTGTAGTGACATTTAGCCAAAAATAAATTGGCATATGTATATATTTTTATTAAAAAGATAGGAATACAAATACCTGCACATCCTTATAGATTCATTACCTTGCATATGTCTTAAAGGTGTATTAATAGTAAATTTAGAATTTTTTTGTTTACTTATCAAATTGATCCACTAAACATTTACTAACAATAGAGGTACCTTTCTTTAGCTCTAATATTTACTGCTTTTCTACTTATAGGATGTTATAGATTGATGGTGGAAAATTTAGAAAATAAGGATGTAAAATAACATTGTCCCATGTCTCACTACTCTGAAAGAAATTATTTCAATGTTTTGATGTGTAGCTAATCATACATTTTTCTATGCACATATGACAAGTGATACATAACATACGCTTTATATTATACCCACACTTAAACATCTTAAAGGAAAGTAGCAAGGAAGAATCCTAATATTTGCTACTTGTACTTTTTCATTAATATAGTGAGCCTTTTTACCTTCCTTTAAAAATTATTTTATGATATTTGAAGCTTTCTTGTGTTTAGCTTTATGGATAGAGCTTCATATATTGTTAAATCAGTCTTTTATCATCAGATGTGTAGGTTTTATCTTCTCGTTTTTGTATTATCAGTATCATCAATTTAATATGGACTTTATAAACAAATACTCAAATCTGTGTCAAGCTAGATTTGCAAGCACATGGTTATTAGACAAAGCATATAAGTTTAAAGTTTACTTTATATAGTGCCAAAATGCTCTCCAGAAAAATTATACCAATTATCCTTACTCCAGAAATGAAAAAATAATGCATTCTGTTATAGAAGTTCTAACACTGGGAATTATTATTTTAAAAGATATCCTTGTCACCTTGAGGGATGAAAGATGATATCTTATCATTTTTAAATAGCATTTATTTGATTACTAGTGGCCCTTTGATATTTTTTCTATTAAGAAACTGCCTGTTTATTCCTTTCATCCATTTTTCTATTAAGGCAGACTTACCTATTTTATCCATGTTCTACACAGAAAATTAAAACATCATTCAAGTGCTAAGCCCAGCCTAAATTCTATTATGATGCAAAGTAATTGTAGGTTGTTAATGCTATTTACAAATCGTATGTCAATTTTATTTCACCATTGAAATAAAAAGTTGCATTCACAATTAAGTTTGCCTCCTCAGTGGAACTCAGTCAAGTAAGACAAATACTCCTAAATTTTGACTCTAAAACTGTTCACCTTCTTATTGCTGCAAAATACTGTTCTAGCATCATTATTAAAGTACCTAATATATTTCTGTGTGCGCTTCATTTATTACATGCCGTAATGGGACTGCATATCTTTAGTGCTGGCTATGCACAATTAGCACTTAGTTATTGTCTTGTCACTTCCATCCCTTCAAGACAAACTCCTTTAATGCAAGAAGTCAGCTAATCTTCATCAGTCAAGCAAAGCAGACGAATTGTATGACTCTGAATCCAGAAGGTTTTCAGTACAGGAGACTCTCCTTTTACATTGATGTTTGCTTGGGGAAATCTCCCCAGTAAAGTCATTCACCACAGGAGCCTGTACTCATAGTAGCTAAATCATTGTCCCAGTAGTACACCTTTTCAAGTGACACACAAAACCAATGGGTAATTTATAAGCACTTTCCCTTAAGCAAACTTTTTTGATACCTGAAATTGTGATATTATAAATGCTTATGAGTATTATTTAGCAGTGGGAGTCCCTGCTGGCTCAGTGGTAAAGAATCCGCCGGCCAGTGCAGGAGACATGGGTTCGATCCCTGGGTCGGGAAGATCCCCTGGAGAAGGAATTAGCAACCCACTCCAGTATTCTTGCCTGGAGAATCCCATGGACAGAGGAGCCTAGTGGGCTACAGTCTATGGGGTCGCAGAAGAGTCGGACACAACTAGAGATGGAACACCAATAAGAACAATCATTTAGCAAGCCGTTTCATCTTAACTTTTAAATCAAAGTATCAGTAAGATATAAAGCATTGCTGAATGTCTAAAAAAGATAGTAAAAGGATGCCCTGGTGGTCAAGTGGTTAACTCTGCACTTCCACTGCAGAGGGTATGGGATCCATCTCTGGTTGTGGAGCTAAAATACCACATGCTACATGGCCAAAGATAAATAAATGAAATATTTGAGTAAGGTAGTAGTAACAGTGAACTTTCAGGATTGGTGGTCTTCTCTGTCCTTCAAGTAAAAGGGTGTGGCTAAAAATGGGCTTCCCCTGGGGCTCAGATGGTAAAGAATCTACCTGCAATACAGGTGACCCATATTCAATCCCTGGATTGAGAAGATCCCCCGGAAAAGGGAATGGCTACCCACTCCAGTATTCTTGCCTAGAGAATCCCATGGACAGAGGAGCCTGGAGGCTACAGTCCATAGGGTTGCAAAGAGTCGGACACAACTGAATGACCAACACTTTTTCACTTCATGGCTAAAAATGTGTGAATCTGAATTTTAAAATATCTAAAAGTGTATCTATTTTGAAAGGACCAGAAGAAGATTATTTTGAGTACCTTGTATGATAACTTTAATCTTATTCAGAATTGGGAAATTCTGGTTAATTTCTTAAAGATGAGTGACCCCCCACACACACACACCCCGGAACCTTCTAGAAAGCTAAGTGATGGTTTTATAAGAGATGAGAAAAAAGTGCTCATTTGTAATGAAATGGCCTCAAATATATATAACTGTGTGACATTTGAAAAAAAAAAAAGAAGGCACTGTGCTAGGCTCGGTGGAAACAGAGGTGAATAAATTCTAGTTAGAATTTATCTGCCTTAGAGGTGTTCAGAACTATAGAAGAGACTGGAGATCAAAGAATCACAGAAGAGAAGAGTGTAAACATCTGTTTACTAAATATACAAAGCAGATCTATACTGAGGGAAGAGAGGTCTGTCCCTTTTGTCCTTCTTATGAAAGCATCAAAGGGTTGATGTGCTGGATTTTAAAGGATCCTCTAAGACCGCTTAGGGTGTAGGAAGTGTGTCTGGTAGTGGGGTAGGGGAGGTGACAAAGCCTTAATGCAGTGAGGAAAGGGTTTTCCAGATAGGCGGAGCAGAGGGAAGACATGAAAGTGTGAATCCATGTAATGTGTTCTGGAAATGAACAGAGGCTCAGAGATTGGTAGTTGTGGAGTAGTTTGGTGAGGATGTGGAGGAGTAGGGAACAGAGAGAGGAAACTGTGAAGGTAAGAAGTCAGTGAACTAAAGTCAACATGAATCCAAATTGAAATTATTCATCAAAAATTGCATTGTTATTTGAAGTGTTCAGTTCTAGAATAAGTCTGTCTTCACCAACATTTATGGAACACCCACTTCAAGTGGTAGTATAGTTTATGGTGGTATTTCAAAGGGTTCAAACAAAATTTAACTCAAGGTCATTTACCTCAGCACTACCACTCAGAGTGGGAAATCTGTTACACATTCATGAGAGAATTTGAAATGCCACAGTGAATTATACACCAAAAAGTAAGTGCTTTGGAAATGATCAGAATGAGTTGATGGGGTCAGGGAATACTTATGGAAGGAATGGAAACTAAAAAGTCTTTATTCATTTATTTAAGTATGTGCGTGCTAAGTCATGTAGTTTCTGTGTAATAGTATGTAAGTTACAGGTGTACAGTATAGTGTGTGATCAGTTGCTTCAATTGGCTCTGACTCTTTTTGTGACCCTATGGACTATAGCCCGCCAGGCTTATCTGTCCACGGGATATTCCAAGCAAGAATATTGGAATGGGTTGTCATGCCCTCCTCCAGGAGATCCTCCCAACCCAGGGAATGAATTGTGTCTCCTGCATTGGCAGACGGATTCTTTACTATGGAGTTGCCGAGGAAGCCCCAATATAGTGATCCACAATTTTAAAGGTCATACTCCATTTAAAATTATTATAAAATATTGGCTATGTTCCTCATGTTGTACAGTATATCCTAGTTGCTTGTTTTATACCTAATAGTTTATACCTCTTAGTCACCTACTCCTATATTTCCCCCCCGCCCCCGCAGCAAAAAAAAAAGAATTTCTAGAATTTAAGTAGGTAGAAAAAAGGGGAGAAATATCCCTGACTAGGAAACAGCTAAGCAAAGAGAAGATGGTCGGTAGCAAATAATAATGGCAGCAGATTCTCATACAGTGCTGATCAGACATTGTTTTGTTTTGTGTGTGCTAGCTCATTTAGTACTCGAAATAACCCAGAAGTAGTCACTATGATTAGCCTCATTTAACAGATGAGGAAATGAAAGTATAGAGAATTTAAATAACTTGCCCAAGATTGCACAGATAGAAAAAGGTAGATTCAAAATTTGAACCAAGAAAGTCTGTTTTTTAGTCTCTGGACTCAGATCCGGTATGAGGACCCATGCCTCTTTCAAGATGGGTATTTTCTTTGCTGACTGTGGTGGTGGTTTAGTCGCTAAGTTGTATCTGACTCTTGCAACCCCGTGGACTGCAGCCTGCCAGGCTCCTCTGTCCATGGGTGGAAGTCGCTCAGTCATGTCCGACTGTTTGTGATCCCATGGACTATACAGTCCATGAAATTCTCCAGGCCAGAATACTGGTATGGGTAGCCTTTCCTTTCTCCAGGGGATCTTCTGAACCCGGAGATTGAACCCAGGTCTCCCACGTTGCAGGCGGATTCTTTACCATCTGAGCTATAAGAGAAGCCCCTGTCCAGGGGTAAGTGGATATAAAGGCGAGTAGATAGAGTGGAATTAAGTCAGGTAGATATTAAACAATTTATAGCAGGATTTGGGATACGGGTAGTGTGGTTTGGTACAGAGAAGATTGTTTCTGTGTGATGACAACTGTGCTGTCACTGGGAAAAGACAATAAATTTGTTCACAAGTGTACAGTGAGTATATAATCTCCACTTCTTACTGAAGTACAGTATCAAAATCTCCATCTTTTAGTAACAGAGGTATGCTAAATAGGACAGTAGAAATATTGGAGATATGGACTAGATTCCTTTTCTTTCCAAAGTGCTGTAGAAATGGAAATTAATTATAATTGACAGTCACTCATCTTAGGGAAGTAAGATAACTAAGTTAACATTTTCATTCTTAGAAAGGATGTCACAAATGAAGGCTTCCTCGCAGAGGCATTTGATAACCTGTTTAAAACCACTCTAAGCCCCACATTTTACAGGGATGATTTCTTAATTATACTTATTGTCTGTACTTTTAGAGTATCTAAGATCATATGAATTTAACTATAGTTACTCCAAAATACCAGGTAATTAATTCTATGATTAATTCTTAAACATTAAGATTAGGTGGTTTAATAAACTGATTGGGCATCTTTTTATTCCTTAACATATTTTTTAATGATGCCAGAATTAATTGAACTGACTGTATCACAAGCAGTTAGGGTTAGATTATAAAAAAGAATATGTTTATTTTCAAGAATTTTAGCCTGTCCTGTTAATACACATACATTCAACATCCTCTGGCCATCACTATTTTTATAATGTTTTTCTGCAAATGCTAAATCGCATCAGAATCTGGTTATAGAACATTGGAAATTAGCCTTTCTTACAAAATCACAGTTGTAGATCATTTTGTTAGATGTCTGATATCTGCATTGCTGTTTCTCTAATTTCGTCATGTTTGTGTATAGAACATTTTAAAGGAGTATATCAGCTCCTGTTGCAAAGCAGTCATAATCAGCTCTTAACCAAAGCTTTCAAGGCTGTTTTAAGTTTTATATGTGTGACATTCCTCACCTGTGTTCTGTTTCATTTTGACCTTTAAGTATAAATTGATACACACATAAAATGTACTTTATCCAGTTGACAACATATGAGTAACAACATATTTCGGGAAGGAATATTTTAGATGAATTCCATTTATATCTCACTGAATGATAGGCACTCCTTTTTAAAGGTCCATACTTTATTATTCTGTTTCTGTTTTGTAGATAGTTTATTGTGTCATAATTTAGATTCCACGTGTAAGCGATATCATATGATATTTGTCTTTCTTTGCCTGACTTAAGTCACTTAGTATGATAATCTCTAGGTCACTCCATGTTGCTGCAAATGGCATTATGTCATTCTTCTTTATGGCTGAGTAGTATTCCAGAGAGAGAGTGTGAGTGTGTGTGTGTGTGTGTGTGTACACGTACCATATCTTCCTTATCCATTCCTTTGTTGATGGACATTGAAATGTTTCCATATCTTGGCTATTGTGAATAATAAAAGCTTGAATCTTGAATCCAAAGAGATCAGGGGGCTTTTCATTCCTCTACCATACATGTTCTAGCTATGGAACATTGAGCAGGTTTTAAAAATTCTGGAGAAGGCGTTAGGTTTTTCATCTGAAAAGGACAGTGTTAATATTTTATCGGTTGGATTTAAGGAATAAATGTAATGGCTATATCTATATACATGTTCAGCCTTAGTACATGGTAAGTACTTTATAAGAGGTGTTTATTTTAATTACCTACATTCCAAACATTGAGGAAAGGCTTTACACGCTACATTTATACTCTTTACTACCAACTTAGAAAAGTTACTGATGTTGAAGACAAAAATCCTGAAGTTTCATTTTTAATATTGTGAGTAGAAGGTTGGGATTTGAACTCAATTCATTGCAAATGTCTCTCTGCCTTAGATATACTTCTTATTTTAACATTCCTACTGAGCTGGTGATGGACAGGGAGGCCTGGCATGCTGCTGTCCATGGGGTCTCAAAGAGTCGGACACGACTGAGCAACTGAACTTGAACCATTCATTGATGTAACTGTTTTATCTTACCCACAGAGAAATGACTCAGAGAAAGTATAAAATACATCCTATATCTTGCATTGGGTAGGTGAGAACCACAGCACTCAGTACCAAATCCCCAGGCTCTTGGTTCAGTGCTTTTGTTGATATAATTACTCTGACTTTATTAATCTACAAATAAAATTACCTACATTTCAAGGCCCCTGAAGGTAAGAATGGCATGACACAACATGGCAAAACAAAAATTTTTTTTAAATTACATTTTTATTTGATAGCAAATAGAATTTAGAGACTTATTTTAAAAATTAAAGCATAATTTTAGTACAGAGTTGAAAAAGTATTTCTAGTTTAGTTGGTTTTTAGGAAAAGATAAGATTCAATAACATCAGCTGGAACACAAGAATATTTTATTAAAATTATTTTTGATGTGATATTTTATTAGTTTATTAATCAGCTCAAATTAATTTCATCATTAATATAAAGTGAAAAATTTGAACGGTAATCAAATGTATTCTGCATGTTATTTTATATAATCTCACATGAAAGAAAAGTATCTAATTTGCCTATTTAGGCCTGCCCAACAAAAGAAATATTTCCTTTTATTCAACATATCCTAATGATCAGGATAATCTACAAAAACTGGTTTATCCAAACACGACTTTTTAAGCACTATATTTCATGTTTATAGTTTGCAACTAATAAAAAGAAGATATACTTGAAGTCCAGACTTGAATGTCCATTGTATCGAATAGCCTTGACCACAAACAACTGCAGGATTTCAAGATCAGGGCATAGCCTGTACTTTCAATCAGCATCATCAGCAGGCAGTAATCCTGGGGAAAAAAAAGTAAATTCCACAAATAAACAGACCAATCTTCCTTTAAGAGGAAAGCTAATTCTTTTCAATCTACTTTTTTTATTACACTATTTTCCCCTCTATCTACTTAGCTAGAATAAGGATAAATTTCCAAAGCTACCCAGTTGGAAAATAAATAGGTTCACTGTTTGTCTAGCATTCCAATCTTTGCAAATGTAAATCAGCCCAACTGCTCCTCATTTAAACCTTCAACTTCACAAAACATTAAAGTGTGGCTTTCATGACACAATTTAATCTATCCACTAAGATTTCTGCCTGAACATCATTTGAAATTGACTATCTGATAAAGAGGGACCACTATCAAAGGTCAGTGAGGTCAACTTGTACAATTACAAGTAGTTTTACTGGGTCAACTCTACCAGACAGTGCTGTTTGAAGGTTAAATTGTTACAATTAAAAATATATACAGATCTCCCCAGAGTTACTTTATTGTTAAATGTACCGGAAACAGCACAGGCATTTACTTCTGACCTTAATTGTGTCCAAAGTGTCACCACTGGGAAATTATACAAAAAGAGCACTTATTAAAAACATTACGATCTTACACATTAAACAATGCTTTATAGAATAAAATTTATAATTAGCTACTAGAAACTAGTTTATTTATCACATCAGTATTAAGAGGTTCATCAGGTTACTCCTTTAGGTCTAATTGGAAGTACTCTAAGAAATCCACTAACTATTTCATAGTTAGTGAACTTGCCACAAACAAAGCACCATGGCCCAGCATCTAAGTCTGATGCTAAAACAGCTTTCAGTTCAGAACAATCACTTCCAAATTACCAGAATTTAATCACATTTTAATAACAGGAAATAAAAGGAAGCTTTAAATGAGAAGCTCTAAAATTGGCTATTCTCTAATCATTTGATTCATTTTAATGTTTTTACTCTTTTTTAATAAAGTAGATAAATGGTCAGTGAGGAAAGCTTCCATAATCACTGCCATGAAATGTTATTATTCTTTCTTTTATGTGTGTGTTCGTTGCATAGTCACGTCCGAGTCTTTGCGACCCCATATACTGTAGCCCATCAGGCTCCTCTGCCTATGGGATTCTCCAGGCGAGAATATTGGAGTGGGTAGCCGTTCTCTTCTCCAGGGTATCTTCCTGATCCAGGGATCAAACCCAGGTCTCCCATATTAATGAGTGTAAATACAGGTTAGTTCTTTTTTTCTTTCCAATATATGTGAAAAAAATATAACCTATGCTGCTCAAGGTGTTTTCCTCAATGTTCTTATGATTTTTATGTATAAAAGTAGGATCTCAAATTTTGTGTGCAGTGTTTTATTAAATGACCTGGATGGTTTAATTTTGACAATAAAGGTAACTTTCTAAGCCAAAGTTTCAAACTCAGGGAATTACCATATGAAATGATGATTAGGAAAAGAAATCTTCAAAATTAGAGATCTGAATGAAGTCATCGTAACCATTTTATTTTTATAAATATTTTCAGATTTTGTGTTGGAGATAAATTTTTCCTAAAGAATAACATGATCCTTTGCCAGACGGACTACGAGGAAGGTTTAATGAAAGAAGGTTATGCACCCCAGGTTCGCTGATCTATCAACATCATCCCATTAAGAATACAAAGCACTACATTCTTTTATCTTTTTTTGCTCCACGTGTATATACGAATTGACACGGGAACCAACTGAATAGCGTAGATATAGGAAAGCAGGATGGTTATATGGAATAAAAGGCGGACTGCATCTGTATGTAGTGAAATTGCCCCAGTTCAGAGTTGAATGTTTATTATTAAAGAAAAAAGTAATGTACATATTGCTGGATTTTTTTGCTTGCTATTCGTTTTTTTGTGTCACTTGGCATGAGATGTTTATTTTGGACTATTGTATATAATGTATTGTAATATTTGAAGCACAAATGTAATACAGTTTTATTGTGTTACCATTTGTGTTCTGTTTGCTTCTTTGTATTGTTGCATTTAGTACAATCAGTGTTTAAACTTACTGTATATTTATGCTTTCTGTATCTACCAGCTATTTTAAATGAGCTGTAACTTTCTAGTAAAGAATTGAAGATCAAATCTCACTAATAATACGTATAGATTAAACAAGTCTATCATCATTAAAAATACAGAAAAAGAAAGACACACAAAGCATTTTAGCAACATCCACTATTATTGCCGCTATAATTTAGAGTCTTTATCAGTGTTCTCATTTATAACCCCCTATTTTCAGGGGGTTAAAGATCAGCTTTAAAATAATGCATAAAAATTTCATCTTAAAGCACTTTCATTTTTTACCAACGTGAAAAGTGCCATTTTTAGAATAACGTTAAAGCTTAACAGTTTTCCTTTTAATATCCTTTTTTGTGCTCTTTACCTAGTCAATGGTTTTGTTTTGTTTCCTTCAGCGCCATTCACCCCTTATGTGAACTAGTGCCTTTGGGTATCATTTAAAATTTTCCAAAGGGTTACTTTAAAAAAGTGTTACTGCAATTATGAGATAATCTTAAAATGATAAATTTCTTGTGCAAATTTTGCCCAGACCTCTCCATAAGAGCTAAGGGTATAATAACATTATGGCTTGAAGCATCTCTGGCACTAAAAGGTTTTGAGTGTGAATCTACTGAAATCATGATAATGCACATTGAAGCTAGGATGATATTTGAAGATTAAAGTCACTTTTGATCAGAGCAACGTAGTGCTCACAGAATCTTCTAGAAGAAGAGAAACAAAGGGATTGATAAAGAGCTGAGAACTGGTGATTATATATTTTTCTGTATTTACCTGCCACTTATTTTAATGTTCCAAAGTGAACACTTTCAAAGTTTGATGTGTCTTACTCTTCCTTGCTTTCTCTAAGTAATTACCATTCAGAATTGATCACACTTAGGCTGAAATCTGTCATTCCATTTTTGAAAGGTGAAAAATTAATCCCTTACCTACATGATAGCTGATAAAGAGGAAAGCTTTCTAGAAAGAAAAATTATGGAGACTGATTATTTAAATTACAATTAAGGAAATAAAGATGAAACTGTGTTCCCTTCTTCTGGGTTGTTTACACTTTGCTTCTTTGCTTCTGCTCCCTGTATTCAAACTATTCAACAGACCTAATTCCATAACAGGCACAATGAAGCATATTTTACTAGAGCAAATTTTAGTTCTGTGGGCTTTTTTTTTTTTATATTGATCACTTGTATAAGAAACAATATTTCCCAGTGTTAGTTGCATCCCTACTTTGTACTGCTGAATATGCACTGCAGATGAAAGTTAAATGTGATACCTGAATTCTTGATTTGGGGCCAAAATATTAAACTGAAAATAACTCTGGTGTGGATTTGAGTTGTTTTAAAACAAAGCTTTACTATGAACATGCATGTGGATCTGGATATCGCCTCTCATTTTTAGGAAGATGGTTCTATGAAAAGTGAACGGTATGTATTTTTACAAAGGATTCATGGTTAACAGTGTTCAAGTCATGTGTCTTCCAAATTTGAGATATACCCCAGAGATGTTTCAAAAATAGCAGTACGGGGTCCACAAAATTATTATTTTAGCCTTAGAAACTTAAACATTTGTTTCATGAAAAGACTTGCATAGCCAAAACCAAAAAGAAACAAAACTGAACAAACGGGAGGAAGGTGGGGGAGATGTGTGAAAAGTGGTTTTACTAAAGCAGCCCTCCTAGTCCCCATTAAGAGCTGTTTGAAATTCATGTGTAAAATTCAAATTGTCAGTATCTTTTTGCAAATGATCTTTTTTATATTTAAATGCTTTTGCGTATGTTTATCAATATGTCAAAATACTTGTAAATTGGAAACAAACTTCTCTCAGCTTCTTGAAGCTGTTCCATTATTCCTGCTACCCAAAGACCAAACAAGGTTTTTACTGCCTTTTCTTTTGCTTAATCCTTTGGGAATTCATTCTTATGCTTTTTCTATAAACAAAATGACTCACCTGGATTAAAGATTAAGGCCTTAATCTCCTTAGATTATCTTTAATCTCCATAAAATGGTGGAACAAGATAGAATAGGCCATCTGACAGCTAATTGCCTGAAAATAGTAGCATTTTTCACCTGAAGTACTAAGCTTATTGTCTTGACTCCTCAGAGTCCCTGAACTGTTGTCAACTTTCCTCTTTGTGTTGTGTAACCCTGACGTCATTTAGCTTATTGTCTGAAGGCTCCAGTAGGACACCTCCGATGGAGCTTTGGTTTCCTCAAGCAGCGAAAGCTGCCTACG
Organism: Ovis aries; assembly: GCF_016772045.2. Classification (NCBI taxonomy): domain Eukaryota; kingdom Metazoa; phylum Chordata; class Mammalia; order Artiodactyla; family Bovidae; genus Ovis; species Ovis aries. The sequence continues at coordinate 198,941,426 of NC_056056.1, forward strand.
TGCATCTCATGTAGACTGACTGTGATGAAGGACCACGCTCCTCCACCCACCAGAGTGCTGGCTGAGTTGAAAAGCTGACCTGTGTTTGTAATTTCACTTCCATCTTGCTTAATAAATATCTGCTGGCTTCTTTCATTCACTTTTTTATATTTGGATTTATGTTTTTAATAACGGGGATCACACTATTTGATTGCGCTTAATTGGCAAAAGTCTAAGATGATATCTAGAAAGCATAGTATGCAAAAGGAAAAAAAGTGTATAAGGACATTTACTTTCAAAAGGTATTAATAGATCAGAAGCAGAAAAAAGTACCCCAAATGCTTTCTCCAAATGTTATATGCAGGATCTCCAATCTAGGTAGTCTATTGCTATTTACTTCTGTGCAGAAAATAAAACTGTCAAAATGAAGGTAGCAATTGGTGGATATAAATTTGTATGTTTATACAAATTTTAAGTGATCTTTCTGAAAGCAACCATGTTGCTCTTGTCAGACTAAATTTCAGATTTCCTCACTCCTGCATAATGAATTAAAACACAAAACTCAACTAAATCCTACCTCTTCAAGGAAGAAATGTTTTACCTTCACTGAACCAGGGTGCTGAAAATTACATCTGTAGTCAAACAGACCATTTGCAAGTGGTTTCCTTTTAACTGTCACTTGAGGCAAACCACTCTCTGACTAGTCATTTAAACAATTTCATAGAAATGATACAGGCCAAACATATTTAGTGTTCACTTAACTAAGTTGGGAAAACAATCTGCATGTTTATTGTAATAGACCATTAACGCTGAATACAGTTTTAGCAAAAGCCCTTTGATTATTACTTTTTCTTTAAAAATGCCATTACAGATACTTCCTAAATGTGATTTTAATGCAAGGCAAGGTAAATGGGAGCAAAGCTTTAATACAGCCATTTTTTCACGTGACATTAATTGAGTACCTACTATGTAACATGTCTTGCCCTGTGTCCTCAACCTCCTGAGGGTTACCTTAGGATACTTCCTACGTTCAACCACCTTAAGGAGTCTTTGCACTGATTTGTCCTTATCTCAAACCTAGCAGCAATGAGCACACAAAAGCACATACCATCTTCTACCTATTCAGCCCGTCATTGATATGAAAGCCCCAGAAAATATCTCAAGTAATCAATGTGTTCAGAGAATTATTTCACACAAATTACTCATTAACTCAATAGCACATAATAAAAACGAACATCAATTAATTAATGAGTCACCCTCAGATCACTATGATGACAATAGCGCTCTGTTGAAACAGCCATTATAAATGGAGCTGCCTCCATTTATTGTTTGCAATTGGCCTATTATTTGACTGAAACTAGGGTCATATTTAACACATCCCTGTAGGTAATTGTGTGATTAGTATCATAAATGAAGAATTCTGAAAGTCTACTACAAATAAAACAATATACATCATTGAAAAAAAAAATCAAGAAAAATCTCATTTTTTGCTGTAGCTTCTTTTGAAGCCAAGTTACTGGAAGAGTATCATTACCTTTCTAAAAAGTATATTTTTATATTTACAATCAAGATGTAAAACTTTCATGTTGAACACTGTAGATTAGCTGCTAAAACACAAGTACAGTTTTACAATGTTTTAGAATACATATAATGTCAGAAAACTTTCACAACCACTAAAATATGCATGACCAGTTTTGAAACATTTAGCAACCCCCCTCCCCAAAAAAGGACATTTTTGCCTTTGGGGACCCAGGTTGGGTAGGGTGTGTGGGGACTGGAAGTAATAGGGAACAAGATTAAAAGAAAAACCAATATTACAAAGTCACCAACTAAAGTTTTCCAACTATCATAGTAAATGCCATTTCACTAAGCTTATAGAATAATTATAACAGTTCCCTTAGGTAAGAAAGAAACATCTGTTGGCAACACATAGCAGGTGTTAACAATTACACATACTGAAAATTTTTAAAATGTTGTTAATTAAAAGAATTCTGTTTCCTGAAAAGGAAATTCAAAGATATTCCTGTTCGGAGCGTGCCAATCAATGTAATGCTCAACACTGTAAAGCCCAAGTCCTCTTGGATCAGCTAGGTTTTGTCTTTGGTTCAGATCATTGCAATCAAAAGTGAATTAGAATTCATTGCACTTTTTACACAATGGGTATTCTGGGCTGAGGAGCTGAATACTCCTGAAATTGGCATAGCAGATAATTTGGCTTGATTGGCAAGGTGGTCATCGTTAACTATACCAAATTTAATGGACACAGTACAAAGAAAAATAGGAGCAAGAGGCATTCACGTAATAGGTGATACAAATCTTTTTTAACCCTGTTTCTGCAAAAGACTTTAAATCACATAAAAGAAAACAGTCCATTTTTAACACATAATATTATATGCCTCATTATCAGTAGTGTCTAATAATAGCTAACACTTACTCAACACTTAGGGGCTTCCACAGTGGCTCAAGCAATAAAGAATCACCTACAATGCAGGAGACAGGAGCCATGGGTTTGATCCCCGGGTTGGAAAGATCCCCCAGAAAAGGAAATGGCAACCCACTCCAGTATTCTTGTCTGGAAAATCCCATGAACAGAGGAGCCTGGTGGGTTACAGCCCGTGGGGTTGCAAAGAGTTGGCCATGACTGAGCACACGCAGGCACACACATGCCTACTAAACATGGCATGTATTGGGTTTTCATTACATGTGAACTCCCTCACATCATAGGTTCTATTTATCCTTATTTTGCAGATTTTAAATGAAAGTAAACAGATTACTTGTCCAAGGTCATACACTAAATAGATTTAAATATAAGTTTTCTGACTCTGGAGCTTAACTGGTGCACTGTTTCATAGTGTTTTCATTCTTGTTACTATTATTTTGTCATTGGCATCATCATCATTATTATTATGTTCTAGCCAAAACCTAGAAGTAATCTGTGCTTGAGCAAAAGTCCCAAACATTTCAGAGTGAATACTATCTTTAAAGATGAAAATTGGAAATAAGAGTGATCAGTTCAGTTCAGTTCACTCACTCAGTCGTGTCCGACTCTTTGCAACCCCATGAACTGCCACATACCAGGCCTCTCTTATGTTTTCCCTTATGTTTTCAATCAATCCACTTGGTAGTTCCGTCTTTCAACCTTTAAGTAATTTATTTGAAACTGCCAAGCTAGGAATAATAGAGAAGCCCTAGTAGAGGAGTGAAAAGGCAATGGCACCCCACTCCAGTACTCTTGCCTGGAAAATCCCATGGACGGAGGAGCCTGGTAGGCTGCAGTCTATGGGGTCGCTAAGAGTCGGACACATCTGAGCGAGTTCCCTTTCACTTTTCACTTTAATGCATTGAAGTAGGAAATGGCAACCCACTCCAATGTTCTTGCCTGGAGAATCCCAGGGACGGGAGAGCCTGGTGGGCTTCCGTCTATGGAGTTGCACAGAGTCGGACACGACTGAAGTGACTTAGCAGCAGTATCAGCAAAGGAGTACTGTGTCAGAAACGAGGCAGTCACCATAGACTGGAGAGCATGAGTAGAAACCTTCAATTTTCTGCATCAGTATGAAAATGCAGTGATGAGGAGAGGCTAGACTGCTCTCAGAAGTCAAAACATTCAAAGTGTGTTACCTGTCTTTGATGTTTTATAACTTACTTCCATAAGATAACATGAAACAAACTGAAAGTCGGAAGAGCAATCTGTGTCGAACAGTGTTTCCACTGGGCTCAAATACACAAGACGTCGGGGATGTTTGGTCCAGATCAGTGGCCAAAGAATTCGGGAATTCTCTAGTTTCCGATTTACAGTGGCAAACAAGGTTGAAGCCATAGAAGGCAAAGTGCATGCGTGCTTGGTTGTGTCTGACCCTGCAACATCATGCCCTGTAGCCTACCAGGCTCTTCCGTCCATGTATTTCCATGGCAAGAATACTGGAGTGGGTTGCCATTTCCTTCTCCAGGGGATCGTCTCAATCCAGGGATCAAACCCTAGACTCTTGTGTCAGCAGGCGATTCTTTACCGCTAGTGCTACCTGGGAAGCCCAGTGGACAAAGCAGCTATCCTTAACATAGACTAGAGCCAAAGTAGCTATCATGAACATAGACTGGAACCAAATGCAGTTAGCCAAATGCAGCATCCTTATTTGACCACAGAAAGATCCCCGAGACTTTCTTCCTTCCATTGATTCAACTGCTTACTACTATCGCCACAGCCACTTCCATACACTGCTGCTAAATCACTTCTGCCCGACTCTGTGTGACCCCATACACGGCAGCCCACCAGGCACCACCGTCCCTGAGATTCTCCAGGCAAGATCATTGGAGTGGGTTGCCATTTCCTTCTCCAAAGCATGAAAGTGAAAAGTGAGAGTAAAGTAATTTAGTCGTGTTTGACACTCAGCGACCCTATGGACTGCAGCCTACCAGGCTCCTCCATCCATGGGATTTTCCAGGCAAGAGTACTGGAGTGGGGTGCCATTGCCTTCTCCATACACTGGGATCCTTCCAAACATAAAAAAAAATTCCCTGGTGGCTCAGAGGTTAAAGCATCTGCCTCTATTACGGGAGACCTGGGTTCGATCCCTGGGTCGGGAAGATCCCCTGGAGAAGGAAATGGCAATCCACTCCAGTATTCTTGCCTGGAGAATCCCATGGACAGAGGAGCCTGGTGGGCTACAGTCCATGGGGTCGCAAAGAGTCGGACACGACTGAGTGACTTAACTAACTTCCAAACATAAATCATTCCAGATTAAGTGGTTGTAATGGGAATTTCCATCCTGCAAGCAGCTCCTGTATTTTCAATATATAATTAGTGCTTAATCAGAAAGCTTAGAGCTCTGATGATTAGGGAGAGAAGTGGTCAAACACAATTGCATAAACAATGTGTAATTCCTCAATTTAGGAAACAGTGGAAGTCCCAAGAATTTTTAATTGTGTGATACCTTGGGTTAAATTCAACATGACTCACTAAAATATCCCCAAATCATCTAGCTCTCACAACTCAAGTTTGGTGGAGCTGGAAGTTTGTCTCAAAGTCAATCTTGACCTATAATTCCTATATTATTCTTAGAGATTCCTCAATTTAGTATGAATAATATCAGGGGCTCAGTGAAAACACAAACTACATCTGCAGCAGTTATTGATATATGAGAATAAGATATGGGAGAAAAACTGAAAATGGAATAAAAATTACATGGAAAGTGCCAGGAAACTTTGTGAAGAAAAAAAAAAAAAAAAAAAAACAAATCACACACCTTCCATGTGTATAGCACCATATTAGGCCTTTCTAAGCTTTTGTGCCTGAGAAACTTTGGTGCACAAAATATGAATGTTCACTGCTATTTCTTGTTTGTTTAATGCTCAATTTATTAAACATACCACTAACAAATGCTATTTCTTTAAACATTTGTACACCATTTAAACAGCTAATAACCCCAAACTTGTAAATTTAATAAATCAAACCCAACCATTAAACACTGATTAGAATCTTAGTCAAATTCTTCTGAACATTTCAATAAAGTACCATCTAGTAAGCTTCAATTCTTTAAAACCAGACTCTCACAAGTCAAAATTTCTTTTAAAAATATTTAAAGCTATAAAAAAAATTTTAACATTTCTGTATTTTGCTTCATATCTTTCTAAGGTGTAAATCCTTTTAAAATTAGAGAATTTGGAAGACTTCCCTGGTGGTTCTGTGGTTAAGACTCTGGGCAGTCTTCCTGTGCAGGGATCCCTGGTCAGAGAATTAAGATTCCACATGCCACACAGCCAATAAAAAGAAAAAAATTAGAGAATTTTGTCTCAACTAGCTTAGATTACAGGATCTGTGGTTTTGACTCTCTGAACCTTGTTTAGGGCACAAGAATGAACTACTTTGATCTAAATTATTCAAATTTGAGTCAGTGACGTCAACTGGCCAATGATTTAATAGCCGTGCTTTTCTTTTATATCAGTGGAACTCTTCAAAGTCTAAGTCTTTCACCTCGGTTATAATTTCCCACAACTCAATGCTTTTCCTGAATTGATATGTGCTGACAGTATTGAAAGCTTAGGTATGCCATTCTAATATCTTATTATAAGCTATAGGATCATTTAGAGATTTTTATCTCCTAAGAAGTAAGGAATTGAATCAATCCAGTCAAATTTCCTATTAAGACACACGACTAATCCTCTTTCCTGCACAAATTATTGGAGCTTCTTTTGAACTGATTATAATGCCTCACTACCTATGTTGATTAGTACTTTGTGTTCTTGGTATGATTTCACTTACAATTCTCTACATTTAATCTCTGCTCAGAAAACAAACAAATACGAATTGACACTGTATACATTCAGGAGAAACAGGCCACTGTATTTCACTTTATAAAACTGTGTACCATTTTATTTAACTGTTCAATATTGTAACTGTTGTGTGTACTTGACATTGACTTTTCCCTATTTGAGTACAGCTGTAGACCCATGCTTTCATAGACTCAGATGCATTGCAGGTGGATTTAGTAGTAGGTTATGTTTCAACTATTTGTGTGTGTGGGGTGGGGTGGGGGGAGTGTGTGTATGTGTAGTTCTTACTGTAGGTATCAATCGAAACAGTTTGTCTTGAAAGATACTATCTTAGAAACTCAGAAAGCCAAAAATAAAGAGCTTGAGAGAAAAGGCAGAGTGCAGTACAATAAGGTGAGCAAAGAGAACTGTTCCAGAAACGTGTACTCAACCTGAAAAGTGCAGCAGCCAAACAGAGGCTGTGTAAAAGCAGAAGTAATCATTTCAGAAAGAGGGTATCAGTACGACATTAGTTGGACATTGAAAAGAAGAAAATAAAGAAACAGAAGGGGAACTCAAGAGCTGATACATGACTTAACCGCCCACAGCTGCAAGAGTTTACCTCACTTTTCACTGAGGATATTTAACAAGACCTATTGGTGCTATGGGCTTCCCTTTTGGCTCAGCTAGTAAAGAATCCGCTTGCACTGCGGGAGACCTGGGTTCGATCCCTGGGTTGGGAAGATTCCCTGGAGGAGGGAAAGTCCACCCACTCCAGTGTTCTGGCCTGGAGAATTCCTCAGCCTGTGTAGTCCATGGGGTCGCAAAGAGTCAGACACGACTGAGCGGCTTTCGTCATCGATCATTATTGGTGCTACACTGTCATCACCGGTTTCTGCAGACCTTGATTAATTTTTAGGTAAATATGGTTATTCTTTATCTCAAAACACAATTTGCTTAGTCTCCATTTAACCTAATTTTTCCATGGTGATGGTGGTTGTCCACTGTCGTGTCCTACTCTACGGCTGGGACATGGAGCTGAAGCCAGGTTCCTCTGTCCATGAGATTTCCCAGGCAAGAATACTGAAGTGAGTTGCCATTTCCTTCTCCAGGGTATCTCCTGATCCAGGGATAGAACTTGCAACTCCTGTATTACAGGCTGTCTCCTGCATTGCAGACAGATTCTTTCTCTCCTAGCCACCAGGGAAGCACACCACTGAGCCACAAGGGAAACCTGATATTTCCATGGAAACCATTTAAGACATAACCAACAGTGGTTAGCATTATCAACTTTGCCATCAGAGTGGCAATTTTTGAAAAAAATGCCAATAATCTTGGAAAAATTACTTAGTTCCATGGATAGCAGTTTTCTCATTAGTAAAATAGATAATAATAACTACTTCATAGGGTTTATTGAAAATTAAATGAAACTATGTTAAGTCCTTAATATAATGCTTGGGATAGAGTGTTTAAGTTATTTTTACTATTATTATTTTTACGAATTCTGAATTCTTTAAGAGCCTCTTAAGTGCCATTTGCCCTGAGAGAGGCTAATCAGCCTGGATGGGTGAGCTTCAGAGGTGATTTATGTCCAGTAGGTAGATGTGGGGCAAAGAATAATAACTGCACATGAACCATTCAACAGACAAACTAGAAAACTCCTTCTAAGCAAAATATCAAAATTCACAGAGGAAATTAAATTGGGGATCTAGGCCACAATCAGATATATTGCATGGTCAAACATATTTTTACTATTTTCTTTTCATCTCAGAGATTTTGTGTGTGTGTTCATTGCCATGTATATGCCTAGCATTTATACTGGGATGGGCTTCCCTCATAGCTCCACTGGTAAAGAATCCACCTGCACTGCAGCAGACCCCAGTTCGATTCCTGGATTAGGAAGAGGTTCTGGAGAAGGGATAGGCTACCCACTCCAATATTTTGGGGCTTCTCTTGTAGCTTAGCTGGTAAAGAATCTGCCTGCAATGCGGGAGACCTGGGTTCAATCGCTAGGACCTGGGTTCTATTCCTGGGGTGGGAAGATCCCCTGGAGAAGGGAAAGGCTACCCACTCCAGTATTCTGGCCTGGAGAATTTCATGGACTGTATAGTCTATGGGGTTGCAAAGAGTCAGACATGACTGAGCAACCTTAACTATATACTGGGGTAGTCTCCACTTCTCTTATTATCCAGAGGAACTCAATAATTACTATATCCATATAGTCAATCAGACAGACATTTATTGGGCACCTACTGCATGGGAAAATCTCTGCCATATACCCTGAGGACCTCAGTGAATATCCCTGCATTTGAGGGAAGACAAGGCAACAACTGTTAACCCTGAGAGGCAATAATCTAGAAAGTAGAGCTATCCACAAAGTGCTATAAGGTCATTGGGGAAGAAGTGATTTCTTCTCTCTGGGAGATTAGAAAAAGCTTCACAATAGACATTTAAATTTGGTCTTGAACCATTGGGAGGTGAAGGGAATATTGATGTTTTACAGGAACCACCCTCAATTTAAGTTCATGGAGCAATGGACTTCATAGTGACTCATCTAGCTGGTAGGCAGTAGGAAACCATCAAAGATTTTGAAAGGATATAGAGCATTATGAAGGTCACAGTTTAAGAGAATTGACTCTAGGGACTTCCCTGGTGGTTCAGTGGCTAAGACTGATGCAGGGGCCCAGGTTTGATCCCTGTTCCAGGAGCTAGATCTCACATGCCTCAACTAAAGAGTCCTCATACCCCAACTAAGACCTGGTACAGACAAATAAATAAACAAAGACTGACTTCCTGAAAGTGCTGCACTCAATATGCCAGCAAATTTGGAAAACTCAGCAGTGGCCACAGGACTGGGAAAGGTCAGTTTTCATTCCAATCCCAAAGAAAGGTAATGCCAAAGAATGCTCAAGCTACCGCACAATTGCACTCATCTCACACGCTAGTAAAGTAATACTCAAAATTCTCCAAGCCAGGCTTCAGCAATACGTGAACCATGAACTTCCAGATGTTCAAGCTGGTTTTAGAAAAGGCAGAGGAACCAGAGATCAAATTGCCCAAATTGCTGGATCATGGAAAAAGCAAGAGAGTTCCAGAAGAACATCTATTTCTGCTTTATTGACTATGCCAAAGCCTTTGACTGTGTGGATCTCAATAAACTATGGAAAATTCTTCAACAGATGGGAATACCAGACCACCTAACCTGCCTCTTGAGAAATCTGTATGCAGGTCAGGAGGCAACAGTTAGAACTGGACATGGAACAACAGACTGGTTCCAAATAGGAAAAGGAGTACATCAAGGCTGTATATTGTCACCCTGTTTATTTAACTTATATGCAGAGTATATCATGAGAAATGCTGGGCTGGATGAAGCACAAGCTGGAATCAAGATGGCCAGGAGAAATCTCAATAACCTCAGATATGCAGATGACACCACCCTTATGGCAGAAAGTGAAGAAGAACTAACGAGCCTCTTGATCAAAGTGAAAGAAGAGAGTGAAAAAGTTGGCTTAAAGCTCAACATTCAGAAAACTAAGATCATAGCATTCAGTCCCATCACTTAATGGGAAATAGATGGGGAAACAGTGGAAATAGTGGCATACTTTATTTTGGGGGCTCCAAAATCACTGCAGATGGTGACTGCAGCCATGAAATTAAAAGATGCTTACTCCTTGGAAGGAAAGTTATGACCAACCTAGACAGCATATTAAAAAGCAGAGACATTACTTTGCCAACAAAGGTCCATCTAGTCAAGGCTATGGTGTTTCCAGTAGTCACGTATGGATGTGAGATTTGGACTATAAAGAAAGCTGAATGCCGAAGAATTGATGCTTTTGACCTGTGGTGTTGGAGAAGACTCTTGAGAGCCCTTTGGACTGCAAGGAGATCCAGCCAGTCCATCCTAAAGGAAATCAGTCCTGAGTGTTCACTGGAAGGACTGATGTTGAAGCAGAAACAAACTCCAATATTTGGCCACCTGATGCAAAGAACTGACTCATTTGAAAAGACCCTGTTGCTGGGAAATATTGAAGGCAGAAGGAGAAGGGGATGACAGAGGATGAGATGGTTGGATGGCATCCCAACTCAGCGGACATGAGTTTGAGTAAACTCCAGGAGTTGGTGATAGACAGGGAGGCCTGGTGTGCCCTGTGTCCACGGGGTCACAAAGAGTCAGACACAACTAAGCAACTGAACTGAACTGACTCCCTGAAAAGCACAAAGGGAACTAGGGAGAGACAAGAGGGGATGTTGATAGTTCATTCAGACAAGGGAACTTTGTAAAAAAAAAAAAAAAAAAAAAACCAAGGAAAGAGATAAGCACCTAAGCAGCATAATAGCTATTGGGGAATAAAAGGGTGGACACAATATGAAAGAGACAAATTGCACCAAATATGACAGTTGACTAAATGTAAAAGGAACAAGAGGAAAAGGTCAAATATGGCTCTTAAGATGTGGGGATTTTTTACCCCAAATTATTATAGCTAACAGCAAACAGACCTTGACAAGAGAGAATAAGAAAGGTATCCTGTTTGATGATGCTCTGGATGTACGGAACATGATTCTTTGGGCTTGTAAAGGAAAAATTAAACAAGACGATTGGTAGGTGTGCACATTCTTCTTCATTCTCGCTAGTGTCCACATACTTCTTCATTCTTACTTGGTTCATTTCTCCTTCATTCTCACTTCATTCATTTCTCCTTCATTGTCACTGACATCATAAAAGGCAGTGATGTGTCAAAGCACACACTTCCATTTCACAGCTTCTTCTGCACCTGGGGTCATTTGATACCATTCTGGATCATAGGATGCAAAAATGGGTCACTGGGAGATTTGGGGGCGATGTTTGAGGAAAAGGGGACGACAGAGGATGAGATGGCTGGATGGCATCACCAACTCGATGGACGTGGGTTTGGGTGAACTCTGGGAGTTGGTGATGGACAGGGAGTCCTGGCATGCTGTGATTACACAACTGAGCGACTGAACTGAACTGAACTGAACTGAACTGAATCGGATCATAGGATGCAAAAATGAGTCACTGGGAGATTTGGGGGCAATGCTTGCCTTTCCTGATCCTAACACATCTTCTTCCTCTCTACTGGCCCCTTCTTCCTGCCTGGAATGTAAGTGGAAGCTTGAAGAACAAATCACAGTGGGAGATTGAACTGCAACTGTCCAACTTATCTCTGGACATCTTGTCACTGTGGTTGGGTTACCTCTTGTCAGTGTGGTTAGTTTTGTGTTACATGCAGTCAAATGCAGCCCTGAACTGACATATTTGTTTACAGAAACTTTGAAATTTTATTGGTACATTATACGATTTCAGCTGTAGCCTGATTCAAAGAAGGGAAACTTTGTACTGAGTTTATAAGACCCCAACATTATGGTTTTATTTTTTTCTCCTCCCAGTTTATCTCCCTCTTAGGCTACCTTGGTGGCTCAGATGGTAAAGAGTCAGACGTGACTGAGTGACTAACAATTTCTTTTTCACTAGTCACATGAGAATCCATAATCCTCTAACAATAGAAGCCAGAAGATAAATTTTGTAGTGTGTATATCTTATTTTCTCTTTGATCTTTGTTGTTGTTGTTCCATTGCTAAGTCATGTCCAACTCTTTGCAACCCCATGGACTGTAGCATACCAGGCTCCCCTGTCCTTTACTATCTGCTGGAATCTGCTCAAATTCATGTTCATTGAGCAAGTGATGCTATCTAACAATCTCATTTTCTGCCCCCTCCTCCTTCCTTTGCCTTCAAATCTTCCCCAGCATCAGAGTCTTTTCCAGTGAGTTGGCTCTCTGCACCAGGTGATCACAGTTCATATTCCCAAAACTCTACCCTGAATTTTCGACATAAAGTTAGCATTTCTGTTGGAATATTACAATTTATCTAATTTTACATATGGTCAGTGGATAAGCCTGAGTTCTTATTAGACTGTCACAAAATATTATAGGTAGAAGGATGCAGGGAAAGAGGGAAGGTATTTTTAAATAATTAGTTAGAACTACAAACAGATCAAAAGAAAGCCATTGTGCAAATGTCAGGCCATTCAAGGTTATTTCACCTTGAGGAGATAATGTCAGATCCCTGCTTTGGAAATAATGGAAGTTTTGAAAGTTTTTCTGCCTCTCCTAAAATTCTGTCTGAAGATCAGTCTTGACTGATGAAATAAAAAAAAAAGAAAAAAAAACATATTTACATATGTTTTACATGACTATATACTTACTCAAAAATAGTTTTTTGATCTGATGTTTACCTTTCCTACTTTGAGGGGTTGTACAAATAGCCTTTCCTTTGTGGAAATAAGGTGATGGTAGATAATAGGTTTTGTTCTTTTTTACCTTATTTGGTGAAATAAACAGTTATCCACTAGGTTCTGTTTTCCCTATTAAAAATATAGAGATGTATTTAAATGTGGATATATAAATTTGTGAAATCCATTAATTTGGGATGTTTTTTATTGTAAATCCAAAATCTCATTTCAACCTTATGTCTCTCAAATAAAACCTCCCCATTTCTTAACTAGCTTCCACACTAATCTTTCACTTTGCTCTGTCCAGATTCCAAGTACTTTGGGTTCCTCTGTCAGCAGAAAAGTTAACTTAATAATTCACTATCATACAAGGTATCATCTCAATAGTATCTCTATTCATCCTTTTTTCCTCCCCATGCTTCTAGGATCACTTATTTGCTTATTTCTATTCACCAGTCACCTTACAACTTCCAGGAACATGGAGACAAACGAAATGGGAGGAAGAGTCACTGCACCAAAGCTCCAAGGCATACTTTCTACCCTCAAGGAGCTTGCAGTCTATTGGCAAAATGAGGTGAAAACAGCTCTGTACTTCTGGAATCTATTGGAGTATGCACAAGATATTTTAGGGGCAGAAAGAAAGGAGTGCCTAATTTTGAGAGCATCAGTCATAAATTCTAAGAGAACTCAGCTGAGTCTTAAGAAGTAGAAGTGCTTCCAGTAGATTAGGGAAAAAAGGAATGTTGTTCTAGGCATGTACAAAGACTTCAAAGTTGAAGAGATTTCAGTGGGTTCAGTTCAGTTCAGTTCAGTCTCTCAGTCATGTCCAACTCTTTGCAACCCCATAAATCATAGCATGCCAGGCCTCCCTGTTCATCACCATCTCCCAGAGTTCACTCAGACTCATGTCCATCGAGCCTGTGATGCCATCCAGCCATCTCATCCTCGGTCATCCCCTTCTCCTCATGCCCCCAACCCCTCCCAGCATCAGAGTCTTTTTCAATGAATCAACTCTTCGCATGAGGTGGCCAAAGTAATGGAGTTTCAGCTTTAGCATCATTCCTTCCAAAAAAATCCCAGGGCTCATCTCCTTCAGAATGGACTGGTTGGATCTCCTTGCAGTCCAAGGGACTCTCAAGAGTCTTCTCCAACACCACAGTTCAAAAGCATCAATTCTTCGGCGCTCAGCCTTCTTCACAGTCCAACTCTCACATCCATACATGACCACTGGAAAAACCATAGCCTTGACTAGATGGACCTTAGTCAGCAAAGTAATATCTCTGCTTTTGAATATACTATCTAGGTTGGTCATAACTTTTCTTCCAGGAATTAAGCGTCTTTTAATTTCATGGCTGCAGTCACCATCTACAGTGATTTTGGAGCCCAAAAAAATAAAGTCTGACACTGTTTCCACTGTTTCCCATCTATTTCCCATGAAGTGATGGGACCGGATGCCATGATCGTCATTTTCTGAATGTTGAGCTTTAAGCCAACTTTTTCACTCTCCTCTTTCACTTTCATCAAGAAGCTTTTTAGCTCCTCTTCACTTTCTGCCATAAGGGTGGTGTCATCTGCATATGTGAGGTTATTGATATTTCTCCCAGCAATCTTGACTCCAGCTTGTGTTTCTTCCAGTCCAGCGTTTCTCATGATGTACTCTGCACAGACGTTAAATAAGCAGGGTGACAATGTATAGCCTTGACGTACTCCTTTTCCTATTTGGAACCAGTCTGTTGTTCCATGTCCAGTTCTAACTGTTGCTTCCTGACCTGTATACAGATTTCTCAAGAGGCAGGTTAGGTGGTCTGGTATTCCCATCTCTTTCAGAATTTTCCACAGTTTATTGTGATCCACACAGTCAAAGGCTTTGGCATAGTCAATAAAGCAGAAATAAATGTTTTTCTGGAACTCTCTTGCTTTTTCCATGATCCAGCGGATGCTGGCAATTTGATCTCTGGTTCCTCTGCCTTTTCTAAAACCAGCTTGAACATCAGGGAGTTCACGGTTCACATATTGCTGAAGCCTGGCTTGGAGAATTTTGAGTGTTACTTTACTAGCATGTGAGATGAGTGCAATTGTGCAGTAGTTTGAGCATTCTTTGGCATTGCCTTTCTTTGGAATTGGAATGAAAACTGACCTTTTCCAGTCCTGTGGCCACTGCTGAGTTTTCCAAATTTGCTGGCATATTGAGTGCAGCACTTTCACAGCATCATCTTTCAGGATTTGAAACAGCTCAACTGGAATTCCATCACCTCCACTAGCTTTGTTCGTAGTGATGCTTTCTAAGGCCCACTTGACTTCACTTTCCAAGATGTCTAGCTCTAGATGAGTGATCACATCATCATGATTATCTGGGTCGTGATAAAGTGGGTTAAAGAATTGCAATTAACATGAAGAGTTACAGGTTCAAGTCCAGTGAGGAAGGGATTATTTCCTTACACCAGTCTAGGATGCTCTGTGCTTAGGTGCTCAGTCATGTCCAACTCTTGTCGACTTCATGCACTGCAGCCCGCCATGCTCCTCTGTCCACGGCAAGAATACTGTACTCTCTACGCTAGAATACTGGTGTGGGTTGCCATCCCCTCCTCCAGGGGATCTTCCCACCCAGGGATCGGACCCAGGTCACCCATATTGCAGGCAGACTCTTTTCTGTCTGAACCACCAGGGAAGCCCAAGAATACTGGAGTAGATCACCTATCCCTTCTCCAGGGTATCTTCCCCACGTAGGAATCAACGAGGTCTCCTGCATTGCAGGCAGATTCTTTACCAGCTGAGCTACCAGGGAAGCCCCCAGTGTAGGATACTGGTCTCCAAACTTACGGAGTTCCAGAAGTATAGATATGTGTGTGTGTGTGCGTGTGTGTGTGTGCCTGTGTATGCATATCTGGGTATCAGCTATTCCAACTCAGTTGGTATATTGTGATACCCTAAATTCTATACATCTGAATAACTCTGTAGTGATTCTAATGATTCATCAGGTGTGACTATCTCTAGATGAGGGGAGCCTGGAGGATTACAAAGCAGAGGATGCCGTGATCAGATATACATTTCAGGAAGTTCAGTCTAGTGATCCTATGAAAAGTGAAGTGGAGGCTGCCGAGACTACAGGCTGGCAGCCCAGCTGATGCGGTTGAAGAGAATGATTTAAAAGCAATAGAGCAGAACTGGGAAGAAGGTACACTTCAAAGACACTTAGGAGACGGTCAATACAGGAGTGGGTGGTAGTTTGTTGGGGAAGAAGATGAGTTTTAGACACATTGCTTTTAAATGGCCTTGGAATAGAACTTGGAAATACAGGTATTTACACTTTAAAAGTTCACAATGAGGAGCCTGAAGAAACTGGATTTTGTGCCACTGGTTGGTAAATGTACTACTCTGTGTGCTTTAAATTGTGTTACTTTGACAACCCACTGAAATCGTAAGACATATCTTACTCTTTTGAGTGTAAAATCTCAATTAAATGTTGAATGTTATCTGAATCTGTTAAGATGTGCAAGGGTTAATGGAGTAAAGAAATTAGAGAGACAGATTACTTGTTACCCTAACCAACCTCATTCATTTGCATAAGGCATCATTTCAGGGTTGCCTTTTTAGCACCAAAACAGAATGACCAGTTTCTGTTAGTCATCCTCCATGATCCCAAGGACTATTTTCTAATGGCTTTACTTCTTTCAGAACCATTTCTTCTACTTGTCCTTCAAGAAGACTATTGCGGTTAGAACTAGATGGAATTTATGATTCTGAAATTGTGGGTTTTATTTATCCACCTGTTTCTTTCACACACAGTGAGGCACAGAAAGTGCCATGGACATGTGGTAATACAGTAAGTCTGTTACATACAAACCTTCAAGCTAGGAACTTTCAAAGATGCAGATGTGCACTGTTAGCTTTTGAGGCACAGGACCCAAATGAAGGACAGTAAACAAAGGTTGCAGCAGTCATTCAGAATGCAAACAAGTGCTACAATGTCAGTTATGACAAGAGAAAAGAACTACTACCCAAACATCACTGGATCTTTTTTTTTTTTTTTTTTTTGTCCCAAGTGGGTAGCTAGAATTGAATCCAGCAAGGAACCAGAACCAGTGCCATCAATTTCAGGTATGAATGAAACTGTAGCTTGCCCTCCGTCTCCTGTTGCTGATGATCCTCCAGCTCCCCATCTCCCTCCACCTCTCCCTCCTCCAGGCAGTAACTCTTCTTGCCAGTTCCACTGATGCCAGTCCCTATATGCAGGCAGTTGTGCTGAACTACCATACTTTTCAAGTTACTGTACTGTAAGATTCAAAATGTTTTCTTTATTTTTTTGTATTTGTTTTTTATGTATTATTTTGATTCTGTTAGTTGTGTGTGTGTGTGTGTGTGTGTGTGTGTGTGTGTGTGTGTGTGTGTGTGTTAGTCATTCAGTGGTATCCAAGTCTTTGTGACCCCACGGACTGTAGCTCTCCAGGTTTCTCTGTCCACGGGATTCTCCAGGCAAGAATACTACAGTGGGTAGCCATTCCCTTCTCTTGGGGATCTTCCTGGCCCAGGGATCAAACCATGGTCTCCTGCATTGCAGGCAGATTCTTTACCATTTGAGCCACTTAGACTAACTTTGTTAGACTTATAGAAAATGTGGACTTATGAACACACTCTCTGAATGGAACTCTTTCATTATGTAGGGACTTACAGTATATTCATCCATGTTATAGACTGCTTCTCATCTTATTCGGAGTATAAAACTAAACTGATAGAATTATTTTTAACTCCTTCAATAAAGTGTCCCTAAACAAGGCAATAGCTCATTACATAGACAAGTCTCATAAGAGAAATGGCTAGTATATGCCTGGCTTTTAAACAAGAGCACACACACCCAGGCCAAGTTACTGAGATCCCACCCAGGCTTCAGATGAAGATGAAACAACCCTTTCCAATGGTTGACAGCCCTCTTCAGCCAACATTTCTCCTTTCAGACTTAAATCCTTTGTGGTTCACTTTTAGCCTTTCCCTTTCTTTTCTGCCTTCAGTTGTGATAGATAAAAATGCTTATCAACTGATCTCTGAATAAGAAACTTAAAATACTCACAGATCATCTTGAAGTCGTTCTTCATCCAGAATAATCCCCAGTCTTTTGACCTTCCTCAAAGATCTTATGTCCCAAAACTTGGATAATCTTGGTGGCTTTCCTCTGAACATTTTTGATGCTTTCACATATATTTTCGGTTGTGAAGCTCAGAAGTGGGTACAGTAATCTGCCAGGTGTGAAATGTCTTAAGGGCCACAGCTAATGAGCACTGCATCTTATATTGCAGCTTTATGTGTGATACCAATATCAAAGCACTTTTTTTCCTAATGAAAATGCAATTTCACTAATTCATAACCAATTTGC
Organism: Ovis aries; assembly: GCF_016772045.2. Lineage (NCBI taxonomy): Eukaryota > Metazoa > Chordata > Mammalia > Artiodactyla > Bovidae > Ovis > Ovis aries. Next base: position 198,959,272 of record NC_056056.1, read on the forward strand.
ACCAGAGATATATATATTTTTCATATTGCTGGGGGATTCTCATAATGTTTGTATTATCTGATTTTCTCTGTCACAAATGAACATGTGTGCCCCTATCTGTCATGTTGAAATTGATCCAGCAAAAGAATGTGTCTTCTATTTATATTAAGATTCTTTAGAATTCTTAGTGAGTGAAAGTTGCTTAGTAGTACCTGGCTCTTTGTGACCCCATAGACTATAGAGTCCATGAAATTGTCTAGGCCAGAATATTGCAGTGGGTAGCCATTCCCTTCTCTAGAGGATCTTCCCAACCCAGGGATTGAACTCAGGTCTCCCACATGGCAGGTGGATTCTTTACCAGCTGAGCCACAAGGGAAGTCCAAGAATACTGGAGTGGGTAGCCTATCCCTTCTCCAGGGGATCTTCTGGACCCAGGAATTGAACTGGGGTATCCTGCATTGCAGGCAGATTCTGTATCAACTGAGCTACCAGGGAATTTCCCCCAAATTGCTAAATAACACCACCTTTCCCAGGCATGTTTTGTGAGCTCTCTCTTTTGTCAGCCATTGTTTTATATTCAACACGGAGCCTACAGCCCACTCTTGCAAAAGCTACTTGTTCATTGATGATTACTCTTTAGGTAAAATTTTCAGTTTTGTGTCCACCTGTGTGTGTGTGTGTTTGCTCATTTGTGTCTGACCTGGGAGGAAAGCTAAGGACTAGCAAGAAGAGTTATTACTTAAGGCAATGAGGAAACCAAAACAAAAAGTGAAAGCAGAGTATTTTAAAATACTGGAAAACAGAAGAACCAGAAAGAAAACCTATAAGGGAATCAAACCTAAAGGACACCAGAGGGAGACACTGAGTTCAAGGTCAAAGGCTAGCATCCAGGTTATAAAAGTAAGAACCCATAAGAGTAAATGGTGGAAAGGAGCAGACACATGGCGATTACCCAGGAACAATCTCCCACAAATAATTTATATTTCCCATTATGAACTGATCTGGTAGGGATCAGGGATATGACAGCTTGCTTAAAAGGCTTGGGAGGAGGGACCTAAGCTAGGGGGTACGGATACATTTCCTGGCTGATTACCAGGCTTCCCAGGTGGTGCAGTGGTAAAGAATCCTCCTACCAATGCAGGAGATGCAAGAGACTCAAACTTGATCCCTGAGTTGAGAAGATCCCCTGGAGAAGGAAATAGCAGCCCACTCCAGTGTTCTTGCCTGGAGAATTCCATGGACAGAAGAGCCTGGCAGGCCACAGTCCATGGGGTTGCAAAGAGTTGGACCCAACTGAGCACATACGCTATTATGAGACAAAAGGAAAGAGAAAGCTCAAGTTGAGAATGACTATCATATCCCATTGATCCAACCAAGTGGAGCACTATCTCTCAAACCAAAAAAAAAAGGTTGTTGTTTGGAGAAATAAAGATGCAAGACCCTTTTTATTCTCCTAGCAACTCTATTTTCTGGATTAAAAATCAGAGCTTCTATAGCCTTTGATATGGGGAGGTTATTTTCTGGCTCTTTAGAAAACCATCCGTATCCTTGCTCCACACAATACATCAGGGAACATTTAGCCTCGTGTTTCATATGCCATCCCTGACTATATGCAGCCCCCTAGAATACATAATAAAAAGATAAATGAAAAGCACATTAGAAATGAACCTAGTGGTGGGAATCCAGCCAGTGTTGATTGCAGATGTTTCATTTGAAACAGTGGCTACATTGAGGAGGAGACATGCTCTTTATGCAAAAGCTAGTCTTGCCAGAAAATTCTGGGAGGAAGGAATATTCTCTCACAAATACTGTCTTCATCTCAGACATGCATATCAAAGGTAGGCATTTCATGTTATTTTTGTCTAGATTACCATATGCATTACATACAGATTATGTTTCTAAATCATTTATACTTATTCCTTCAGAGTTGTTTTTGTTTGTTTGTTTTTGCCACACCATGCGGTATGTGAAATCTTACTTACCAGATCAAGGATCCAACCTGTGCTGCCTTGCAGTGAAAGTGCAGGGTCTTAACCACTGAATTCCCTCTTTCAGAGTATTTTATCAACACTTCTTCATCAGAGGAAATAACAACCTAAGGATCTGCTCAGTTTAAGTTGACACATCACGGCCTTAAAGCAAAAGTTAAAATTCAATAGTTTCCAACCCTCCCAATAGCAAACATAGCTTCTTCTATTCCAGAATCATCTTCTACTTTTCTGTATGCCCCGTACTCCAGCCACACTGAACTTTTCACTCTTCCCTAAGTAAGCGTATTCTCTGAAGCCTCCTCTTTCTGTCTAGACTGACTCCTCTGCCTTGGCAAACACCTACTCACCCACAAGTGCCTGCTCTAAAGAAATCACTCGTGGGAAACTTCTCTAATCTCAAAGACTGAGTTAGACAGTTTCCTCAGTATCCCTTCACTCCTGCACTCAGAGTACTGCGTTCTAATTTGCAGCAAATGTGTTTCGCATCCCTCTGTGTAGACCATAAGCACCTCAAGAGTTCTCCAGGATGAATAACAATAACTGGCAGAGAATAGGTGCTTAATAAAAATTTGACAGATTAATCCCTCAATTGGACAAAAAGATTTACCATTTGGGAATGTTTATATAAATTGATATATAATTGATCCGGAGTCTCCAGTTCAATAATTCATGGCTAAAATATTCAATAATGTGCCAAAGAGGCTGATGAGCTAGGAAAACACCTTGTGTGTGCTAAGTTGCTTCAGTTGTGTCTGACTTTTTGAGACCCTATGAACTGTAGCCTGCCAGGCTCCTCTGTCCATGGGATTTTCCAGGCAAGAATACTGGAGGGGGTTGCCATGCCCTCTTGCAGGGGATATTCCCTGACCCAGGGATCGAACCTGTGTCTGTTATGTCTCCTGCACTGGCCAGAGTGTTCTTTACCACTAGTGCCACCTAGGAAGCCCAGGGGAAAAAAATAAAAGAACTTAGGAATAAGTTAACCTGGGATAAAGCAAGATTCCATAAATAAAGTATGGCTCATGGAAAAGCAGATGTGCCTGTTTGCGGGGGATGTGGCATAGAGACAAATGAGGGGGCTGAGTCTCCCAGCTGCTGGGTCTAAATGACACAGCCACTGGCAAGGCTCATTCTGCACATCAAGGGTGCATAGCCCCTCTTTCATACCCAGAGGCTACGATGAACCATGCACATCCTCACCTTTCACATTTTCCCTGACAAGTGACTACTACAGTGGAGTGCCAGATTTGCCCCTCTTCCAGTAAAACAGACAAAAATTAGAGTCCTCTGTCTTTCCCCCGCCAGCTCTTTAGAGCAAAACAAAATGAAAGAAAAAAAAAAGAGAGAGAGAGAGAGAACCAGACTTGCTTTTTTAAATACAAGTGCATAAAATGCAGTCAGCTCAACTCACCAGCTTTCTTTTAAAGTGGCAGAAAGAAGAAAGAGGAGCTGTGACAGCCCAAGGTCCCAAGCTATGGTAACATATCTTCTTGAGCTTTACTTGAAATTCAACAAGAAGACATTTCTGATTAGCGTTATTAATAATCTCTCATGGGATTTGTGGTATGTCTCAGGTGAGCCATACAAAATTTCATATGTTGGCTACCAAAATGACTTCAAATATTAAGACCAAACAGCAGTGGTATAGGTCTTTCAGTATTGTTTGACTACACAGCATAAAATGATATGAGCAATGCATTCCATAAAACAGCAGACTTGTCAAAATGCTCAGGTGGTATGCTATGAAGAGGTGGAAAAAAAAACAACCCACATTTATCTCATCCACCCTCAGGAAATGGCAGAATTCCAGGTTGTTTGGAACAAGAACATATGATGGGGATGAACCTTGGTGGACCCCTGAACACTCCACCTCCATATAGCTAAGATGACTGTTATCCCCGATGAGAAAATCAGCTGCTTAGGCTTCTTATTTATAGCTTCAAGTTTCCTTTTTTCCTCCTTGGAAAATAATCTCACACATTAATAAACATAAATGAAAAATATTTTGGGTCTAAAATTAAGCCCTATAGCTTTGATGGATCATTAAACACCACTCACAGATTCTTTCCTCCAATCTGAAGTTTTTGTGGTGAGAATGTTAATTTTTTTAACTCCCAGCAACCATTTTAGCTCAATTTCTTTGACAGAGATGACCAGGGATTCAGAGGGAATGAAACACTTAGCAGGGCCAGCCCCAGTGCTTTCTATGCCCCCAAGCAAGCAAACAAGAACAAGATTATAGTGGCCCTGAACGGAATCAGAAACAGGAGAGAGGTTTTCTCCCCCGACAGGAGGCTTCTTGAAGAAAAACAGCATTAAGATGCAATATGTATGGGGGAAACCCCTCAATGCCTGTTCAAAATTCCTATGATTTTCAATCCATCCAGAGGATCAGCACCTGAAGACAAAGCCCTCGAACTTCTGTTTCCTCTTGGACATGAGTAAACGCCCTGTTTTGAATTCAGGAAGCTGGAGGCACCTTAGACTCACTGACAGACACATAGGAGATGCCAAGGGCTGCTTACAACTGAAGCCCGAAGTTTTACATTTTAAGACGAATGAGCAGCATTACCTGTTTACTTTGATACTGACAAAGGAAAAGCCTGTGTCCCCCTTGCACCTGTTAATACTTGCTCTTTTTACTGATGTGACCCAGGCAGCTGCTCATTTCAATGAGCCCAGGGCCAGCCTTGGCATTCACCCTCAGAAACCAGACCACACAAAGAAGTGCCTCTGTGCCTCCATGCTGGCGGGCCTCCAAATCACACTCGGCTTCTACACATTTTACCAACCTGTCTCCCTGAGTGCAAGGTCTTGCTAGACGTGTAAGTCTCTAAAAACTCAAGGAGTCCTGCCCTTCAGGGTCCTTTCAAATTTTCCTTCTGAAACAGCCTTTCTTCTTTGCATTTCCATCTTATTTTCTCAGTCTTCATGCTTTTCCTTTCTACCTCCAATACAGAGAGACACTCCTCATGGCCCTGGTTTTAGTTCCCACTTTTTAGTGACAAGAACAAAAAAGGTGAATGTAAAGAAAAAAAACATTGACAACGTTAAGAATTCTCCTTCTTTGAGAGACAAATGAGTATGGGATTAACGGATACAAAGTACTGTACATAAAACATTATAGAAGGGCAACAAGGATTTACCATATAGCACAGGGAACTAGGGGCTTCCCTGATGGCTCATTGGGTAAAGGAATCTATCTGCAATGCAGCAAGAGTGGATTCGATCCCTGAGTTGGAAAGATCCCCTGGAGGAGGAAATGGCACCCACTCCTGTATTCTTGCCTGAGAAATCCCATGGACAGAAGAGCCTGGCAGGCTACAGTCCATGGGGTCCCAAAGAGTCAGACATGACTGAAAGACTAAGCACATACACAGGGAACTAGATTCAGTATCTTGTAACAACCTCCAAAAGAGTACAATCTGAACAACAACAAAACCAGAATCACTTCACTGTACACCTGAAGTTAACACAAGATTGTAAATCAACTTTAATTTTAAAAAGATACTGCAAGATTTTACAAGTTGAAGAAAAGAATTCTCCTTATTTGTCTATTTGTAATTTTTTAAAAAATACATCTAAAGAAGAATAAGAATCTAAATAAGCCTGTATCTCTTGGCTTCAGTGCTGTTTGTTTTCAAAATTAGGTCTTCTAGTTAGAAGGAATCACAGACTCTCTCACACCCAGCTCCTATCTACCATCATTTGGAGGAGGACATTGGGAGGATGGAGCCAATCTCTTTGCATATATTTAGTGATAAAAACATCGATGGCCGCTTCCTCCCAGAATTGCTACAGAAAGCCCTACCATTCTCTGCTTCTCTTTCCCGAGCCCCATCAGACATTACTTTTTCATATGAGTTATATTGAATGTGCCCTTTTATGACATGCTTAAGAGATGCTTAAAGACATTTCTGTATTCACTTCCCAAGTCTTCACTGTTGCAAGCACAGGAAATTTATCACCTCCTGGGCAAAGACCATGCTCTTACTTTTAGTGAAGCTCTAATCTTGCTGTGAGACATTTGATATATGCCCAGTGCTGGAAAAGTTCCTTCATTCAAAAATGAGGGGGCAGGGAGGTACCTTCAAAACTATACCTGTCTGTTCTATCGCACATGCATGGAGAAATATCCTGCTCAGGTCTATGGTGGTGAGTTGCTTCCTTCAGCTTCATGATAGAAAACGAGCAGCTGACTGGTCTGTCTTGTGTCGACACAGCCATCTGGAACACCATGTCAAGGAGTAAGAAGACATGTTTCCTGGGCTTTCATTGCCTCCATCAACTGGCCTCACCCAGGGACTTCTCTCTCATTTGCCAGGGGATATATCTGCAGACGATCTCGTTTTTCAGTCTGAGTGTTTGCACACTTAGTAAGAGGGCAGGTTCTATAAAACTCTTCTTTCTGTATATATTTGTTTTGCTGTCAAGTTCCCTGTAGTTTTTGTTTGTTCAGGGGCTGAGTTTGTAGCAGGTGTTTGGAACAATTAACAGAAGCAGGGATACCAGTCGTGGGCAAAGGATGGAAGAATATAAAACCACAGCTTGACATTTTAAACAACAAAGGCCCTTAAAAAATGCACTTAAGAACTGCAGATGAGAACACACCAGTAGTGTCATTTAATCTATTGTAGTTAAACTGTGCATGTGTGTCTTGGCCATAACATATTAGACTCAGTATAAAATATCACATATATGAATACATTTTATATGATTTCTTTTTAATACTAAAACCATATTTGATCAGACTTATAAAGCTTGAAAAGTGAGACTATCTCAGATCTGTCCATGCAAATGACAGAATCAGTCCATTCTATTCGCTCTGGGTCGGGGAAAATGCACATAGAGAGAGAAGAACCAGGAAGGCTTTGAGCGTTTTTTGCTATTTGCAGAAACTTATAATCAGATGGAGGGAGGCTTTTTGCTTCTGTGTGGGTGACTAAGATAGTTAATTGGAGCTATGCCAAAGAGTCTTTTTCATATCAAAGCAGTTTGGGGAAAATTATATTTATTTGGATGGTTTCACACTTTGAGTTTTGATTTCATTAAAATCAGCGTGAATTTACAATTATAGATTTCCAACTTATTCCATAAGCATAAATGCCAACTCATTTATGTTCTAACAAATAACCCAGACCCAAACACTTTGTCTAGAGAAGAAAAATTGGTCTCCATCCTCGGTTTTTCATGATTTTAACAAAGGAAATTTTGCAGTTCTTTTTACTCAGATTCATTGGGGTTATATGCATGGAGGGTATTTGGCTCCTGCCTGTAGAAATTCCCACTTAATATGTGAAGACAGGTATGTTAAAATTTATAAACTACCATATAATCCTTGACAGGATTGTATACCAATTACTTCCAGGAGAGTAACTTAATTCTGTTACTAGGGTCATAGACCATCTTATTGAAAAGTTAGCATTCTAACTAAGCCTCAAAATATAATCAGAAAGAGGGTACTATATCAAAAATGTTTTCTTTAGATGCTTTAATTAACAGAGCATCAGTGGGTGCTGAATAAAGAGACCAGAGGGCTATTAAAAATACTGAGTAATCTTTTTAATGAAAAAAGTCAGCCTTGTCACAATGGTATAGATGCCTTAGGAAAGATGAAAGTCATAGCCCAAGAATTGGTGGGCAGGAGAGAGAAAGAAGAATGAGATACTAAGAAAGAAATTGCATGTAAAGTAGGACTAAAGGGGATAAGAGCCAAAGAGAAGCAAAAAAATGCCCCCAAACTGGTGGTCATATGTAGAATGAATGAGGTTAAGGGGGCTAATAAATGGTGTTGAGTCAGATCAATTTTGGTCCCTTCTCTCCCTGAATCATTAAGGCAAAGAGCTCTTGTGGATTTTCATCTTCCAGTGAACTCTAATTATGTATAAGGACCTAGCCTAGTAGTTGATTATTTTTCACATAGGTCCAGTGTCAGATAGAATTAAGTCAAAATGGCATTCACCTTACTACCCAGAATTACACCCTTCTTCACTCTACACTGACTCTTCTTGGAGGCCTCATTCTCCTCTTTTTATGGTAAGCTACCCCTTTCCAGCCATGAAATTAAAAGACACTTACTCCTTGGAAGAAAAGTTATGACCAACCTAGATAGCATATTCAAAAGCAGAGACATTACTTTGCCGACAAAAGTCCGTCTAGTCAAGGCTATAATTTTTCCTGTGGTCATGTATGGATGTGAGAGTTGGACTGTGAAGAAGGCTGAGCGCCGAAGAATTGATGCTTTTGAACTGTGGTGTTGGAGAAGACTCTTGAGCATTCCTTGGACTGCAAGGAGATCCAACCAGTCCATTCTGAAGGAGATCAGCCCTGGGATTTCTTTGGAAGGAATGATGCTAAAGCTGAAACTCCATTACTTTGGCCACCTCATGCAAAGAGTTGACTCATTGGAAAAGACTCATGCTGGGAGGGATTGAGGGCAGGAGAAGAAGGAGACAACAGAGGATGAGATGGCTGGATGGCATCACTGACTCGATGGACGTGAATCTGAGTGAACTCTGGGAGTTGGTGATGGACAGGGAGGCTTGGCGTGCTGCAATTCATGGGGTCGCAAAGAGTTGAACGCGACTGAGCAACTGAACTGAACTGAACTGACCCCTTTCCATCCAAGCATAGATGTCTTTCTAGACCAAATGATGAGTAGATCCACACAACAAACCTTGCTCAGCATTGTTGACTAGAGTGTATTGATAGCACTAAAATGTATATTCTCTTCTATTCTTTTACCTAGTGCATCTTATTTGAGGCTTTCCCTCTTATCAAAGACAAAATGATTGTAAAGTAAAATTTATCATCTGTGGCTATTAAGCCACCATAAATTGATAGTCTTTCCAACAGAACAGACATGTGGCTGGCTGCCTAGATATATAACATTAAGAGGAAGAAAACAATGCTTCATAAATACTAGATATTCCTCTTTCTTGTTTGATAACCTTCTTAAGAGTATCGGTCTTTTCTTTAGTTTATTTGGACCGTCTATTTTTATTCTTATTCCCAATATCATTGAACTTTATAAACCAATTCTCTAGATAAACTCCCTTCCAAGGCTCCTTCCCATTGAACTGTATCTTGAGTTATAGTTAGCACATGATGATATATATGTGGTTGACTATGGTCAGCAGTCACTGAATCAGGCAGTGCAGCCAGTGAGAATTTATGGGTCAGTCCACAGAATGAAAAAGCATGAGCATTGTTTTGCCTGAAGAAAACAAGACCAAATGATCTGGAATTAATTATAATGTTAATTCACAATTTGGCTAGGTCCATAGAACCTGCCTGGGCTTCTCTGGTGGCTCAGATGGTAAAGAACCTGTCTGCAGTGCAGAAGACCTGGATTCAATCCCTGGGTCAGGAAGATCCCCTGGAGAAAGGAATGAAAACCCACTCCCTGTGGGCTACAGTCCATAGGGTCTCAAAGGGTTGGACACAACTAAGTGACTAAAGCACATAGAACCTGCCCATTCTAAAGGAAGCAGCTCAGTCAATAAGAGAAGCTCAATTAAGAAGAGCAGCTCTTCTTCACAGAGCATAGAAATAAGATTCAAAAGACCCAAATTTGAGTTTATCTCACATTTCCTGGTTCTACAGACTTAACATAATCTCCTTAAGCCTTACATTCTTTATGGACAAATTAGGTATAATAGCAGCTTTCGTGCCTGCCTTGTGCAGTGTTTGGAAAAATCAAACAAGGGATCTATGGGCTAGGCTATTGTTCTGGGCCAGACCACAAAAGCTGGTTCAGTTTCCAGTATTAGTGAGAAGGACCATAACAAAGACTGCAAGGTGAACAAGCAAGAGAGATGAAGATGGGATTGGATGTAGTGCCCTGATGACTTCTTATTCTCCCTGAATGTATACCTGAAGTTTGATCGTCTTAGCAATCCAATGAAGATTCCAGAACTCACTGCATTTTAAGTCATTGAAAGGTGGAGGAATAGTGATTAGAATGGGTTACATATGGTCGAATTACCCAGTTTAACCTCTTGGTTCACAATCTCCTGCTGCTCTATCATCATGCATGCTTAGTCATCCAGTCGTGTCCTAGTCTGCAACGCCATGGACTGTAGTCTGCCAGACTCCTCTGTCCATGGGATTCTCCAGGCAAGAATACTGGAGTGGATAGCCATTTCCTTCCCCAGGGGATCTTCCCGACCCAGGGATTGAACCCAGGTCTCCTGCATTGCAGGCAGATTCTTTACAATCTGAGCTACTCTGTGTAACCTGCTATTTCCATGTTCAATTTCTTGGACTTACTCATAATTTTCATGCAATGAACCTGATTATGGCCTATCACAGTTCAAAAAGTCTTCAAAATATGATGCTAATGCAAGACATGATGGCTATTAGGTACCTATGATTTGGACTTATAAAATGCTACAGTTGCCTCTAATGAATTAAAGAGCTAATTGTGATGCTGTGGATCATCCAGGACTTTAGAATTTATTCTTTTTCCTCTATGGGTACACTTTGAAAAATTCATTATTATGTAATACATACAAAGAGACTAGATAGATAATAGTGGGTGTAAGTTATGTTGCAGAGTGCTGAAACAAATAACACCATCATAACACCAGCACCTAAAAATGGGCCTGGGGAGATAGTTTTACTGATGTGCAACGAACTCAGAATGAAGTACTGCCTTTCTCCTCATTTCTGTCCTAGAGCCAGACAGCCTCATAGCCCAGGAAGTTCTCTCTTGGAGATGGATGGCAACGGGGACAGATGCAGCAATAGTTTATCACAGATCACAATTCAGCTCTTTTGGAACCTAAGTTCCTACACACAATAGAGGTGGGAGTTTTTGAAGCAGGAGTAAAACATGGTTTTAACACAAGAACTGCTGTAGCTATGTCAGACCTAAACTCCGAATCTTCAAGACTCATTTTTTCTACGTTCTGGCATTTAAAACAGGGTTTCTCTCCCTTCCTAGCTCACCTTTCATAAGGTTTTTTGTTTGTTTGTTTTTTGGTGTTTTGTTTTGTTTTGTTATAGGTTACACTGTGCAATTTACAGGACTTTCCTGGTGGTCCAGTGACTAAGACTCTGTGGTCCCAAGGCAGGGGGCCCAGGTTTGATTCCTGATTGGGGAACTAGATCCTACATGCTGCAAGTAGAGTTTGCATGCCGCCGCTGCTTCTGCTAAGTCGCTTCTGTCGTGTCCGACTCTGTGTGACCCCATAGATGGCAGCCTACCAGGCACCCCCTTCCCTGGGATTCTCCAGGTAAGAACACTGGAGTGGGTTGCCATTTCCTTCTCCAATGCATGAAAGTGAAAAGTGAAAGAGAAGTCACTTGGTCATGTCCAACTCTTTGCGACCCCATGGACTGCAGCCTACCAGGCTCCTCTGTCCATGGGATTTTCCAGGCAAGAGTACTGGAGTGGGGTGCCATTACCTTCTCTTGCATGATGCAACCAGGGAAAAAAAAAAATCTTTCATGCCTCAGTTATAACCCAGTGCAGCCAAATAAATAAAACATTTTGGGTTTCCCAGGTGGTGCTACTGGTAAAGAACTTGCTTGCCAATGCAGGAGACATGAGACATGCGGGTTGGATCCCTGGGTCAGGAAGAGCCCCTAGAGGGAAGTATGGCTACCTGTTGCAGTATTCTTGCCTGGAGAACCCCATGAAGAGAGGAGCCGGGCAAGCTGCAGTCCATAGGGTCACACAGTCGGACACGACTGAAGCAACTTAGCATGTGCTAAGAATCTTAGGGCCCTGATGACGGATTGAACCCCAGTCCCGGTAGTGAAAGTACAGAGTTGTAACCACTGGATCACCAGGGAATTCCCTCACCAGGCTCTTTAAACCAATGTTTGGATTTATCTCTCCCTGACTTACATCCTAAGACCTGGCTGTTATTATAACTACTTTATTTAATTTATGGTAAATAAAATATGGCAAATAGAATAAAAACATTTTTATGGCCAGGCCTTGGTAATAAAAATAAAATCATGTTTGTAACTTTTAAACAAAAACATACACGGTAACAAAACCTTAACGTGATTACTGTGGGTTTTCTTTTTTACCAAAGGAAGATAATCTTAACAACATTCTGTTGGGAAGTTCTCATGCACAGCCTGACTTCTTTCAGTGAAATGATGAGATCATCACAAACAAAAGTTTATGCTATCTTCTAAGCCACAAACCGCATTAGGAGAATGAATGACAAAGTAGAAAGAACATTCCAGTGGAGAGAGGAGACCCTTGTTTTAACCTGAGATCTGTCCATGTAGCTTTGCATAAATCACTTAGCTTTGGGGGAATCTAATATTTCTTATAGAATGGATTCCATTGTCATTAAATCATTTGAATTATTAAATCATTTTAATCATTAAATCATTTGACCTCATTCCATTGCCATCTGTTCCTGATAAAGAACCTGAACTATAACATGAAGGTAATAGCAGTAGCCATCTCCAGGACTGCAGGTAGACTTAGATTATATTTAGTACAGTTTAAGGAAATTAGCACAGTTCCATAAGTTAAATCTTTTTATTATTTTTTTATTTTATTTTTTTTTTAAATTTAATATCTTTAATTCTTACATGCGTTCCCAAACATGAACCCCCCTCCCACCTCCCTCCCCATAACATCTCTCTGGGTCATCCCCATGCACCAGCCCCAAGCATGCTGCATCCTGCGTCATACATAGACTGGCGATTCAATTCTTACATAATATTATACATGTTAGAATGTCATTCTCCCAAATCATCCCACCCTCTCCCTCTCCCTCTGAGTCCAAAGGTCCATTATACACATCTGTGTCTCTTTCCCTGTCTTGCATACAGGGTCGTCATTGCCATCTTCCTAAATTCCATATATATGTGTTAGTATACTGTATTGGTGTTTTTCTTTCTGGCTTACTTCACTCTGTATAATCGGCTCCAGTTTCATCCATCTCATCAGAACTGATTCAAATGAATTCTTTTTTGCGGCTGAGTAATACTCCATTGTGTATATGTACCACAGCTTTCTTATCCATTCATCTGCTGATGGACATCTAGGTTGTTTCCATGTCCTGGCTATTATAAACAGTGCTGCGATGAACATTGGGGTACATGTGTCTCTTTCAATTCTGGTTTCCTCGGTGTGTATGCCCAGAAGTGGGACTGCTGGGTCATAAGGTAGTTCTATTTGCAATTTTTCAAAGAATCTCCACACTGTTCTCCATAGTGGCTGTACTAGTTTGCATTCCCACCAACAGTGTAGGAGGGTTCCCTTTTCTCCACACCCTCTCCAGCATTTATTGCTTGCAGAGTTTTGGATCACAGCCATTCTGACTGGTGTGAAGTGGTACCTCATTGTGGTTTTGATTTGCATTTCTCTAATAATGAGTGATGTTGAGCATCTTTTCATGTGTTTGTTAGCCATCCGTATGTCTTCTTTGGAGAAATGTCTATTTAGTTCTTTGGCCCATTTTTTGATTGGGTCGTTTATTTTTCTGGAATTGAGCTGCATAAATTAAATCTTTTTAGAAGGGAATGGCTACCTACTCTAGTATTCTTGCCTGGAGAATTCCAGGGACAGGGGCTACACAGTTCATGGGATAGCAAAGAGTTGGATGACTGAGCAACTAACACTTTCACAAAAATTTTAGTGTTTATCCTACTTATTTAATGGGCTTCCCTGGTGGCTCAGAAGGTAAAGAATCTGCCTGCAGTGTGGGAGACCTGGGTTCAATCCCTGAGTCAGGAAGATCCCCTGGAGAAGGGAATGGTAACACACTCCAGTATTCTTGCCTGGAGAATTCCTTAGACAGAGGAGCCAGTTATTTATTGTCAAGACTATTATACTACTATGATACAAATATACTACATAGGCATATTTACTATATATGTTATAAATATGTAAACTTTTTATAAAATAGTTTGTTTAGTCACACAGTTGTGTCTGTTCAACTCTTTGTAACCCCATGGAGTGTAGCCCACCAGGCTCCTCTGTTGATGGATTTCTCAGGCAAAAATACTGGAGTGGGTTACCTTTTCCTTCTCCAGAAGATCTTCCCAACCCAGGGATCAAACCCACATCTCTTGCATTGGCAGGACGATTGGCAGGGGTCAAGATGGATTCCTTACCACCCCTGGGCCACCAGGGAAGCCCATAGAATAGATATGTACAACAGTTGCAAAATGAAGACCAAAATGTTAGAGTTAAAAATTTGATTTTGAACAAACTTATGACTGTTTTATGAATTCTAGAAAATAGCCAAATAAATTTGCCAGGTTTTGTATCTGTTCCCTCTGGTCTTGTTCTTAGTATGCTTAGTATCTGATTGGCAAGGACTTGGGCTTGAACTGGTCAGCATCACCAGGTAACTGCTCTTTATACAGGGAATTGATGGTCATGATCCCTTGGTCTCAAACATGATTAATACGCCCAATCTTCTCCTTCAACCTCCACAACTTATTCAGATCCTAAGGAAAGAGACACTTTGGAGAAACACAGTATTACATTATTTGCAGCAGTTCTCTTTTTCAAATTTGTTTCCAGATGTTTTGGACTGACGTATTGCAGCATGATTCACAAAGACATTAACCTACATTCGTGTTTATAGATATGGATGTTAATTTGTGAATTCTTACTTACATGTGCAATTCGTGTATTCTCCTGTGGAGCAGAAAATTTATTTCCTCATTTTTTTTTTTAACACTAACTCATTCTCATCTCTGGTTCCAGCTAAGGAAGTACAAAAACAGTCTCACAAATTTCAGTTGATTTAATCTTTAATAGAAACTTCAAGTCTGAAGCGAGGAAAAACTTGAAATGTTTACAAAGTAAGTGTTCAAAGATTAATATCACTTTCTTGCCTAGAAAGACCTTGTAACTTATTAGGACAAGACATACGTTACCTATAAGGACATGAAACCAATTAATAAAACAATTAGATAACTATATTATTATATTAACAATAAGCCTTTATAATAATAATTATTACAAAATAGAAATTGTTTTCCACAGTAGTAACCTTACTGGAATTACCCTGGTGGCTCAGATGATAAAGAATCTACCTGTAATGTGGGAGACCTGGGTTTGATCCCTGGGTTGAAAAGGTCCCCTGGAGAAGGAAATGGTGACCCACTCCAGTATTCTTGCCTGGGAAATCCCATGGACAGAGGAGCCTGGCAGGAGTTCATGGAGTTGCAAAGAATCAGACAGGACTGAGCGACTAATACTAACCTCATCAGGCAATATGTTTATTCTCGCAACTCTGCCATACCAAAGCATCTTGAGATCTCCTCTCCTGTAATTGTGTCCATGATCAGTTCCAGGAAGAAATGTAAATAATACAGAGATTTACCTGAAGAGTAAGTTTCCAGTCTTCATTATTCGCCTACGTTATTGGAATATCAACTAATATATTTGAGCTTACTCCAAATATCCAATACATTCTCAAGAAAAAAGATATTGTCTCTCTTTTAAGATATTGAAGTAACATGTAAAATGGAACTATGGGTCTTTTTAATAAATACAGTCAGGAAATATTTTTTAATTACCAGAAAGCATTACCAAAACTAATATAAAACAATGCCAAAGAAGAGGTTATGATAATACGTAGTGAGTGCAATGTGGGCAGTGACAGGCAAGAATACTCTGTGGAGGAGGTGGAATTTAACTGAGGTCTTGGGTGACAGATAGAGATGAATAAGTATGTAACACTTCAGAGTAATAATGCCACAGATAAGACAGCCAAAAAGTTTGTTTGGATTTTTCTGAAGATGGTATGGAAAAACCAGAATGAAATTTCTGGCCAACCCAATTATAAGAAACTTCCTAATTTTACTAATAAGGAAAATGAGAACCAAAGAGATATGGTTCTTGGGGTACGATGGGGAGGCAGATGGGAGAGAAGCTCAAAAGCGAGAAGATATATGTATACCTATGGCTGATTCATGTTGAGGTTTGACAGAAAACAACAAAATTCTGTAAAGCAATTATCCTTCAATTAAAAAATGAATAAATTTTAAAAAAAAGAAAAAAGAGATATGGTTCTTTATGACTTCTTCATGGAAATCCAACTAGTTAGAGAGCAGGATGGTCTCAGGCTCTTTTCATGATAATAGGAATAACATCTCTGTGTTAAATCAAATCCATAAATGGTTTGGCGTATGGAATAGGATTTTTTCTTTCCTGAATTAATAAACTAACCAATTGTTTTAAGGTTAAATTCAAATCTTGCAGTATATTGTTAATGTTTTAAAATTTTGTTTTCCAGTTTAAAATACATTACATGCCTTTCAAGCTAGAAAAGACCCATTCACATTTTATTAATTTCTAGATTACTATGAGTACACTCATGAAGATTAGTAAAGTGACCAACGTGATACACGATTGCCACGGGGGGAAATATTCAGTGTGTATAGATAAGGCATTGGGGGTACAGCTGATTATCTTTAAAAAGTGGGTGGAAAAAAGGTTACAAGAAGCCAAATTTCTCTAGGTGGAAAATATTTTTCTTATAGCCATCAGCACACTTACAAAATCCCCATCTGACTGGAAAGATAGAGTTGAAACTCTGAAGCTGCTGTGATTACTATAAAGAAGTCCCAGTGTTGAACTAGACAGAGCATTTCACAGGAAAAATAATTTCCTCTGCCTGTGTTATGAAGGGGTTAATTATGAGACCTGAGATAAGGTGTTGGCACATCTAGGTACTTCATCAAGCCATGGAGTCAGGAAACAAGGGAGAATAGATGAAGGTGCTGAGGATAATAATCATGGCAAGTAATGATTTCCCTAGAGGTGAGCTGATCTATGGCCACAAGCAAAGAAAAAAAGGCTAGAAAGTACCAGAACATTACCTTGGAGTACTTAACAGACTCCAAAGCAGTAACCCTGTGTCAAAAAAAGGCCCATCAGCCTGCTCATTTTAAGTAAAAGAGTTATGCCAGAGTACAAGAGGGGAATGCAAAATTCACACATGAAATTAAACAGCTGAAAGGTATGATTTAACAATGCTCAAAACTCAATAAGCCAAAGATAAACAGCAAATTAGATGACTCAATGTCAGGAGGAAAAAACATCTTCCATCGATCCCATCGTCAAAAATTAATCTGCCTGAGAATGCCTTCTGCTCCAATCCCCGAGCTGATGAAGAGTGGAGAAATGGAGTAAAACCTATGTACGAACGCTTCACCTTCAGGCTAGACCCTGATTACAATCTCCTGTGAGACATTTCAGCATGAAGCGCCTCTCATGTTGGGACTACAAAATTAAATTGCGATCAATACTTTACAAAAATAATTGGGGAAAAATGTTCAGAAGTCGGAGCTGCACTGTGTGGCCACAAACATATGAAAGTTATTTTTTTTTCTCTACCTTTCTGGGGGTTATTCTTCAGGATAGATCAGTTCAAAGGTGTCTCTTGACAATAGTGTTCTTGGAATGGTTTCGCTCACCTTGTTAGGGAATTTTAAAAGCAGAGGAGCGTTTACCGCTTACCAAGAGTGGGAGCTTATTGCTGTATTCTGCTTTCTTTTCTTTGGAGTGCTAATCTCAGCCCATAAATTCTTCTCTTCTCTCCCTTTGATGTTGACTTAAATTCCTTTGCAAATTAATTCTCATCATTAAACAGAAATTATGAAAAATGTTAGATTTCAGTGAAATTAAAAAAAAAACAACGCAAGAAAAGATGGGGTCGATTTTGAAAATTTTGCTTAAGATTGGGTTGTGAACCCTTCACTACATTTAAATATTGAACTCTGTAGTTAAATTTATAGTAAAAATGTATTGAATCAAACCTTTTCTTGCCTTGAGCAATGCTTTGCATTCAGCTTTTCCTCCTTGTTTCCCTCTGAATGAGTTCTTATTTTCGGCAAAGATTTACTCTTTAATCCATAAAAAGAGGGGGAAGTGGAAAATGTAAATGCCTATGTTAAATTCTTGCTTTTTCTATAAGTGGTCATTTTGAGTTTTATTCGACAGTGAGTTAAAAATATTGTACTTTTTTCATTGCTTTCTTGGAATCTACATAGGCTTTCCTGGGTTTTTATTTGTGGCACGACCCTCTGACAAAACAGACTACTAATTTTCCTCATGTGAATCATGTGTTATAACCTGAGTTACAGAAACAGAGGGAAAAAAGCAGTTGCGTTAGGATTACACAGTACGAGCCACACTGAGGTAGGTGGTATATGGCTCAAGGGGAGTACTGAACAGGAGTAATCAATGGCTTCCTGTCATCCTGAAGTGGGGGGGTGTGTTGAGTGGAATCCTAGAAGGCATCTGGACTGGGGGAAGGAATTAAAAGTGCTCTTATTACGTGTGAAAATGACAACACCTTGGACTAGATTGCAAACACTTGAGAAGATGTGAATACCATTTAAAGTGGCCTTCACCAAGAAATGGCAGCACCCCCAAGAACAGGGGACAACGGCAGATTTTATTGGGCAATCCCAAATGAAACAAACTGTTTCTCCTGATTTTTAAAAATTAATTTATTTTTTACTGAAGGGTAATTGCTTTACAGAATTTTGCTGATTTCTGTCAAACCTCAACATGCATCAGCCATAGGTATACATATATCCCCTCACTTTTGAACCTCCCTCCCATCTCCCTCCCCATCTCACCCCTCTAGGTTGATACAGAGCACCTGTTTGAGTTTCCTGAGCCATGCAGCAAATTCCTGTTGCTATCTATTTTACATATGGTACTGTAAGTTTCCATGTTACTATTTCCATACATCTCACCCTCTCCTCCCCTTTCCCTATGTCCATAAGTCTATTCTCTATGTCTGTTTCTCCACTGTTGCCCTGTCAGTAAATTCTTCAGTACCATTTTTAACTATGATAAATTTCAAATTGGTTGCCTTCCACCCTTCTTCATGCTGCTAAACAATCTTTTCACACTGTTATTCTGGTCAGAAAGGTAGAATGCAGCATGATTTTAACAGTCACTGGAGGTTAACCTAACAGAGATGAGGGGGAAAATATATAGCAAGGTCAAGAGAGAGAGAAAGGAGAGACATTGAACCTTCTCTCAGACAACCTGTGGCCCAAACTACTGTGTCCTCCACACACGACACTCACACAGAATACAGTTTCTGCTCGCTCAGGAATATACTTTCTAGAACATGCTTCACAATTGCAACTGCCTAAAAGGTCTTCAACGCCTCAAATCCCAGGTCAGACATTGCTCTTCTAGAAAAATCTCCCTGAATCTCCGCAGCCCCATAATTAGGCCTTCTGACCTTGTGTATATATTTATTATGGCATTTCTATATTAAAATTAATTTTTCTTCCCTACTAGATGGCTTCCTTGGTAGCTCATCTGGTAAAGAATCTGCCTGCAAAGCAGGAGACCCCAGTTCAATTCCTGGGTTGGGAAGATCCCCTAGAGGAGGGCTTGGCAACCCACTCCAGTATTCTTGCCTGGAGAATCCCCATGGACAGAAGAGCCTGGAGGGCTACAGTCCATGAGGTCACAAAGAGTCAGACATGACTGAGCACAGCACAGCATAGATGGTGATATTTCTAATAGACTGGTTTGTCTTTTATTCATCTTCACACACTCAGTCATCTTTTCCAAAGTAAATAACTCAATTTCTTTTTACCATTTTTTCACTGATTTAGTTTTCCAACTTTTGACTAGCTGTTTGTCACATAGGGCTCACTGGTTGGAGGTTTGGATGCCTCTCATCTCTAGAGTGAACAGGTTGGACTAAATAAAGTGTCTTTTAGTTCCCTGCTGAGTCTAACATTTCGGGTAATAAAAATGATTTCATATTTTGCTAAAGAGCTAATCACAGTGCCTACTCCAGCCATACCCAGTTCTACACGGTATAAAATAAGACTCTAAAAAATTATTGTTCTTGCTTGTTTGTGTTGTATATGATACCACCTCACCCTTGGCTTTAGCAATAGTCTCTCACCAGAGACATCACATATTAAGTTATACCATATGAACTTGCTGGTATTTGCTTATTTTGAAATATGCAAGTGTTAATTTTAGGTGGATCAAATTAATACCTGATTATTCAGAGGATGATTGGAGAAGGCAATGGCACCCCACTCCAGTACTCTTGCCTGGAAAATCCCATGGATGGAGGAGCCTGGTGGGCTCCAGTCCGTGGGGTCGCTAAGAGTTGGAGACGACTGAGCGACTTCACTTTGACTTTTTACTTTCATGCATTAGAGAAGGAAATGGCAACCCACTCCAGTATTCTTGCCTGGAGAATCCCAGGGATGGGGGAGCCTGGTGGGCTGCCATCTATGGGGTCACACAGAGTCGGACGCGACTGAAGCGACTTAGTAGTAGTAGTATTCAGAGGATTATGGCATGGCTTCCTAAGAAAGCTTGAGTAAAATCAATCTGAGTCCCTCTCCAGAAATGAATAGTGAAACAAACCAAGAACCAGGCAGCTAGCAGGATGTGGAAGCTGCAATGTAAGACTGAAGAAGTAGGAAGTAAAAGAGAGGTCATAATGGGAAAGGTGTCCTTCAGAGACAGAGTCATGGTAACCTGAAATTGTAAGAAAATAGAGTCCGTTTGTTAGCAGAAAGAAAGCATGATAAGGAAAAGAGATACACAACAGAGAGACTAAGTAGCAAAAGAAGAATTCAATGGAGAGCAACTGGACCATGTAAATACCACAGCTCTTTAGTAGATACAGATTTCCCTGGTGGCTCAGATGGTAAAGACTGACTGCAATGTGGGAGACCTCAGTTTGATTCCTCAGTCAGGAAGATCCCCTGGAGAAGGGAATGGAAATGCACTTCAGTATTCTTGTCTGGAGAGCCCCATGGACAGAGGAGCCTGGCAGGCTATAGTCCATGGAGCCACAAAGAATCAGACATGACTTCAGTGACTAACACACACACACACACACACACACACACACACACACACACACACACACACTTTAGTATATACACATGAATGCCAGCTACCATAGTCCCACTGCCACCTTGGATCCACTTCCAGTTCAAATGGTCCTCAACTGTGATGTGGTTTATGTACTTTTCCTCTCTCAAGATACCCATCTTCCCATTATCCACCATAACTTGATGTTTTTAGAAGCAACCACTATAATTTGAAAGCAGATAAAACAAATATTAAAACACAGTACCATTCATGGCTTTAAAGCCTTTTTTTTTTACAAAAGATTTTTTATATATAAAATAAGCTTTTTTAAAGGCTCGATCCTTGGAAGGAAAGCTATAATAATCCTAGATAGCATATTAAAAAGCAGAGACATCACTTTGTGGACAAAGGGCCATATAGTCAAAGCTATGGTTTTTTCAGTAGTCATGTATGGATGTGAGAGCTGGACCATAAAGAAGGCTGAGTGCTGAAGAACTGATGCTTTTGAATTGTGGTACTCCCTTGGACAGCAAAGGGATCAAACCAGTCAATCCTGAAATCAACTCTGAATATCCATTGGAAGGACTGATGCTGAGGCTGAAGTTCCAATACTTTGGCCACCTGATGCGAAGAGCTGATTCATTGGAAAAAACCTTGATGCCGGGAAAGATTGAGGGCAGAAGGAGAAGGGAGGGAGAGAGGATGGCATCACTGACTCAGTAGACATGAGTTTGCACAAACTCCAGGAGATAGTGATGGACAGGGAGGCCTGGTATGCTGCAGTCCATGGGGTTGCGAAGAGTAGGACACGACTTTGCAACTAAGCAACAAATAATGGTGGCTACAAATTCAAGAAGAGTCTGTCAAGTGCCTGGCACTTTATGTATACATCCCTAAAGGAAGCTCTGGGAGGTAAGTATTACTAGTTTCCCACTTTACAGATGAGGAAACTGGAACTCAGGAAGAATGAAAGGACTTGTTCAAAGGCATACCTAGCAGATGATAGAGATGAATTCAAACCCAGATCTATTGTTGCAGAGTCTGAACTCTTCCCACCGTAGCACACTGCCTTTTCAATCCCTGAAATACAAAGTGGTATTAGAATTAGAAAAGCTTACTCCAACCTCTTTGTGTAAGTCATATACAAGTTATCCACCCAACTAGAAACATATGTGAAAGATTTTTCAGTGTAACCTTAGTTCTGGCATGATCAGCAGAGCTACTTTGATTTATATATTTCCTAATAAATCAAATGTTTGCAACAGCCTCAGGCCTCCAGGTAGGAAATTCACCTTCTATAGTGTTCATTGTCTACTAACCTTGGATTAACGCTCTGGAGAGAAGCACAACCTAAAGTAGTTTATTTTGTTCTAAAAATCAGAACCATTTGTGAATCCCATGGGAATGTCACCAGCTGATCAAAATAAACCAGCGAATTTTATACAGGATACTTACATTGATTTAATTAAATGGACATGAATTTGACGAAACTCCCAGAAGATAGTGAAGGACAGGGAAGCCTGGCAGGCAGCAGTCCATGGGGTTGCAAAGAGCTGGACATGACTTAGTGACTGAACAATGACAACAACAACTGATTAGATAATGGCCAGAGTATACTCTGGTGGCTCAGATGGTCACAAATCCACCTGCAATGTGGGAAACCTGGCCTCGACCCCTGGGTCAGGAAGATACCTTGGAGAAGGGAATGGCAACCCACTCCAGTATTCTTGCCTGGAGAATCCCATGGATGGAGGAGCCTGGCAGTCACAAAGAGTCATATACGACTGAGTAACTAAGCAAAGCACATATGTATAAAAATGTTATATTTATTAAAATCAAAATTATATATGTATAGGATATGGCAACAAGCATGACAGAAAAGATCCTGCTCTCATGGAATATGTTTTAATGAAGGAAATAGATTTTTTTTCAAAAAAGGAAAGAAATAAATGTAATCATTTTGGGTAGTATTAGCTTTCATAAATAAAATGTTTCAAAAATAAATAACCTAAGTAGTGTCACCGAACTGTAGCGTTAAGTGTGGTTAAGTTAGTACTTTTATATTATGTGACTTTTACCACAATAAAAAAATTTTAAAGCTCTAGTAAAATATTAATGGTAGGGTCTCATGGTGGACATTCAGATGCTTACTATAAATTTTGTTTAATTTTTCTGTATCTCTTAAAAAAATGAGCTAAAGTACAGAGAAAAGACTATATCAAATATCAGTGTCATAGAAACCTTCTCATTATATTTGAGTTAAGGCCTGAATAATGAGCAGAAGGAAGCCACATAAATGTTACAGGAGAGATTCTCAGGCAAAGAGAATAGTAAGTGTAAAGGCTCCCAGGGAGAGGCAACCTTGACATGTTATCAGAACAGAAAGAAGAGCTGTGTGGCTTGAGTGATATAAGAGAACGGAAGAGTCAGAGAAGATGCGATTGCAGGCAAATGAGGTAGAAACTCATAGGACACATAAGAAGTTCGGATTTTACTCTAAGTGAAATGTGGAAATGCTGAAAACTTTTAAGCATAGGAATGACCTGAGGGCACATCAATGCAAGATGATCACCATAGGAAGACTATCTGAATTTACTTATACTATTCTATGTTGAAGATCTCAGTACAGCATCTGACACTTCCGTCAATGTATCACTGCCCAGGGTATGGTCCTGAGACTTGTAGGACAAAACTTGATTTTTTTCTATCACATCAATGAAAATACATCTGTTAGGATTGAACACACCCTAATAAAGGAGATCAGTCCTGGGTGTTCATTGGAAGGACTGATGCTAAAGCTGAAACGCCAATACTTTGGCCACCTCATGTGAAGAGTTGACTCATTGGAAAAGACCCTGATGCTGGGAGGGATTGGGGGCAGGAGGAGAAGGGGACGACAGAGGATGAGATGGCTGGATGGCATCATGGAATTGATGGACATGAGTTTGGGTAAACTCCGGGAGATGGTGATGGACAGGGAAGCCTGGCGTGCTGTGATTCATGGGGTTGCAAAGAGTCGGACATGACTGAGTGACTGAACTGAACTGAACTAAATCAAGGACTTAAGGATTGATATACAAAACCAGAATGTCTATATTCAGTAAGACCCTTGTATACAAATGAGGTTCTTTAAGTCTAATTTGTTTTTTTTTTATTTTATTTTTATTTTTTTCCTTTATTTTTATCTTTTAATTTTTTTTAGTTTTTTATTTTTTAAAATTTAAAATCTTTAATTCTTACATGCGTTCCCAAACATGAACCCCCCTCCCACCTCCCTCCCCATAACATTAAGTCCCACAAAGTTAGTCTAGGTACCCAACTAACACAAGCAGCTATATAGTACTGTACTGTAATAGGTTTATAACACTTTTCAAGCAATACATACATAAAAAACAAACACAAAAAGTAAATATTTTAAAGCTTACAGTACAGTATCTTGAAAAGTACAGTAGTACAGCACAACAGCTGGTATACTGAGGTCGGCACTCATGTTCACAGTTCTGAAATTTCCCAACTTGAAGGTTCGTATGTAGGAGACTTATTGTACTAATCTGTAATAAGTTATTTGAGTCCAAGAAACTCAATGTCCTTTGGCTACAACCCCTAACATTTCTCTCCACTTTGCTAAAGAATCTGGAATAGTTCAAGTCCACTGACTAAAACCGTATCTCCTCAGGAAAGTGCTCGGAGGAGCACACAAGTCACGGGGACTTATGATGCTCTCCCCTGGCAATGTGCTCACAATTAGCAACCCATCTTCTAAGGGAAATAGTCTTTCTCTGGCTCTCATATATTTGACCAGATGATCAAGAAGTTTGCTAACTTGGGAGCCATTTTGCTTCTTATCCCATGACTTTGAATATCTATCCTTGGGGGTACATATTGATCTTTCAGTGTAAATCCAATTTCATTCACATCTAGATTCTTGGGGGTTCATCTCAAGGGAGACACCCAAAATTGATAGCAAATGGAACAAGGAGAATGTAGAGGTAAGTCAAATAATCAATAATAGGAGTGTAGGGACTTCCCTGGTGGTCCAGTGGTTAAAACTCCTCTCTCCCAATGCAGGGGACAAGGGTTCAATCCCTGGTTGAGGAACTAAGATCCCACAGGCTGCACCATACAGCCAAAATTAAATAAACAAGTAAAAAGTTTAAAAAAGGACTGACTTCCTGACTCCCAAAGAGTAGGCATATTCACTAATGGAAGTTATGGCAGTTTTAGAAGTGATTGACAACTTTACTTTCATCCCCTTAGGAATCTATTCTTGCAGACTTTGACTCTCTCAGCCTTGCCTCAACTATATTGATTGATATTGATCACAGTCAAAAGGCTTGGCCCCAACCCATTCCAGACCTACAAGGACAAATTCAGTCAAGGAAACCATTCTTGGCCTGCTTTCTTCCTCACTGTGATTTCTATCTGCATGAAACCCCTGTGAATCCATCCTATTGCCTCTATCGTGTTCCAGATTTATTCTGAGCTCAAACTTTATGATGGGAACTCCTAGGAGTTCAGGTTGGGAACCATTTTATGAATCCCCTCACCCAGATTTACAAATGCATAACCAGAGCCTGAAAGGTTAAACAGCTTACCAAACTGAAGATTCAGTTCATGGCACAAACAGGACCAGACCAGACTCAGGTCTCCTGATATCAAGTTGAATATCCTCGGTGGCTCAGATGTAAAGAATCTGCCTGCAATGCAGGTGATCCAGGTTTGATCTCTGGGTCAGGAAGATCCCCTGAAGAAGGAAATGGCAACCCACTCCAGTATTCTTGTCTGGAGAATTCCATAGAAGAGGAGCCTGGTGAGCTACAGTCCATGGGGTCCAAAGAGTTGCACACGACTGAACAACTAACACACACACACACACACACACACACCCTTTCTATAAAATTTTACAAATGTTACCAGCTCACTTAGGGCTATGCTAGGTGCCTGTATCATCAATTTAACTTGGGGGTTTATGGCTGATAATAATTTGGTATGTTTTTTCTCTCCGTCTAGTCAAGGCTATGGGTTTTCCTGTGGTCATGTATGGATGTGAGAGTTGGACTGTGAAGTAGGCTGAACGCCAAAGAATTGATGCTTTTGAACTGTGGTGTTGGAGAAGACTCTTGAGAGTCCCTTGGACTGCAAGGAGATCCAACCAGCCCATTCTGAAGGAGATCAGCCTTGGGATTTCTTTGGAAGGAATGATGCTAAAGCTCAAACTCCAGTACTTTGGACACCTCATGCAAAGAGTTGACTCATTGGAAAAGACTCTGATGCTGGGAGGGACTGGGGGCAGGAGGAGAAGGGGACGACAGAGGATGAGATGGCTGGATGGCATCACTGACTCGATGGACGTGAGTCTGAGTGAACTCTGGGAGTTGGTGAGGGACAGGGAGGCCTGGCATGCCTCATGGGGTCGAAAGAGTCAGATATGAATGAGTGACTGAACTGAACTGAATAGTTTTACTTAATGAAAAGACTAATTCAGGGAACATGATAGGTTAAAGAGACAGTAGTTTGAGACAAGATGTACTAGATATTTCAGATTCTTCTATGTGAAAGGCTGTGACATATAGCCTAGGCTGAAGAGCCAGCCCAATGAACCCCATAAACCAGAACTGATTGAATCAGTGCTGACCACTGCCACTCAAGTGGGTCAGAAACTAATGATAAAGCCTGGCATTTAAAACAAAATGAGCAATTAAAATTCTTCTTAGAAGTTTGTATTGAGAAGTACAGAGAGAATCAGAGTGAGCAAAAAGGGCTAAAACTACAAATAAGTAAGGACAGTTCCTCGAGTGAAAAAGTGAAGTTATGAGGGAGATGAGTGTGGTGAGTAACTATGAGTAAGATGCAGAAGTAGAAATTATCAGTAGGCAAAGGACATAAGTATATATATTTATATATACATACACACATAAAAGAATCACCTATTTGATAATTACTCAGAGGGACACAAATATGCAGAATCTTAATCATTGCTCCCTGGGAGGAAGAGTAGATTAGTCACAAGCACTTGTCCTGAGGATGCTGGAGATAGTTATGGATACATCTGGTTATTTAACTCTATTTCTGTTTAAGTTCTGGCTATCAGGCCATATGACTGAGTGGCTATTCCTGGATTCTCATGAAATTATTTCCAAGTATATAATTTTAATGTTGTAATACATAAATAACTCAGAAGAATGTCTATTCTATCTATGAAAAGCATGTAACTAAAATTTAAGGGAATGAGTCCACCTTAGTGCTGTATGCACTTCGCCCTCACTAGAAAGTGCTGTTTTATCCATGTAATAGATGAACTATTTCAGGAAATCCAGTGACGCTGGACATGGTTTCTGTCTACCTCATAGCATATCAAGGGATTAGACTTGAATGGACTTTGAGTTTTGCCTTGTTATATTATACAAAGATTTCATATCTTCTGGTGGCTCAGATGGTAAAGAATCCACCTGTAATGCAAGAGACCCAGTTTCGATCCCTGGATCAGGAAGATACCCTGGCAAAGGAAATGGCAACCCACTCCAGCATTCTTGCCTGGGAAATCACATGGGCACAGAAGCCTGGTGGGCTACAGTCCATGGAGTAAAAGATCAGAAGATAATTTGAAATAATCAACATTTTAAAGCTTAAAGATGATTTGACATTGTTTAACGTGGCAAGAATACACAGAAGAACTATACAAAAAAGATCTTCATGACCCAGATAATCACGACGGAGTGATCACTCACCTAGAGCCAGACACCCTGGAATGTGAAGTCAAGTGGGCCTTAGAAAGCATCACTATGAACAAAGCTAATGGAGGTGATAAAATTCCAGTTGAGCCATTTCAAATTCTGAAATATGATGCTGTGAAAGTGCTGCACTCAATATACCAGCAAATTTGGAAAACTCAGCAGTAGCCACAGGACTGGAAAAGGTCGTTTTCATTCCAATCCCAAAGAAAGGCAATGCCAAAGAATGCTCAAACTACCACATAATTACACTCATCTCACATGCTAGCAAATTAATACTCAAAATTCTCCAAGCCAGGCTTCAGCAGTACATGAACTGTGAACTTCCAGATGTTCAAGCTGGTTTTAGAAAAGGAAATCAAATTGCCAACATCCCCTGGATCATGGAAAAAGCAAGAGAGTTCCAGAAAAACATCTATTTCTGCTTTATTGACTATGCCAAAGCCTTTGACTGTGTGAATCACAATAAACTGTGGAAAATTCTGAGAGAGATGACAATACCAGACCACCTGACCTGCCTCTTGAGAAATCTGTATGCAGGTCAGGAAGCAACATTTAGAACTGGGCATGGAACAACAGACTGGTTCCAAATAGGAAAAGGAGTACGTCAAGGCTATATATTGGTACCCTGATTATTTAACTTATATGCAGAGTACATCATGAGAAATGCTGGACTGGAAGAAGCGCAAGTTGGAAACAAGATTGCTGGGGGAAATATCAATAACCTCAGATACGCAGATGACACCACCCTTACAGCAGAAAGTGAAGAGGAACAAAAGCCTCTTGATGAAAGTGAAAGAGGAGAGTGAAAAGCTGGCTTAAAGCTCAACATTCAGAAAATGAAGATCATGGCATCTGGTCCCATCACTTCATGGAAAATAGATGGTGAAACAGTGAAACAGTGTCAGACTTTATTTCTTGGGATTCCAAAAATCACTGCAGATGGTGATTGCAGCCATGAGATTAAAAGACCCCTACTCCTTGGAAGGAAAGTTATGACCAACCTAGATAGCATATTCAAAAGCAGAGACATTACTTTGCCAACAAAAGTCTGTCTAGTCAAGGCTATGGTTTTTCCAGTGGTCATGTATGGATGTGAGAGTTGGACTGTGAAGAAAGCTGAGCGCCGAAGAATTGATGCTTTTGAACTGTGGTGTTGGAGAAGACTCTTGAGAGTCCCTTGGACTGCAAGGAGATCCAACAAGTCCATTCTGAAGGAGATCAACTCTGGGATTTCTTTGGAAGGAATGATGCTAAAGCTGAAACGCCAGTACTTTGGCCACCTCATGTGAAGAGTTGACTCATTGGAAACGACTCTGATGCTGGGAGGGATTGGGGGCAGGAGGAGAAGGGGATGACAGAGGATGAGATGACTGGATGGCATCACGGAATTGATGGACATGAGTTTGGGTGAACTCCGGGAGTTTGTGATGGACATGGAGGCCTGGCGTGCTGCAATTCAAAGAGTCAGACACGACTGAGACTGAACTGAACTGAACTGTTCAAAGGTATCCCAGTGAATCAAAAATTCAACAGGAAAAATACCATTAGTACTAAATGACTAATTGCTGTCTTTTCCAACTCAGCAACCTCTTGCGATTTAAAATTTTAAAAGTTCAATCGGTAGATTTTTTATGAAATACACCTCTTCTTCTCCAGAAATGAGATTATTCTATGAAAATATGCTTATTGAATTTCTTATTGCTGCAAAGTTCGGATTTATCACAAACCCCACCCGTCACCCATGTCCACATCCTTCATCGTGTATTTTCTTGCTGTGTACTTCCATGCATGCGGTCCAGGGGCAGAGGATAGAAGTAGTTAGAGGGAAAAAGGAGAACTAGCCATGACTTTAGCTGTACACTGATAAAGTTGTAGATTATTCTGTCTTTTTTAAAAAAATAAACTTTGACCAGAAACCATGACAGTTCTTGAAATCCAAGTAACTTTAATTGTTTCTAAATAAAAATTCAGAATGACATAAATACTGAATGGCTCCTGGGCAATGTGTCACTGCAGGTTAAATACATTTTGCCCTGGAGGCTGTAGTTCATAGGGACTGAAATTGGTGATCCCAGCTAGTCCAGAGTGGATATTAACATACATCACCTAACTGTCTCCAGATGTGACCCTATTTCACTATCAGTGTCTCTGTCCGCAGGAAATTGTTGCTAGTGAGAGAAAAAAAGGGTGAGGAGAGATGTGAGGGCCCTGTAGTTGTGGGAAGGGCACAAGACTGAAAAACTGGAAGCTTCCCCTGATCTACTCTTTGCACTCTCTTTTTTAAGAATAGGAATAAGAAATAGCATCCCCTTTCTTAGCCTAAAGGGAGCATAAAGAACAACCTCCTCTAGGAATGCTAGGACATTTCCATTTTTCTCTCTAGTATTCTGATATTTTGTTCCTAGAAAGGGAGGAAAATTGCCTATAGGATTTTTTCTAAAGTTTATAAAATCAGCATTTACCCATTATTGCCAAATTTAGCTCCTTGAAAACTGAGAGAAAAGAAAAAAAATTTGGCATAGGTATCTGAAAGAAGACTAGGAAGAGAACATTCTAATCCTTTAGGAGCCAAACAAAATCTATGTTTCTGTACTATTAAGTATAGTATAAAAAGGCAAAGTCATGGGCATTAGCCCCATTGGGGCCAGTTAGCTAGACTCATGTTCAAGGCCACAGAATATATATCTAACTTTGCTGCTGGCAGTTAATTATATCAATGACCATCAGGAGGAATAGAAGAGTGTCTTCTAGTGCCTATTTTAACTTTGTCTAACTCTTTAAGCTTGGCTGGTATCATTGTCAAAAAATAAAAATAAATTGGAAGTAATTTTAAAATCACATCGATGTTAAATGTAGACATATTTATGAGCTGCTATACAGACACAGCTTTTGTAAAATACAACCAGGTGTCTCTTTTGTAGATGAGATTTTAGTATTTTCTTTATCCAAAACTAAAATCAAATAGTCTGCTTCAATCTCATGGTTCATACTGCGGTTTTTCTCATTGTAGCAGTCTCCACAACAGCAATAACAGAAAGCTTATAAATGTCATATTAAATAATCATGAGAATTTTTAAAAGTCCTGACAATTGTTTTTGCTTCTCCTTTCTATATTATATTATGGGTAAATATTCATTTTTAACTTTTTCTTGAATAAAACCTTCATTTTTAGAACAGGAAGAAATACTGAAGCTTTGACATATTTTCATTGTTTCTACATAATAAGATAAAAAATAATTTTACAGTGTTATAAAAACACTAGAATTTCATGGTTAAGCAAAAATATCTTTAAAATATTATAAGAGAAACACTGTGCTATTCACAAGGGAATGTTTAATATATGTTTTTAAAATACACATATTGGAAATGGAAAACCAAGATTTGCATACTGATAAGGTGATGGGTGGTGATACCAACTGTTGAATCAACTGAGTAAAGATAAACATGACACAATATTGCAATGTGTTCAAACATAGTTTTCTGTTTCATCTGTATTTTTGGACAAATTTTAAAACAGTTTGCTAATTACTATTTGGTGAAACTCTCTTGACAATAGACTCTTAAATGTTGTAAGAAAAAGGTATTTCCTTCTGTCCTTCCTTCCATCCTTCCTTCTTCCCTCCCTCCCTCCCTCCATCCCATTTTTTCCCTCTCTTTTCCTCCTCTCTCCTTCCTCTCTTCAATGTTTAAATATGGTCAGATCCCATGTTGTATCTGCAGACTAAAGCAGAAAATTCTAGAAGACTGAGAGAAATCTGCTGAAAATTAACAGAGTCTGCTGACTGCTCTGGAAGTCAGCAAGAAGCCAGGAGTATTCAAGTTTCTTTAAGGTTCATGAGAGAAAATAAAACTAACATTTATTGAGGACATACCATGTGTCCACACTGTTCTAAGCTCTTTACATAGATTATCCTATTTAAGTTTCATAAAACTTCACTTTCTATTCTTGAAGAAATTGAGGCTCCAGAGAAGTATAATAATTAGTTCAGAAGTTTAGACAGATAATTTATTATAGAGTCAAAATTCATTTCTTTATACTTCTCCTTTGTGAGCAGGTTTGATACAAAACTCTGAATCATACTTACCTAAGCGTTTCCAAGTTGAGAATTCTGGAGAGAGGGTGTACAGTTTAAAGCAGCGACTTTTCTCTTTGTTCCCATAAAGTGTATTTCAGGCATGAGAGACACAGCACAATTGACTGGAGAAGATAATGTGATCGTGTAAGCAGATAATGTAATGGGAACATACCCAGACATGAATGTATATATCAGTTCGGTTCAGTTGCATCTGACTCTTTGAGACCCCATGGACTGCAGCACGTCAGGCTTCTCTGTCCATCACTAACTCCCAGAGCTTAACCAAACTCATGTCCATCAAGTCTGTGATGCCAACCAACTATCTAGTCCTCTGTCGTCCCCTTCTCCTCCCACCTTCAATCTTCCCCAGCATCAGGGTGTTTTCAAATGAGTCAGTTCTTCACATCAGGAGGCCAAAGTATTGAAGTTTCAGCTTCAGTATCAGTCCTTCCAATGAACACTCAGGACTGATTTCCTTTAGGATGGACTGGTTGGATCTCCTTGCTGCCCAGGGGACTCGTAGAGAGTCTTCAACACTGCAGATCAAAAGCGTCGATTCTTCAGCACTCAGCTTTCTTTATAGTCCAACTCTCACATCCACATATAACTACTGAAAAAAACATAGCTTTGACCAGATGGACCTTTGTTGGGAAAGTAATGTCTCTGCTTTTGAATGTGCTATTTAGGTTTGTCATAGCTTTTCTTCCAAGGAACAAGCATCTTTTAATTTCATGGCTGCAGTCACCATCTGCAATGATTTTGGAGTCCCCAAAAGTAAAGTCTCTTACTCTTTCCCCATCTATTTGTCATGAAGAGATGGGATCAGATGCTATGACTTAGTTTTCTGAATGTTGAGTTTTAAGCCATCTTTTTCATTTTCCTCTTTCACTTTCATCAAGAAGCTCCTTAGTTTCTCTTCACTTTCTTCTGTAAGAGTGGTGTCATTTGCATATCTGAGGTTATTAATATTTCTCCTGACAATCTTGATTCCAACTTGTGCTTCATCCAGTCCAGCATTTCTCATGATGTACTCTGCACAGAAGTTAAATAGGCAGGGTGACAATATACAGCCTTGATGTACTCCTTTCCAGATTTGGAACCAGTCTGTTGTTCCATGTCCAGTCCTAACTGTTACTTCTTAACCTGCATACAGATTTCTCAAGAGGCAGGTCAGGTCATCTGGTATTCCCATCTCTTGAAGAATTTTCCACAGTTTGCTGTGATCCACACAGTCAAAGTTTTTGGCATAGTCAATAAAGCAGAAGTAGAAGTTTTACTGGAACTCTTGCTTTTAAAATGATCCAATGGATGCTGGCAATTTGATCTCTGGTTCCTCTGCCTTTTCTAAATCCAGCTTGAACATCTGGAAGTTCACAGTTCACATATTGCCTGAAGCCTGTCTTGGAGAATTTTGAGCATTACGTTACTAGCATGTGAGATGAGTGTAATTATGTGGTAGTTTGAATATTCTTTGACATTGCCTTTCTTAGGGATTAGAATGAAAACTGACCTTTTCCAGTCCTGTGGCTACTGCTGAGTTTTCCAAATTTGCTGGCATATTGAGTGCAGCATTTTCATAGCATCATCTTTTGGGATTTGAAATAGCTCAACTGGAATTCCATCACCTCCACTAGCTTTGTTTGCAGTAATGCTTCCTAAGGCCCACTTGACTTCACATTCCAGGATGTCTGGCTCTAGGTGAGTGTTCACAGCATCATGTTTATCTGGGTCATGAAGATCTTTTTTGTATAGTTCTTCTGTGTATTCTTGCCACCTCTTCTTAATATCTACTGCTTCTGTTAGGTCCATGCCATTTCTGTCCTTTACTGAGCCCATCTTTGCATGAAATATTCCCTTGGTATCTCTAATTTTCTTGAAGAATCTCTAGTCTTTCCCATTCTATTGTATGTATGTATGTATATGTGTATATATATAGATATATTTAAGAGTCAATATGTAATGTCCACCATCTGTCTGGTTTACTCACTCTGGAGATTCATGGATCTTGAAAATGGTTGTCAATTGGGGTCCAGCCAGCTTATACATCTAACTCAAACAGTACCTAATGGGGCTCTTTAGCTCTGCAATTATGAATGACTTGCTTTTCTGGTGGCTCAGATGGTAAAGATTCTGCGTACAATCCAACCCAATCCAACCTGGGTTGGATCCCTGGGTTGGGAAGATACCCTGGAGAAAAGAATGACTACTCACTCTAGTATTCTTGCCTGGAGAATTCCATGGGCGGAGGAACCTGGTGGGCTACAGTCAATGGGGTTGCAAAAAGTTGGACAATTTTAGTAACACCCAAAGCTACACTATGAAACAAACCATAAAATTTCCCAAACTCTTCTTGTGACTGAACATCTGAGACTATGTTAGTTTTAATGTTCAGAAGCAAGAAATCCAAGATTGATGGTCACATGATAAGACTGGTAAGAGGGGGAGGGATGCTTAAAGACGAAAAGGAGAAAGAAATAGAGCAATGTAAAAAAAATATGGTGATCCCCTAGAATTCCATTCCTTGTACATTCATAGCACTTCTTTCCTTCCCGTGGAAGTGGGAAGAAGGGTTACAATAATTAATTAAGTCACATTTCATGATTAATTCTGTCAATGCAATGAAAAAAACTGGCAGTATTATGTTTTTTTAAACATCATTGGAAAGGGTTAATCGACATTTTCTCTGAAAGGAACAATGAAGTTTAAGCCAAATGGTTTTTAAAATGCAGACAACAAAAAATAGCTTCAATAATTCATATTAATTTAAGTCCTATGGTTAATGAGGCAAATGGAGTGCCCTCAGAGGGGAATAAAAGCAGAGAGCAGCAGCATCAAGAATCTTCAAACCACTATTGGCAAAAGATACTGTAATTCAAAATACCCCCTAACCACCTACTCTTCATTCTTTACACTAGGGGAAAACTTAATATCATTCTAATTTTACAGAAGGTAGCTAAAACAGTGCCTATACAATTATAACACAAACAAGCAACTGCTTTTATTTTTTGTTGTTATGGTTCTTAGCCTTCACATTGTTAGCCTTCTTAGCCATCCAATTTGTCTGAAATGTACACTATATTAAACTTCTACTCATTTGATCAGGCACAGAAATAGTGAGACTATGATCAGGTTATACAGTCCAACAGTTAAATTGTTGTCAGGCTAAAGATATATCAAAGTTGAAAACCAAATCAGGGATTGGATTACCAAATAGAATGATGAATAGTCAGTCTGAATTGTTTAGAAAGATGATTGATTCTTCAAAGATCAATCTCTTAAAGTCTAAATACATGCTCATTTTACTAACATTAATTAGACAATGGCTATGTAGCATATTGGAGAAGGCAATGGCAATCCACTCCAGTACTCTTGCCTGGAAAATCTCATGGGAGGAGCCTGGTAGGCTGCAGTCCATGGGGCTGCTAAGAGTCGGACACGACTGAGTGACTTCACTTTCACTTTTCGTTTTCATGCATTGGAGAAGGAAATGGCAACCCACTCCAGTGTTCTTGCCTGGAGAATCCCAGGGACAGGGGAGCCTGGTGGGCTGCCGTCTGTGGGGTCACACAGAGTTGGAAACGACTGAAGTGACTTAGCAGCAGCAGCAGCAGCATGTAGCAAGTGTTAAGTACTATCCCAGGCACTAGGTTTAGGAAAAAGAATAGAACTTTCCTTTTAGTTTCTAAAATTCACCATCATTATTCCCTTGGATTTAATATAATAACGCAACCTACTCTAGTAGCACCACACTTTGCTGAAAGAAGCAGGAGAGAAAGGAGAATTTAGCTTCTTAAGGAGAAGTTCTTTTTTGAGCTGAGTTTTAATGAATGAGGAAGAAGGAAGGTAAGAGTGCACTCATTCACTCATTCACCAGGTATGTACTGAGGATCCACTGAGTACCAAGAATTTCGTGGTATATTAAGAATGTAATGATGATCAAGGTATGTCATCTGCCCTTAGGTTGATTATAGTCTGGTGTGGACTCCAAGTATGTAAAGACCTTGCTTTGCTCCAAACACACACACACACACACACACACACACACACACACACACACACAGAGAAAAGACCTCATAGATTGTGCCCACCAGGCTCCTCTGTCCATGGGGATTCTCCAGGCAAGAATACCAAAGTGGGTTGCCATGTCTTCCTCCAGGGGAATCTTCCTAACCCATGGATCAAACCCCGGTCTCCCCCATTGAAGGCAGATTCTTTACAGTCTGAGCCACGGGGGAAGCCCAAGAATACTGAAGGGAGTACCCTATCCCTTCTCTAGGGGATCCTCCCGACCCAGGAATTGAACTGGGGTCTCCTGCATTATAGGCAGATTCTTTACCAGCTGAGCCACCAGGGAAGTCCCAAGTTAATTAATTCAGTTCAGTTCAGTTCAGTCGCTCAGTCGTGTCCGACTCTTTGCAACCCCATGAATCGCAGCACGCCAGGCCTCCTTGTCCATCACCATCTCCCGGAGTTCACTCAGACTCACGTCCATCGAGTCCGTGATGCCATCCAGTCATCTCATCCTCTGTCGTCCCCTTCTCCTACTGCCCCCAATCCCTCCCAGCATCAGAGTCTTTTCCAATGAGTCAACTCTTCGCATGAGGTGGCCAAAGTACTGGAGTTTCAGCTTCAGCATCATTCCCTCCAAAGAAATCCCAGAGTTGATCTCCTTCAGAATGGACTGGTTGAATCTCCTTGTAGTCCAAGGGACTCTCAAGAGTCTTCTCCAACACCACAGTTCAAAAGCATCAATTCTTTGGCGCTCAGCCTTCTTCACAGTCCAACTCTCACATCCATACATGACTACAGGAAAAACCATAGCCTTAACTAGACAGACCTTAGTCGGCAAAGTAATGTCCCTGCTTTTGAATATGCTATCTAGGTTGCTCATAACTTTTCTTCCAAGGAGTAAGCATCTTTTAATTTCATGGCTGCAGTCATCATCTACAGTGATTTTGGAGCCCAAAAAAATAAAGTCTGACACTGTTTCCACTGTTTCCCCATCTATTTCCCATGAGGTGATGGGACCGGATGCCATGATCTTCATTTTCTGAATGTTGAGCTTTAAGCCAACGTTTCACTCTCCTCTTTCACTTTCATCAAGAGGCTTTTTAGTTCCTCTTCACTTTCTGCCATAAGGATAGTGTCAACTGCATATCTGAGGTTATTGATATTTCTCCTGGCAATCTTGATTCCAGCTTGTGTTTCTTCCAGTCCAGTGTTTCTCATGATGTACTCTGCATAGAAGTTAAATAAGTAGGGTGACAATATACAGCCTTGACGTACACCTTTTCCTATTTGGAAGCAGTCTGTTGTTCCATGTCCAGTTCTAACTGTTGCTTCCTGACCTGCATACAGCGATCAATGCAAAGAATTCGAGGAAAACAACAGAATGGGAAAGACTAGAGATCTCTTCAAGAAAATTAGAGATACCAAGGGAATATTTCATGCAAAGATGGGCTCGATAAAGGACAGAAATGGTCTGGACCTAACAGAAGCAGAAGATATTAAGAAGTGGCAAGAATACATGGAAGAACTGTACAAAAAAGATCTTCACGACCCAGATAATCATGATGATGTGATCACTCATCTAGAGCCAGACATCCTGGAATGTGAAGTCAAGTGGGCCTTAGAAAGCATCACTACGAACAAAGCTAGTGGAGGTGATGGAATTCCAGTTGAGCTATTTCAAATCCTGAAAGATGATGCTGTGAAAGTGCTGCACTCAATATGCCAGCAAATTTGGAAAACTCAGCAGTGGCCGCAGGACTGGAAAAGCTCAGTTTTCATTCCAATCCCAAAGAAAGGCAATGCCAAAGAATGCTCAAACTACTGCACAATTGCACTCATCTCACACGCTAGTAAAGTAATGCTCAAAATTCTCCAAGCCAGGCTTCAGCAATATGTGAACCATGAACTTCCTGATGTTCAAGCTGGTTTTAGAAAAGGCAGAGGAACCAGAGATCAAATTGCCAACATCTACTGGATCATGGAAAAAGCAAGAGAGTTCCAGAAAAACATCTATTTCTGCTTTATTGACTACGCCAAAGCCTTTGACTGTGTGGATCACAGTAAACTGTGGAAATTAATTCAAAGAATGGTAAATAATTTGATGTGGCTGGAGCACGGGGTACAGGGGGAAATGTAAACACCTAATCCTGTCCTCTCTTCTCTTTTCCTACAGCTCACTGTTGCCGCCCCTGCCCTAGGTGCTTCATTCTGGGGCTGATTATTTTCCATCACACTATTTTGTCACTTTATCCTAATTGGCCTTTTTACCTGCAGTTTCGCTAACTTCCAAACACCACTATATAATTCTACTTCAAAGAATTATACTTCTACTTCTACTCATTGTTTCAGGACAAAGTCCTCCATAAAACAGTCAGAGTCTTTCACAAACTAGCCCCACTCATTTAGCCAGGCCTCCCTCCCCACCCCCAGTGCCTTTCTTTGCATCTGCTGCCTTTTCTGTACCAACTGCATTGGCCCAGTGATATCTTCCTCCTTAAATCTCCAACCTTTTGCATACTCAGTTTCCTGTATTTGGTCTGCTCTTACTTCTTTCTGCATCTAGGGACACCTCCTCATCTTTGAGGTTTCTCTCCTTTAGGAAGCTTCTCTGACTCTCCCAGCCCACATAGGCACCCCTCCTAATGTTGTTGTTGTTTGGTCACTAAGTCATGTCCAACATTTTTTCAATCCCATGGACTGTAGCCCACCAGACTCCTCCGTCCATGGGACTTCCTAGGCAAACATACTAGAG
Organism: Ovis aries; assembly: GCF_016772045.2. NCBI lineage: Eukaryota > Metazoa > Chordata > Mammalia > Artiodactyla > Bovidae > Ovis > Ovis aries. The sequence continues at coordinate 198,997,632 of NC_056056.1, forward strand.
TGGATTGCCATTTCCTTCTCAAAGGGATCTTCCTGACCCGGGAATCAAACCCACATCTCCTGCATTGGCAGGCAGATTCTTTACCACTCAGCCATCAGTAAAGTCCACCCCTTCTATGGACTCCCATAAATCTACAGCTGCTGTACAGAGTCCATGTTGTATCATTTTCACTGTTGTGTTGACTTCATTGGGTCTGAAACCCCTGAAAAATAAGAACCATATTTTTGGTTTCAGCACCATCAACATCTTGTACCATCTCTGATAATAGTAACTCTTCAAATATTTTTGTTTAGTGAATGAATTGTTGATTCAAGTGTTTGATTCAAGTATTTTAGATGGTGTGCTAACATTTCATCCTCTACATCATTGGTCAATAAATTTAAAAGTAGCTTTTTTTTTTCTTAAAGGGTCAGAGGGTAAATATTTCAAGCTTGGTTTCTGTTACAACTATTCAACTTGGTCTTAGTGGCACAAAAAAAACCCCATAGACAACATGTAAATGAAGGGGCACAGATGTGTTCCAATAAAATTTTGTTTAGAGAAATAAACGACCAGCCTGGAGGCTGTCACTTACTAACCTTTCTTCTATACCATAAGTCACAGACATATCCTGTAGATCAGATCTGTTGCAAAAACACATTGTTATTGTTGTTGAGAGGCAGTTCTCCATGGCTCTCACATATCTCTGCACGTCACACAAGCAGAGGCACTGTCATCGCTGTTTCCCTTAGCTTTACAAGGATATTTGTATAGTGAACAGAGCTGGAAGCTAGAGACAGGGTTTCCTTCTAGGGTAGAGGACAGACAAGCAAAGTGCCCATTATAAAAGATTCAGGTTCAAGCCCAGGGTTTCTCTCCTTTAACACAACCTACTATGTGTGCAGGTTTCTCATGACCCTCTTCATGTCACCTTTTGGCAATTGGGCTTCAAGAACCAGGAGAGATGTTGACACTGGCTGTTTCTATGACTATGAGTAACAAAGTCTTTTCTCTCTCCTGCGTTCCATCAGCATCTATGAAACTGTAGCAGGCTAAAATGTAGGACAATAAAGCACCTGATCCCTCATAGTTCTTGACAGTTTTTCCTAAATCATCCTTTAAATAAGTACAGCCAATTACTTAAATTTGAGGGATTTTACTTTAAACAAATACCAATTTTTGTTTTCTCTTGGTAAATGGAAATATTTGGTGATATTGGACCTGGGATTCCCCATGACAACAAATGGCGACAGCTGAGTGACAGCTGTCTCCATGGTGGCCATGCATCTCAGCTGTTTCCTGATCCAAGTTGCCTCACTGATTTATATTCCTTCTCTGGCTCCTATGGGTCTTTGGCTTTGTGACCTCTGCTCAAGGCGATAAGCTGCCATCGAATGTGTTTATTTGAGCATGGAATTGGATCTGGGCTTTAAAAAGATGACTCTGATGACAATGTGTAAATGAATTACAGAAGGAAATCTAGAATGAAACGTGGGAGGAAAAGGTGATATTCCAGAAAAACATACAAAGAATGAAATGGCAAGTAAGAATAGGTAAAAAGGAAGTGCTTCCAAGGAATTATCAGGACTTGGTGCCATCTTGGTATGGCTTGTGTGGTGAAGGAAACCATTGTGAATTATGTTTGTGATCCATCGGATAGTAGTGATGCCCTTAACTGAAAGAGAAGTTGGGAGGAATTTGATATAGCTTTGATGGAGAGAGGAATCCAAGGAAATGCTAAGAATCTGAAGGACCAAACTTAAGGAATCTAAAGAAGATTTACCTACAGATATCAATAAGCAGTTGAGTCCATCACCCTGGAGAAGATTGGCAGATTGCCTATGGGTGAAACTCAGGGGGACTGTGAAACCTGAGAAAATAAATATAAATATAAAACTTGGTATGTCTGGTGACTCATGGTAAAGAATCTGTCTGCAATGTAGGAGAACTGGGTTCGATCCCTGGGTTGGGAAGATCCCCTGGAGAAGGAAATGACAACTTACTTCAGTATTCTTGCCTGGAAAATCCCAAGGGTAGAGGAGCCTGGTGGGCAACAGTCCATGGGGTCACAAAGAGTTGGACACGACTGAGAGACTAACACACACACACACACACACATACCTCCTGCCTAGTTGTCTTTCTGTTCTTCTCCCTGGTGTTGATGCCTTTCATTAGACTTTGAGGGATCACTGATAACTCTCTAGCTAAGACTGGCTGGAGCTAAAGACTTGGGACTCACTAGAAAATGGTTGAAATTACCCTCTGGAGCGTGTGTATGGTAAGAAGATAAGAGAAGAGGGCTAAGAAAAAGTCACTGGAGAAACAAACACAAAGTATTTTGAGGAGACAAAACCAGGAAAGTTAAAAAAAAAATGTCAAGACTTCAGAATGTCAAGTAGAGTAAGGCCTGAAAAAAAGGCCATTAAATCTGGTGACTGGTAATCTAAGCAGATCTTGAAGCCAGACTTCAATAGGAGTTTTTAAAACAGGAAGATTAGGAAGTGGGGGGCAACATGAGTGATCTATTTTTATGGGTTGTCTGAGTCTGAGGATTAAGTTGAAAGATTGGATTTTAAGAAAACTTGGGAGAGTTATTCAGGATGATAAGACACTTGAATATGTTTGAAATTGAAAAGTAGATACCAGAGAAAGAAAGCAATTAAAGATATTAAAATAAGGGCAAAAATTACTACATGTGAGTACTCAGAGCATCTTTAAATTTGTTATTTCTCCCCACCTCTCCAGGCCCCATTCCTCATCTCCACTCTAGCTTTATCAGCCATGTTGGGGGCATTGTTGTAGAGAAGAACCAGATAAGAGATTGAATTTGCATCAGAAAGTGTAAGAAAACAAAAAGAAAGGGTAGAAAATTTACTGAAGAGAGAGAACACAGACCAAGTTTGAAGGAAAGAGAAATGTTGAAGCAGAAAAATGACCTCACCATAGGCAATTTATGGCGGGGAATTGAAAGTCTGGAGGTAGAGAGAAAGAAGAATCAAAGTAGACAGTGAGAAAGTGGTAGAACAAGAATAATGGTAAATGGATTTAAAGAGTGGAACTGTGGATTTTATTTTATTTTATTTCTTTATTTATTTGGCCACGCCATGCAGCATGTTTCTCAGTTTCCCAGCCACAGATTGAACCTGTTTCCCCCTGAAATGGAAAAAAAAAGAGTCTTAACCACTAGACTGCCAGGGATGGCCCCGGAATTTTAAACAAGAATTCATGATTTTTTGTGAAGTGAAAGGAAAGATCTGGATTTCTTTTCACTCCCTTTGTTACTAGATTGTATTTCTTTGAGTATCGTGTCATATTTAGATTGGACTCCTTGGGGCTGCAGTATTTATTTGGGTTACACACAAAAAAAGCAGAGGTTATTTAATAATACAGCTCTGAATAGGACAAGAAATTTCTCTTCCAGAAGGTACTTCATACATTCAACACTCCAAACCCAAGCCACAGTATAGCAGCAGAGTTTAGACTGACAAGATGCACAATTCTGAAGTCAAAGGTAGATAGGAGACACAAGTGTTGAAAAGAAAATGACCATGTTCTTTATCTCTTATTCTAACAGCCAGGAGAATTGAACGAAAAGAAAGATTGCAGAAAGACAGTCTTCTATGAGTCACCATCTCTGGCCCCTTCCACCCTAAGCTCAGGGAAAGAGAACAAAGATTGGAAACGGGGATATGGGTTGAAGGATGGAAGCAGAGCATCCTTGAGAGAAGCAAAGCTAAGCATGAGGAGAAAAATAGGAAAAATACCATTTGGCCAACTGTTCTTTTCTCTTTTCCTTCCCTTGAAACTAATCACATTGACACTCCTGTCCAACGCAAACTATTTTAGGGATTGATAAGGACAGAAGAAAAGAAAAGTTTAGAGACAGGATAAAACTCACCTCAGTATAGGAGATGCCAGGGTCTGGAAGATTCCCCACATGCAATATTCTTGCCTGGAGAATCCCGTGGACAGAGGAGCCTGGTGGGCTACAGTCCATGCGGTCTCAAAGAGTCGGCATGAAGCGATTTAACACACACACAAGGAGAGAAGGAAAGAAAAGGAAAAGAGAGGATCAAACCTGAGGGGTTAAAACTCTCATTTAACTTCTTCCATTTTCTTCTTCATTTTCACTTGGTACCATCCATGTCAATCTCTTACTGGAACCCCCATGGACCACGATTCTATTTGACTTGTGTCTATGTCTGCTCCTTAATGCCATCCTGCTCCACCTCAAGATCCTAGAGCTGGAACCAGTGGCTTGAGAAATCCCATTTTCCTCTGGCCATATTGTAGGAAGGGCTCTATAGTGTAGGACTAGATTGCAACAGGCAAGACATGCTTCTGATACTTGAAACTTAAAGTGCAGAATTCCTGTTCCCTTAGTCACATGGTTTTTGCCCTAGATTCTTTCCAATTCTGACAATACCTCCTGTAATATATGCGGAAGAGGGATAACCAGGAAAAGAGAGTGTTGCTTCTATTTCCAAGACTTCAATTAGGTTTTTAACCATTTATGCAAAACATTGTCTTTGTTTGACTTCATTGCTTTTTGATATTTATTTAAAATTTGGCATTAGCAAAGTACCACTGTGAATTGGCTTATTTTTCCCTTTTATCAATGACAAGTTTATCAATGACTATTTTTAGTTGTATGAGGCTTTGGGGGCTACATTCATGTACTTATTTTTCATTGTATTTTAATGTATACAAACACTGTATAAAACAGGAAGATATTGTCTCAATGAATGTAGCTATAAAACTGTGTGGATTAAAATTGGACCGTAAGAAAACATGGTTGAGGTTAAATTAAGCAAAAGGTATAATTCCACACAATTGTGCTTAATGGACAGATAATTTCAAAATTAAATTAAAATTTAAAAGCCATAGGTTCATAATTTGGGCTCAAGTCAGCCTAAGTATCTGAAAATCTTAGTAAATAATTGGAATGAGTCTATGCAAAAAAAAAAAAAAAAAGGATGATACTTTTTTCTCCTGGCATAAAATCTATTCATCACCTACCAAAAAGTTAAAAGTCTATATTCATAACATATTTGCTATCATTTGCCAGTGTGCTTCTAACTATTTTTGTATCCTGGAACCAGTTTGTCTTCTGCAATCACACAAAATAAACAGCAAAACATGGCTTTTATTTGTTCAGATTTGAGCTGTAGACATTGCTTCTCAGTAATATTAAATAAGTTATTTAATTCACTTCTGTTTAAATATTGATAAAGTTTATTATTTGTACTCCAGATTCTCCCACAACCTAGAATAATTTAGATAATTAATAGAATTTTTGATACATTTTAGAATAATTTAAATTAATATTTAATTCACAGTTCTGTTTGATATCATATAAAGTAATGATAAATATGAGTATTTTGGCAACCCGTAATTCTTTAATAGCATTCTCTTATGGAGATAAAATGTTTAAATATTAATTAATTTAGTATTATCAGAACTGCATAGTTATTAGGCATTTCCAAATTTGGAAGAATTTTCATTACACAGTAACTGGGTAATGAAAAAAGAAAACCAAAAGTCCTCCTCAAGCCCTTATAGAGAGGACAGATCAAATGAAATTTTCTAATGATCTGGGGATGTTTCATAATTGAACACTTAGTAGTCATTTCCAAAATAGCAAATATAAAGCTTCATTATTGACTAGGAATTTTCAGAGTACACCCACATCTGTCTCTATACCAAATAGGTTTTCATTACTCAAGCAGCATATGGCAGTAAATGAACCAAAAAGAACATGTTGCATTATTTTTCTGCATTAAGTGCCGACATTATCTTTGCCACACTGTGTGTGTGGTTTTGTGTAATAAGAATCCTTTTAGAGACAGTTTGGAGGTGCACGTTCTGTTCTGTTACCTTTTTGAAGAAGCCCATTTTCAAAGTAACATACAGTGTGTGAATTATGCCCAATCTAATTATCAGGCAGTACTTTGGGAATTTACTCCTAAATGGCTGCTATTAACATAAACAAGTCAATTTACATGTCACTGTAAGGTTCAGGTTAAAAGAAAATGTATAATGGATTTCAGTATATTTGTGATCTATTGTAACTATGCTTTTATTTTAAAAAAAAAAAGCAGAATAATAGATGTACTGATTTTTCTCCATATAAACTTTGCTTTTATAATATCCATATGAATACTTAATCATAGTTTTCACCATCAGCCACATATGTTTATTGTTGTTGTTATTTAGTCAATAAGTCATTTCCATCTCTTTTGTGACCCCATGGACCATAGCCCTCCAGGCTTCTCTGTCCATGGGCTATCCCAGACAAGAATACTTGAGTTAGTTGGCATTCCCTCCTCCAGGGGATCTTCCTGACCCAGGGATGGAAGCTGTGGCTCCTGCTGTGTCACGTGCATTGCAGGCAAAGGCCGTCAAGGCAGACAGATCTCTACTCTGACAACTATTCTGAATTAATTTTGCCTCAAATCTTCACAGTAACAAGCATAGAGATCTAGAGGAAAAAGCAGTACCATCAAAGGGCAGTGACACTTGGCCCACAAAGCGGATACTTTACCCACTTTGAAATGAGACCTTGTAAAATGGGAGAAAACTTAAGTGTGATGCAAGTTGAAGTTTGTTGTTTTTTTTTTTTAATAAATTCAAGTTAAAAGAATTGAGACTGATTGAAATGTGTCACTAAACTGATGAAGTCAGCAAGATGTTAGGTACTATGAAGTTAAAGGAGAAAAAAAAATTACAACACGGATATAGAATCATTAACCTAAATTTTCCTCAATTTTTAAAAACTAGGGTGATTCACCAAACTCAGGGAAGAAGGCCAGAGGGAGTCATAAACATGCTTTTCAAAGTAGTAAATAAGTATCATGAAGAAAAGTTAAATGAAACTTGATGAGTGAGTCAATTTGATCATTAAAGATATATGGTTATTCAGTTGTAATGTCTTTTTCCTGGCATTGCACCAGAGTAGAGGCTATATTTTCAGGGAGTATAAGTTCTTTAGAAGGAGGACATTTGACAAAGACACATTTTTAAATAAGACAGTTGCAGGGTCTCCTTTTGTGGAAGTCAGTAGGGAAAAGCATTTTGGTTTTGGCTGTGTCAACAAAGCAGCCACATAAATTGAAAAATAAAACCTCATTCAAGCAAAAATTAGGGGTTCCTCATCTAATTCCAAATAACTGCAGGGGTTATGTTCTCTAATTTTATCATTATTACATAGACATGTCTCTTGTTCTTTCAAAAAGCTCAAGAATGGTCTTGGTTGGTGGCTTTCAAAATCAAACAAACTTGATATGCACAAAAGCTGAAGTTGCTTATGACATAACTTTTGATCATGGTCTAAAGGAAAAAATAAGAGAGAAAGTATATTGATTAGGTCATTAACCGTTATCAGAGGGGTATGACATCTCATTCGTTCACCCAGTCAATCATTCATTCTTTCAACAAATACTCTGCTCATTTACTTAGGTAGGTGAGCAACAAACAAACCCCTTTAAGAAGTCTAACTTACATTTTAGGGCAGCACAAAGGAGAGCAAAATAAAGATATTCCTGTCTTCAGAGAACTCAGGGTCTGATCATTACAACAATAGCAAAAAGAGAAGGAAGAAAAGCGAGGCAGAGGAGGGAAAAACAGGAGAAATTAACCTTCATCTGTACAGTAAGACTGAAAACTTGCAGTTGCTACAAGGAAAACCTCTCCTTCTCTTGTTTATCATTGCCTCTGAGCCATCGGGACCAAATATTTTCTATTTCCAACTAGAGTAGTTACATTTTGCCTAATTTTCAGTACATCATTTTAACGGCACATCTTTGAATTTTTGTTCTGAAACAAAAGCACTGCTACAAGGTTAAGCTACAACTGTAGTTTCGAGATGAGACAGTGAACTCGATCGGAAAACAGCTTTTCTGGCCACTGTATTGTTTTCAAAATTATGTGTTATTCAAGAATGAAGTCCACAGTCACTTCTGAAATTATCGCCTAGAATTCTAGCCTCCTTGAGATGTTTTAGGATCATCTTTATAAAGATCTGAAAATATGAACACTTTTGACACCTATTCATGTGTGCTAAATTGCTTCAGTCCTGTCTGACTCTTTGTGGCTCCATGGACTGTAGCTGGCCAGGCTCCTCTGTCCATGGAATTCTCCAGGCAAGAATACTGGAATGGGTTGCCATGCCCTTCTCCAGGGGATCTTTCCCTCCCAGGGATGGAACCTGCATGTCTGGCGTCTTTTGCCTTAGCAGGCAGGTTCTCTACGACTAGCACCATTTGGGAAGCCTATTCATACCTTTTTCTTTAAAAAGCCGTATATCATTAACAAACCCTTTATCATTTAAAAACAAAAACAAAAAAACCCTTTTAAATTTGACCAAATTTCCCAAACGCATACAACTTAACTAAGAGGGCAGGCAGCGGGATGGAGTGTTTCTCCCACAGCCTTAAAAGGAATGTAGCACTATTGTGTTCATAGTTCAATCTGCGGGGATTCCATAGCCGAGGAAAGATGGGTGTCAGATCTCCTCGTATAATCTTCAGTACATCCGGAACTGAGAAACCGCAGTGCAGAAAACGAAAACAAGATAAAACTGAAGCAAGCTTGTCTTTAACTTTATAAGAATGTGAATCAAATAGGGTAGCAGGAAAAAAAAAAAAAAAAAAAAAACAACCCCGCATCAGTTTCAGGATTGGGGCTGAGACACCGACTCTACCTGGGCTCCCATCTCTGCAGATATAGGTAATGCACCCGGTGAAATGGGAGCAGGTGGATGGGAAAGCCAGAGGAACTATTTTTTTCCCCCTCCATCAGATTGAAGTGCTAACAGGAGCCATACTTTGACAAAAAAATAGGGCCAGAACACCCACAAATGCAGCGAAAGCCCTTCACCTAGTCCTGGTAAAAGGTTCTGGATCTGATACCCTTATAGTTATCTCAGAGGAAGAGAGGTGCCACCTGCGAGATTAAATATGCTTTTATAGCGAAAAGGATACAGAAACCAATACCTATCACTTCTACTTGATTAAGTTGAGACTTAACTACTCAAAGTAAATAATTTTGAGGTGTTCGGACAACAAGTTAAACAAACTTTGCACTAGAATAAAATAAAACTTAAATTTAAAATAGAGTGCAATAAAATAAAATACATGAACATGCTGCTGTTACTGAACACAATTTGAAGAAAACACTTAAGTGGAAGAGGTGATACATAGAAAAATGAAAGTTCCTAAAAAAAAATTACATCAAGATGTAACTGAATTGCTCTTGCTAGTTATCTATTCCAAAAGGCACTCATTAAATACAAATTTTAAGAAAGCATTTTAAAATATCATTTAGATGTATTTTAATGGCAACTCTAAACTTTTTTCTGGTGACCCTTAAGATCTTAATACAATCCCTGTCCTTTTCATTGCCTGAGTCTCCTTTTTAAGTCAAACACTGGTTTCAGCTTCTAAAAGTGCGACTTAAACATTCATAAATAGCAATACATGATTTGAAATAAAGATGCACAGTTGTGTTTGCAGATTGTGGAGACTTTGTCTTGTTTCTTTTTCTGTGTGTATATGAATCCTGGCTTATGGGTTACTGGATAAAACTGACTTTTCAATTATTTGTACTTGCTTGGTTTTAATCCGTAAGTCATATCCGACTCCTGCGACCCTATGGGCTGTAGCCTACCAGGCTCCTCTGTCCACGGGATTTCCCAGGCAAGAATACTGGAGTGGGTTGCCATTTCCTTCTCCAATTTATTCTAGTACATTTCAATTTAATCTCATTTCATGTTTTATTTCACCATCTGATTTTTTTCTAACTACTTTCTGAATTTGTTAGAGAACTTTGATACCAAGCATCATTTTCAAGCTTTGCTTTTCCTTTTACTTTACCGTATACACAGTGTGAAGGTGTTGTGGGCCTAACTCCATCCTTTTCACTTGATTTCAGACCATGCCTTTAAAGTGTCCTTATTTCTTGCTTTTTGCTTCTTTTCCACTTACTACTGCTGCTTTCCTGGGCTTGGGCTTGGTTTTTGTTTTCCAACATTTCATTAACGCTACCTTACTTTACTGGTTCAAAAAGAACTTATTTGCTCTATGACTTTTCTCTTTCTCTTGGTGACTATCAGCTTGTTTCCTATTTGGAGGCAGAAAGGAATAAACTCTCTGAACAGTGGGTTCTGATTTCAAGACTAGCTTGTTAGAGCAACTTTCTAAAATGCCAACCATTTGATTCAGAACCACTCAGAAATCTTGCCAGGAGTGCAGATTCCTTGAATCTCACCTTTTCCCTCTTGGCATAAGATGGAATTTTTCTTTTCTTCTAAGAAAACAAAGGTTATTCTTAGATAACAGCTTCTGGGTTATTTCCTTTCTGTAATCTATTTCTTTCTCTTTTAGCAGTTTCAATAGTCCTAAACTTTAGAAATCTCTGAGAATTTTTTTTCAGTTACATAAATGAATCCATTTATTACAGGCTAGCAGTGTTTCCCACGGTGGAGCTTCTGATCTTTCCATTCCTTTGTCTTCTGTTGATGGCCTGTTCTATGACTGCAGAAGTGGCGCTGTAGGGTCGTCACCACTAGCTACCATTTTCATGCAGGAACCACAGTGCCAGACACCATAGCTAGCCTCTTCCTCTTTTTTATAATGGAAGGGACAAATGATTTTCTTCACCATTTTCCTGAGGGAGACACCATAGCTGGTACTGTATTTACAGTTGATTCCAACCTTCTTGGTGCATTTAGTCACGTAGCCCCAAGTTAGGTAGAAGATCAGAGAGCTCTGAGATTTTATCAGTGTTGTTTTTGAGGTTGTTGGTTTAATGAATAAAAATTGTATGAACATCTCAATCAATAGAGAAAAAACTTTTGACAAAATTCAACATCATTTACGATTTTAAAAAAAACTCTTCTGGAAATGGGCATGGAGGGAACATGTGTGTGTGTGTGTATTCTCAGTCATGTCTGACTCTTTGCTACCCTATGGACTGTAGCCCACCAGGCTTCTCTGCCCATGGGATTCTCCAAGCAGGAATACTGGAGTAGGTTGCCGTTTCCTCCTCCAGGGGATCTTCCTGACCCAGGAATTGAACCCACATCTCCTGCATCTCCTGCACTGGCAGGTGAATTCTTTATCACTGAGCCACTTGGGTATCTCCATTTGGAGGGAACTTATCTCAACATAATAAAGACCATATACAACAAACCTATAGCTAACATCATACTTAACAGTGAAAAGCTGAAAGCATTTCCTCTAAGGTCAGGAACTGAACAAGACAAGGTTTTTGACTCTTGCCAGTTTAATTCAGCATAGCTTTGGAAATCCTAGTCACAGCAACCAGAGAAGAAAAAGAAATAAAAGAAATCCAAACTGGAAAGGAAGAAGTGAAAATGTCATTGTTTTCAGGGGACATGACACTGTACATAGAAAATTCTAACAATGCCACCAGAAAACTACTAGAGCTCATCAATGAATTTAGTAAATTTGCAGAATACAAAATTAATATATAGAAACCCGTTGCACTTCTCTACACTATCAAAAAGCATCAGATAGAGAAATTAAAGACACAAGTTTAAACCCTGGTCCAGGAAGTTTCCACATGTTGAAAGGCAGCTAAGCCCATGGGCCAGACTACAGAGCCCACATTCTAGAACCCGAGAACCACAACTGCTGAACCCATGTGTTACTGAAGCCAGAATGCTCTAGAGCCTGTGCTTCCCAGCAAGAGAAGCCACTGTAATGAGAAGTCCATGCACCGCTGCTAGAGAGTAGCCCCCATTGGCCACAACTAGAAAAACCCCTCAGAAAGCAACAAAGACCCAGCACGGCCATAAATAATGTTTTAAAAAAAAGGACCAAGAGCAATCTGGCTTTCATTTGATGAAGACTTTCAACTACACCTTAAATTCTAGACATAGGATTTTTAAAAACATTATTTATGCCAGTGGAGTTTTAGGGAATACTTGGATCTCTGGGAAAAGAGCCGCTGTGTAATATACAAATAAATGTTTCTAATGGGAAACTGGCTTTTATGAATAGCCATCCAGGCCACATTCCCTGTACAGCCTCTGAGCTGTTGAGAAGACAGGTAGATCCATAACCTATAAAAGATGATATCATAGAAAATAACCTTTAATTATAATTAAACATTCATTACATATATATTTCCAATTTTGTCAATTTCCTTGCAAAGAATTTTATAGACTATGCTCCTTCTGTTTTCATAGTCCAGGTTTTAAAATTAGTACTTGCTGAGAGTCATGCTTAAACTTGTTTAAATACAAAGTGTGCAGTGAGATATTATTTTTATAATTAAGGCAATAATTTATCAGATTGTAGATATTATGCTTTAAATCAGACATCCTCTCAAAAGAAGGTATCATGAGAATTAAATCTGCCAAATCATCAGCTTGCATTGCAGAGACATCTAATATTAAAAAATAACACTAAAAGAAATCCAGTGCTTTCCGCATGACATACTCTGCATTCATAAACGTGTAAAGGACAAGCTTCTTTTTTGTGAGTGATACAATGTTTCTTAGGAGCATGCATTTTTATATTCTTTATTGTTAATCATAGAGCATACTGCTATTATACCACTAACTCACAAGAGATTTCTGACTATATTTTTATACTGATAACACAGTACCCAGCATTAAGCCAGTTGAATAAAAACAGGCACCCTCTTCTGTTAAAGTAAATTGGAATGATTTGGATCAAAGGCAAAGATATTTAGATTGAGAAACTAAATCGGCCCTTGAGATAATCCATAAAGGTATTCTCCTAAACCTAGATACTGAAGCTAAAATTAAGCAGTTCTTTTAGTTTAAATAGAATGTTCTCAAGCTGACATACAGCTGCAGGGACAATGCCCCTGTCTGTGTCCCCCACAGTTTGAAAATTCTAATGATTTGAAGATGGAACAGATTAGTCAATGTTTGTCTTCAAATGGCCCGTGACTATCTGAGGCTAAGTGTTGTCCAGTGGCTCAGCCATGTCTGACTCTTTGCAGTCCCATGGATTGCAGGACGCCAAGCTTCCCTGTCCTTCACAATCTCTTGGAGTTTGCTCAAACTCATGTCCATTGAGTCAGTGATGTCACCCAAACATCTCATCCTCTGTTGCCTCTTTCTCATCTTGGCCTCAATCTTTCCCAACATCAGGGTCTTTTCCAATGAACTGGCTCTTTGCATCAGTTGGACAAAGTACTGGAGGTTCAATTGGAGGCTAACTGGGTACAAGGCTAACCTGAGACTAGAGATTCTAGGAATTTCCTGACAATGTCCTATTCAAAAATTAGATCTCTGGCATGGTCAAGTGAGAATACTTTTAAACCAAAATTCTTCTAATTTGTTATAAAATTTCTTATTTGTCATTGCTATATCAGTTCAGTTCAGTTCAGTCACTCAGTCATGTCTGACTCTTTGCGACCCCATGGACTGCAGCATGCCAGGCTTCCCTGTCCATCATCAACTCCCAGAGTTACTCAAACTCATGTCCTTTGAGTTGGTGATGCCATCCAACCATCTCATCCTCTGTCATCCCCTTCTCCTTCCTCCATCAATCTTTTCCAACATCAGGATTTTTTCCGTTGAGTCAGTTCTTTGCATCACATGGCCAGAGTATTAGAGTTTCAGCTTCAGCATCAGTCCTTCCAATGAATATTCAGGACTGATTTCCTTTAGGATGGTCTGGTTGGATCTCCTTGCTGTTCAAGGGACTCTCAAGAGTCTTCTCCAACACCACAGTTCTAAAGCATCAATTCTTTGGTGCTCAGCTTTCTTTATAGTCCAACTCTCACATCCATACATGACTACGGAAAATCTATGGTTTTTCCAGATTGGAAAAATCACCAACTGAAGATGCCCAGAAACTCAATTCAAAATAATTTAAGCCAACACAATATTGTAAATCAACTATACTACATTTTTTTAAAGAGGTTAAAAAATACTGTAAACTAGTTTCCCAACATTTAGCATATCAGAGTTACCTGAAGGGCCTATTAAACCTTTGGGGCTATCCCCAAAGATTCTGATTCAGAAATGAGCATTTCTAAAAAGTTCTCAAGTGAACTTGATGCTGCTGCTCCAGGGATCACTAACTTGAACAATAAGTAAAATAAATAAATAAATAAATAAATAAAAAGCTCATGTGATTTTTAAGTTCACGGGTCTAGGAGTCCTATTGCTGCTTTGGGTCAGGGTGGGCTAAGGAGAAGAACTTAAATACTGTAATGAGAGTGCCATCTCTTCAATTTTATTGGGCAGATTCACTCTGGGTAAGCATTAAGTGGTCATAGTATACCTCATAATCATGGTATACAAAGTTAGCAAATTCATCTCAAAGAGACAATCTCGCCCAATTCTCTGTAAGGAAAGTCCTGGGGAAGACTCTGATTCATTTTAACTTATTCACATACTTATTCCTGGGGGCAGAAGGAGGGAAATGACTGAGCCTAGGGTGATAGTGAACTGTGATTGTGCAGGTTTAGGCCCTGAGCATGGCCATGCGTCCAGAAGAAATTTATTTAACAGGCTTGGTCATTTAAAACCCTCTTTCTTTTAGAGTGATTTGTGTGCATAGAATTGCTCAGCTTTTCCTGGGAGTATGCCTTGGCCTGGCAACTCCTTGGCCAAATTGCACTTGCAAACATTCATGTCAAGATTGAAAGACAGTCTTGACTCTAGCTTTGGAACCCATTTTCCATGTATGTATAGAGCTTAAATTACCTTAATAATAATTAAAAAAAATTTTTTTGCTGTACCATGTGGCATATGGGATCTTAATTCCTCTACCAGGAATAGAATTTCGGCCCTTGGCAGTGAGATCACAGAGTTCTAACCGCTGGACCACCAGGGAATTTCCTTGACAGCTTGTTAATCTTTAGTAATATTCTAATTATGATAGTAGCAAATTTTAGACAGTTTCTAACAGTGTTATTACCAGTCCAGAAAAGAAAGTATTCAAATAATATGAAAAGTGGTGATGCAGATGAACACAGATGTGCAATTCAGCAGTTCGACTGATTTCTCTCCTAAGCATAAGGCAAACCCGTTCACATCCAGAGGCCCTTTAAATGACATGATTTAATGTGACTAAAAGATATACAGATGGCATTATATACTGCCTCTACAGGGAGGAGAGGTCAGACAGCAATTGGCTCTAACACAACCCATACTAATGTATACCTACAAGCTTCCTCATCAGGGTCCATCTTTGCAAGAGCCTATTAGATTAAAATAATCAAGCACTGTGACAATACTCCCCAGATGCAGGAAAATGCGGTGACTTGAATGTTACCCTAAGTGCTGTCAGACACTCATGAGTAAGATTTTAATAAATGATTATTTATTTGCCTAATAAGAAACCAAATATTATAAATGTTGGGTAGAGAAATCAAGTTTGAATCCAGCATCCTACCTATCATTGAATGAATTTTTTCACAGGAGCACTGAAGGATGACATTTAAAATCACAGCAGCATAAGAATTTATGCCTTTTCACTTTTTTATTTATTTTTAATTGGAGGATCATTACAATATTGTGTTGGTTTCCACCATACATCAACATGAATCATCCATAAGTATATTTATATCCCCTCCCTCTTGACTTCCCCTCCCACCTCTCACCCCATCCCACCCTTCTAGGTTGTCACATAGCACCGGATTTGAGTTCCCTGCTTCATACACCAAATTCCTACTGACTCTCTGTTTTACATATGGTCATGTATGTGTTTCAGTACTACTCTCTCAATTTGTCTTACCCTCTGCTTCACTCACTGGGTTCATAAGTCTGTTCTTAATGCCTGCATTTCCTTTGCTGCCCTGCAGATCAGTACCATCTTTCTAGATTCCATATATATGCATTAATATATGATATTTTGCCGGGGTCCAGCCCCAGTGGATCCAGGGTAATTCAAAGGTGGGGACGGAATCAGCGTCCTGGAAAAAACTTATTTAATTACAGATATAGAGGGAGATTAGAAACAGATAGTGTAGTAGGAGAATTAGTGGAGAAAAGAGGCTGAATAACTGGTTTACATGGGATACTAATCACCACCTATGTAGGCCACAGGCGTCTTCATTCTCCCAAAGGAGAGGAGGCACTGAGGCCTCCCTGGTCCGATCTCAGAAGCCCAGGCAGAATTAGCAGGCTTGGTGAGTACCCACATTTCAGATGGGAATTCAGCCAGGAAAACAGGGAGCGAGAAAGAAACGACACAGGGGAATCAGTCTTTCCAGAAACTGATCCGATTTCTTTATTTTTCAGGTTTGTTTATATACCTTTTTGTTATACATAGGGATGAATACAGAGTCACGCGGGGGTCAGCAGACCTGACCCTTGTCACAATCAGGTGCTTCATATAAAATTATACAAAGGTCTTATGAGTTTCATCATCTTCTGGTCATGAGGTCTGCTGACATTTTATGGTCCTTTCTGATACTGGTCAGTTAACCAGAAAACTTATTTTTCCAGGGGTGATTTTTTCTTAAATCAGGCACCACCCTCCAAATAAAATTGTATTCCTATAGGGTGAGGGTGTAGTGAGTTACAATCAAGAAAGGAATTTACTTAACCTAAGGTTTAACATGATTAATCTTAAAGGTTAATACTTATTTCTCCTATATGCTAGTTATATTCATTATAAGGGCAGGAATATGGAGATTTAGCAGCAAATATTGGCTCAACAAATGTAAACCCTTCACCAATGTTCCCCTTCACCAAGACTAAATCTATTTAGTCTTAAGATAGTGATAAAGTTACATTTTTGCATAGCAAGGACACAGTGATTTATAACAAAGTACAGTGATCTATAACAAAAGAGAAAATTCATTAACTTAAAAAGTCTAGTATTGCTAACATCAAAGAACTACTAGATTTCCTTTTCTATATTCCAAATACACTGATTAATATATTCCCAGGTGCCTAAGGATATGGAGGCCTGATGGCAATCATTAACTCATCAATGAAAAAAGCCCTACACTAATACTCCAAACTCTGTGCTGTTTGGTTGAGAGGTTGTCACACGAGCTAGTCTGTCAGCAGAGAGGTTTGACCTGAGACATCCTTGTCACACCAAGGGCAGGGAATTAGCAGTAATTATTGGCATGACAAATGAAAAAACCCTTCACCAATATAATTCCTAATCAACCCACTATGCTATACTAATGATCTTCTAACTTCTCAAAAGAGTCTGTATTTAGAATGTCATTCTCCCAAATCATCCCACCCTCTCCCAGTTGGGAGGCTGTAAACCATCACACGCGGCCGGACGAACCTGATCAGGCAGGCGAGAGAACCTTCAGAGTTCGTAAGTTGAAACACTCTTATCACACCCAGGAATTTTTATTAACTGGAGCTGCAAGTTAACTCCTTCTCTGAGAGAAATGGTTATGGGGGAGAGCTCCCCGTAAAGTACTCTGATTTGGGGGGTAGATGCTCGGGAACAGGGGGTTTCCTGAGGCTTGATCATGCCTTTGCCTATGCCAAGCTTCCTTCCTCATGACCTTTGCCATGGGCAGAGTTCCTCACGCGGGCTCCCAACAATATTTGTTTTTCTCTTAGTATTTACACTTTTATTTTTTTTTTTTTTTTAATTTTATTTTATTTTTATTTTATTTTATTTTTTTTTTTAAATTTTAAAATCTTTAATTCTTACATGCATTTTAATACATACCTTTATCAAATGTGATCTGTATAATTACACACTTTAAATAATGATAATGAGAGGATTAAACCAATCAAACAACACAAAAAACCTTGATATAGATAAAGAATAATTAGTACCACTTTGATATTCTAAACTTAAACATTACCTCATAAACTGAGTGCCCTAGGGATAATGATCATTGAAACACAATGGCTTTCAAAATACTAAAGACCAGGAAAAGGTCACTGTCAAGAAGAAAACATTACTGATCATTTATTTCAGGGAAGAATGTGTACAAAATACAGGAGTGCAAGGACCAAAAAACATATTCATTAGAGAGACTATGACTTCATATAATTTTATCTATAAGAAATTTCATATCATCTTAAATTTGGTGACATGGTTTGTGATGGAAGCAGCCCAACATATAGTTGCATTTTTCTCTTCTCTGGAAGAGTGCATACATGATTGAAATTATCTGTTCCTTGAGTATCTGGTAGAATTCAACTGTAAAATTTTCTGAGTTTATTGCTTTTTTGTAAAAACAAATCTGATTTCTTTTATTAAGAAACCTGTCCAGGTTAACTTACGCAACTGGAGGTGAATAACCAGACCTCACACACAACTGATCTGAAACTGCTTTTCCTGGGAAGACTTCACAGCAGCTGACCTGAGTTTCCACCACTGCTCAAAGCAGTCTGGAGCAGTACACAGGACCTTGCAACAATGTACATCAAATTCCCATGCGAGAAACCCTGGCCCCTGGGCTCCAGAGTTTTTAAGTTGCATATTAAAGAACTAGTCTCTTTGGTGAAATCACAGAAGAGTCTGGAACATTTTTAAAAAATATATGGTAGCTTCTTCAACATTCTTGTACTGGAAGAGATGAGATCAAAAGCTGGTATTCAGGCCCTGCAATTATTGCAGGGTGACCAAGTGGAATTGTTGTCCCCAGTACTTTATGACCACCTTAGCTTTTAAGGATTGAGGACCATCAATCTTCTCCCTGGTAAGAATCCCAAAACTTGTGATTCAGCTACATGATATGATGAATCAGCATCATGATCTACTCTATCAGCATTCTCCCAGAACTGATTATTTTAAGCACCAGGCTCTGACCAGTCTTCATGGAATTCTTCCTGAGACCAAACTTCTTTTCTGGGAAAGCCAGGCCATAGGAAATGAGTTTTGGACAGGTTGATCCTGTCCAAGAAACCGCTTAGGTTTTCTGTTTCTTCTTAAACCATATTTCATTGAATTTATCAAATTTCCTGTTAAAATTTTCATACCATTCATATTACTTTTTAAATTTCTCCTCTTAAGAAAATTAATTTGCCAATAATTTGCTTTACATTTTTCAAAGAAGCCAGTTTTGTTTTGTTTTGTTTTGTTTTCCCTTTGTGTTTCTATTACTATAGCTTGTCTTTACATTCATTGATTTCATTCAGTTAACAAATGTTGATTGAGTTCCAACTATTGGCTAAGCATTCTTCTTGGTAGTGGGAAAAAAATAGTTTGAAAATCCCTCACCTGATCAGACATGTCCTTCTAATGTAAATGACACAACCACATAAAGTATATTCTATGTTAAATGTGATATACTCAATGGAAAAAATATATCAGGGTAGAGGAGTTAAGAACAATGAGAATGAGAATAGGGACTTCCTTGGTGGTCCAGTAGCAAGGATTCTGCACTCCTAATGCAGAAGCCCAGGTTCAATCCCTGGTCAGGGAATTAGATATTACATGCCACAATTAAGACTTGGTGCAGCCAAATAAACAAAAGTTTTTAAAAAGGAAGAATGAGAATAAGGGTGTAGTTTTGTAAAAGGTGATCAAGAAAGGCCTCACAGAGAAGGTCACATTTGAGAAAGATCTGAGTAAGAGCAGGAAAGTGACTGTGTTTTTCTCAGAAAGAAATCATTGTATGTGGAGTTATCAGCATGCTTCTGGTGTGAGAGCAACATATGGCATGTTTGAGGCTCATCACAATCCTTTATGATTGCTGTGGAGCAAGTGAAAGAGAAAGAATGGAATGAGAAGGAGAAGGAGATGTCTTTATTTCATTATTTTTTTGCTTCTACTTTCTTTGCATTAATTTTGATGCTACTTTATTTAATTTCTAATGCTTTACACAATTATTTTTAGGTTTTCATCTTTTCTAATGTAAGTATTTGGGACTAGATATTTTCCTCAAAATATATGGTTCTTGCTACATTCATTGCATTTTATATTCTATTACTTAGTTTAATAATTTGTTGTTGTTCAGTCACTAAGTCACATCCAACTCTTTGCCACCCCATGGACTGCAGCACACCTGGCTTCCTTGTCCTTCACTGTCTCCCAGAGTTTTTTCAAACTTGTGTCCATTGAGTCAGTGATGCCATCCAACCATCTTATCCTCTGTTATCCCCTTCTCCTCCTGCCCTCAATCTTCCCCATGATATTTTTCAATGAGTTAGCTCTTCACATTAGGTGTCCAAACTACAGAAGCTTTGGTTTCAACATCAGTCCTTCCAATAAATATTCAGGGTTGACATCCTTTAGGACTGACTGGTTTGATCTCCTTAAAGGGACTCCGAGTCTTTTCCAGCACCACATTTGAAAGCATCAGTTCTTTGCCACTCAGCCTTCTTTATGGTCCAACTCTCACCTCCGTACATGACCACTGGCAAAACCATAGCTTTGACTAGATGAACCTTTGTTGGCAGAGTTATGTCTCTGCTTTTTGACACATTATCTAGGTTTGTCATAGCTTTCCTTCCAAGGTTCCAATAATAGACCAATGTTATTCCGACAGGTGTAAATTGATATCTCATTTTGATTTTAATTTCTCTGATGATTAGCAACGTTGAGCATCTTTTCATGTGTCTTGTGGCAGTTTATACGTCTTCTTTGAAAATATTTCTATTCAGGCCTTCTGTCCATTTTTTAATCAATGTTTTTAAATTGAGCTCTATGAGCTATTTATATATTTTAGATATTAACCCCTTTTTGGACATACCATTTGCAAATTTTTTCTCCCATTCAGTAGGTTGTCTTTTCATTTTGTCAATGTCTCTTTGGCTGTGCAAAAGTTTTTAAGTTTAATTAGGGCGTATTTGATGATGGACAGAGAAATTGGTGATGGACAGGGAAGCCTAGTGTGCTGCAATCCATGGGGTCACAGAGAATCAGACATGACTGAGTGGCTGAACTGAACTGAACTGAGGGCCCATTTGATTATTTTTGTTTTTGTTTTGTTTGCCTGAGGAGACAGATTCAGAAAAAAAAATACTGCTAATATTTAAGTCAGAGAGTGTTCTGCTTCTGTTTTTATAATTCTTGGTTTTAGATTTAGGTCTTTAATCAATTTTTAGCTTGTTTTGAATATAGTGTGAGAAAATGTTCTAATTTTGTATTTTCACATGTAGATGTCCAGTTTTCCCAGCACCACTGATTTAAGACACTCTCTTTTCCGCATTTTATATTTTTGCCTCTTTTTTCATAATTTAATTGACCATATAGTTGCATATGTTTATTTCTGGGCTGTCTATTCTGTTCTGTCTATCTATGTGCCTATTTTTGTGCCATTACCATACTGTTTTGATTATTGTAGCTTGTGGTATAGTCTGAAGTCAGGGAGTCTGATTGGATATCATTTTTGAAATGTGCTTCCATGAGTTTAAACTTGCTGCCATTACATGATTGTTATTTCACCTGAATGAATGAATGGGAGTTCATGGAGACTAGAGCATTATCTTAATCAACTTGTTTTCAGAGCAAAATAAGATACCTAATGTACAATGGATCCTCAAAATAGATAGTTGTTGGGTGAGTAGAGTTTATTATAGCCATACATGCTTAGTCATTCAGTCATGTCTGACTCTTTGCAACCCTGTGGTCTGTAGCCCACCAGGCTCTTCTGTCTATGGGGTTTTCCAGGGAAAAATACTGATGTGGGTTGCCATTTCCTTCTCCAGGGTATCTTCCCAACCCAGAAATCAAATCCACATCTCCTGTGTCTCCTGCATTGTAGACAAATTCTTTACTATTGAACTGCTGGGGAAGCCACCATTGTTCTATTATTAATATTTTAGATGATATTCTTTTTTTTCTTCTTGATTATTATTCTATTACTGGAATTTTTTTGTTTGCTTCCCTGTCGGGAAAAATTAAACCACCTAGTAAAAAATGGTTTTGTGACTATTTAAAACATCAGATTTTTTTGATATTTCTTTGAATGTTTCTTTTTTTTTTAATTTTTATTTTTACTTTGTTTTACTTTACAATACTGTATTGGTTTTGCCATACATTGACATGAATCCACCACGGGTGTACTTGCGTTCCCAAACATGAACCCCCCCTCCCACCTCCCTCCCCATAACATCTCTCTGGGTCATCCCCGTGCACCAGCCCCAAGCATGTTATTTATAGTATCTAACCAGACTAGGGATTTAGTTCTACATTATAAAAATGAGAAGATTTTGTTTTTATTTTGTCTTATGTTGGGCTTTTAAGAGAAAAAGATGCCCCCAAAACATGGAAGAAGGCTAAAACCTGATTTTCAGAAAACACAAGTAAATTGTGTTTTAAGAAGTGGGATAGATAGTATGTGATTTTTCCTTGGTGACTCAGATGGTAAAGAACCTGCCTGCAGATTCAGGAGATCAGGGTTCAGTCCCTAGTTTGGGAAGATCCCGTGAAGAAGGAAATGGTAACCCACTCTAGTATTTTTGCCTAGAGAACTTCATGGGCAGAGGAGCCTGGTGGGCTATGGTCCATGGAGTCACAAAGAGACATGACTAAGCAACTGACACACACACAAACACATTCCAGTATCGCATTGCTGATCCTGTCCATTTCCTCAAGTACTGTTAAACTTGGCTAACACCAAAAAGTCTTTTGTGATAAGTTTCTCTATGACAGCAGGTAAGCAAAATGTGGTAAGAGCAATATTGCAGAGGAACCTGGAATGTTAGGTCCATGAATCAAGGCAAACTGGAAGTGGTCAAACAGGAGATGGCAAGAGTGAACATTGACATTTTAGGAATCAGTGAACTAAAATGGACTGGAAAGGTGAATTTAACTCAGATGACCATTATATCTACTACTGTGGGCAAGAATCCCTTAGAAGAAATGGAGTAGCCAGTATAGTCAACAAAAGAGTCTGAAATGCAGAATTTGGATGCAGTCTCAAAAATGAAAGAATGATCTCTGTTTGTTTCCAGGCAAACCATTCAATATCACAGTAATCCAAGTCTATACTTCAACCATTAATACTGAAGAAGCTGAAGCTGAACAGCTCTATGAAGACCTGCAAGACCTTCTAGAACTAACACCTAAAAAAGATATCCTTTTCATTATAGGGGCTTCTGTTTCTACTAAGTCATTTCAGTCGTGTCTGACTCTGTGTGACCCCATAGATGGCAACCCACCAGGCTCCCCCATCCCTGGGATTCTCCAGGCAAGAACACTGGAGTGGGTTGCCATTTCCTTCTCTAATGCATGATAGTGAAAAGTGAAAGTGAAGCCGTTCAGTTGTGTGTGACTCTTAGCGACCCCTGTGGACTGCAGCCTACCAGGCTCCTCTGTTCATGGGATTTTCCAGGCAAGAGTACTGGAGTGGGTCGCCATTGCCTTCTCCTCATTATAGGGGATTAGAATGCAAAAGTAGGAAGTCAAGAAGCCCCTGGAGTAACAGGCAAATTTGGCCTTGGAGTACAGAATGAAGCAGGGCAAAGGCTAATAGAGTTTTGCCAAGAGAACACACTGATCATAGCAAATACCCTCTCTCAACAACACAAGAGAAGATTCTACACATGGGCATCACCAGATGGTCAATACCAAAATCAGATTGATTATATTCTTTACAGCCAAAGATGGAGAAGCTCTACCCAGTCAGAAAAATCAAGACCAGGAGCTGACTGTGGCTCAGATCATGAACTGCTTATTGCCAAATTCAGACTTAAATTGAAGAAACTAGGGAAAACTACTAGCCCATTCAGGTATGACCTAAACAAATCCCTTACAATTATACGGTGGAAGTGAGAAATACATTCAAGGGATTAGATCTGATAGAGTGCCTGAACAACTATGGACAGAAGTTCGTGACATTGTATGGGAGGCAGGGTTCAAGACCATCCCCAAGAGGAAGAAATGCAAAAAAAAGCAAAATGGCTGTCTGGGAAGGCCTTACAAATAGCTGTGAAAAGAAGAGAAGCTAAAAGCAAAGGAGAAAAGGAAAAATATACCCATCTGAATGCAGAGTTCCAAAGAATAGCAAGGAGAGATAAGAAAGCCTTCTTCAGTTATCAAAGCAAAGAAATAGAGGAAAACAATAGAATGGGAAAGACTAGAGCTCTCTTCAAGAAAATGAGAGTTACCAAGGGAACATTTCATGCAAAGATGGGCTCAGTAAAGGACTGAGATGGTATGGACCTAACAGAAGCAGAGATATTAAGAAGAGGTGGCAGGAATACACAGAAGCAATATACAGTAAAGATCTTCATGACCCAGATAACCGTGATGGTGTGATCACTCACCTAGAACCAACATCCTGGAATGTGAAGTCAAGTGGGTCTTAGGAAGCATTACTATGAACAAAACCAGTGGAACTGATGGAATTCCAGTTGAGCTATTTCAAATCCTAAAAATGATGCTGTGAAAGTACTGCACTCAATATGCCAGCAAATTTGGAAAACTCGGCAGACAGTGGCCACAGGACTGGAAAAGGTCAGTTTTCATTCCAATCCCAAAGAAAGGCAATGCCAAAGAATATTCAAATTACTGCACAATTGCACTCATCTCACATGCTAGTAAAGTAATGCTCAAAATTCTCCAAGCCAGGCTTCAGCAAAATGTGAACTGTGAAATTCCAGATGTTCAAGCTGGATTTAGAAAAGGCAGAGGAACCAGAGATCAAATTGCCAACATCCATTGGATCATCAAAAAAGCAAGAGAGTTTCAGTAAAACATCTACTTCTGTTTTATTGACTACGCCAAAGCCTTTGACTGTGTGGATCACAAAAAACCATGGAAAATTCTTAAAGAGTTAGGAATATTAGGCCACTTGTTCTGCCTCTTGAGAAATCTGTATGCAGGTCAAGAAACAACAGTTAGAACTGGACATGGAACAACAAACTGGTTCCAAATCAGGAAAGTAGTACATAAGGCTGTATATCATCACCCTGCTTATCTAACTTATATGCAGGGTACATCATGAGAAATGCTGGATTGGATGAAGCACAAGCTGGAATCCAGATTTTCAGAAGAAATATCAATAACCTCAGATATGCAGATGACACCACCCTTATGGCAGAAAGTGAAGAAGAACTAAAGAGCCTCTTGATCAAAGTGAAAGAGGAGAATGAAAAAGGTGGCTTAAAACTCAACATTCAGAAAACTAAGTCACAGCATCCAATCCCATCACTTCATGGCAAATAGATGGAGAAACAGTGGAAACAGACTTTATTTGGGGGCCTCCAAAATCATTGCAGATGGTGACTACAGCCATGAAATTAAAAGACACTTGCTCCTTGGAAGAAAAGCTATGACCAACCTTGACAGCATATTTAAAAGCAGAGACATTACTTTGCTAACAAAGGTCCATCTAGTCAAAGCTATGGTCTTTCCAGTAGCCATGTATGGATCTGAGAGTTGGACTATAAAGAAAGCTGAGCACCGAAGAATTGATGCTTTTGAAATGTGGTGTTGGAAAAGACTCTTGAGAGTCCCTTGAACTGCAAGGAGATCCAACCAGTCCATCCTAAAGGAAATCAGTCCTGAATATCCATTGGAAGGACTGATGCTGAAGCTGAAACTCCAATAATTCGGCCATCTGATGCGAAGGACTTATTTGAAAAGACCCTGATGCTGGGAAAGATTGAAGGTGGAGGAGAAGGGGATGACAGAGGATGAGATGGTTGGATGGCGTCACCAAGTTGATGGACATGAGTTTGAGTAAACTCTGGGAGTTTGTGATGGACAGGGAAGCCTGGCATGCTGCAGTTCCTGGGGTTGCAAAGAGCCAGACATGATTGAGCAACTGAACTGAAGTGAAACAAGATGAGTTCCATGTCTAGGAAAATATGATTTGAACAAGGGCAGCTTGAGCAGGATAGCAAAATGACTCATAAGCTGAGCTACTTTGAAAGAGGCAGAAGTCTCATATATAACATTCCTTCTAGTACTAGACTTTCCATTGGACATTAAATAAAGATTTAATCCTATCTTTCTTAGATTTTAAGAAGCAATATGATCTTAGTTGAGAGTTGAGAATTTAGTTGTATAGAAGAGTGAAGACGTTTTGTGATTATTCAAATACGGTTGAGTAGTAGAGAAGTAAAACAGCAAGTTTGCAAAGAAACAAAACACAAAAAACTAAAATATCTACTTGAAAAAATGTGTATTAACCTTTTTTGAAACTACTAAAATTGACATCAAGAAAGACTGTACTACACAGGAAAAACAAATTTGAAACTAAAAATTATTTCATGTATTTAACTTAGCTTTAAATTAAATTTTATAAGTTTATGTGCTATTTTTTAGGTTATATATGAATAAGACAGATACTACTTTGAGCTCTGGATGTTCAATGAAAATGGCTGCTAATCTACTTAGCCGAGGACAATAAGTTTTATCTTGTGCTCAGAAAAAAATCAAGAAGACATTTTTACCTATTTTACCAAAACAGCAGGATAAACTTCAAACTAATCTTTCTCTTTCAGCAAAACCACATATAAAAGTGAGTGAATATAAAATCTTAATATAATTCTTTAGATTTGAATAGCATCTTTCTTCCAAGAGCTTAAAGCAATTTGCTTTATGTTCTTATTCAGTCTAGAAACCCTTCTGTGATGAAGATGTACATTACATGATAGACAAATATGTATTTTTACCCTCATTCTATGAATAGGAGAATTAATACTTAATAGATTAAGGCTGATTGGCTCAAGATTACAAAGCTGAATCCAGATTTCCTAACTTCCTGGCCAAATCTCTTTCCAAAGACTTTATTTACACTTTAAGCAATGCAGAAACTCCTTTTCTCCCACTTGATTTCAGTGATTGACTCCTTGTCAGGTCAGGCAAATGCCATGCTGTCTTCCAAAAATTAGATTCTTTCTCACCTCCATATTTCCACCCATGCAGAATGCTCTTTTTCCCTTTGATGTATTCAAATCCTTCCTTCAGGTCCCACCTCATTTAAAGATCGTCCTCTGACTGAAAGGGCTCAACTTGTGTGGACTCAACCAACAAAATGACTACATTTATCCAATATGTTTAACCAACCATAACCATGATCCTGGTGTGATAAGAATATCAGCACATTTCAGAAGAAAGTACTCCATTGCTTTGTTTTGTTTGAGGACAGGGGCCATGTCTTTGTCATTTTTGTTTGTTCAGTCCCTACATATGGCCAGAAATACAGTAGACTGTGAGGGTAAGTGCTTGCTAAGAGAAGGTTTTGCATAGAGCCATGTTGATATATTGTCCTTTCTTAAAATTTATGGAATAGCTGATATATAGAACAACAACTATTATTACATACTTATGTTAGTATGTTTGAGTCACAGAGTGCAATGTTGATTCAGCTGATGGTAAATAAAGCTGGCAACTACCTCATAACCACTGCTGGCTCCCTGCCCATCCTGTAATGTCTTTGATGTCTGTCGACAAGCTTATGATGGTTACAGATGTAAGCAGCCTTTCAATTGTGCCCTTATCCCATCACACCATTCTTAGTCACCAGCTACATTCCCTGGGTTTATCCCACTTTTGGTTATTCTCCAAATAGCTGCTCATATATTACCAAGTCATCCCTGGTTTTTGAGCAGGGATATGAGAGAGGGTGCATGTGATGGTAGATCGTAATATGGCAGCTGGGGTATCTATCTCCTCTTTCTGGCCATGATCACTTTTTCCTCCTGTTTTCAATATTTCAACTCTTTTCTGAACTGACTAACAGAAATTAGACTTTTCCAGGTGATTATTTTCTGAACTTACAAACAGGAATTAGACTTTTCCAGGTGATTATGGGTTTCCTGTTTTACCATATTGTTTGACTTGTGGCTCTCCAGGTACCTAACAATGAATCAGACACATAGTAGATGCTTGGTAAAAACTAATTAATTCATCAGCCCCCTAAAGGGAGTTCAGCAGAGGCACTTCTGAAATACCTGAAGGAAGAGTCAAGGTTTCTAATGTTAATAAGAATTACTATTCAACCCTCAAATCGGGGGTAGAATTGCTACTTTCAAAAGCAATGCTTAACCAACAGAAACCCAATCCAGCAAGCCATGTATCTATTTAGTTAAATTGCTATCGTTTCTACTCTTCTCTTAGAAGCATAAGAAATGGTTTCTAGCAGGAATAACAGAACCAAAGACTTCCTATTTTTCTAGATTCTTGGCAAACTGGAATAGGAAAACCAAAACAGTATTGCCGTTAAAACTGAAGTTACATAAGAGATATTGAGATCATCAAAAGCACTGAGTTTCATTTACCTATGAATAATTAAGAATCAAGTTTAAAAAGTATGTTTTAAAAGATGGCAGATCCCCAATACCCTAGAGACTCTGGCACTTGCATTTTTAAAATTATGTTCATCAGCGTTAATACATAAGGCAAAGCTTTCAAACTAAGAACTCATTGCTTCTCTTGCTCTTCCTTTCCACTGTTCATTAAAAACAAAAATAGATGTGGGACTCTCCCACCCATTTTTATGAACTTTTTTTAACATTCATTGAAGGACTCATGTATATGCTAAGCCTTATTAGGGAGATAGCATTGGTTTTGCATTTTCCATGGTCTTGACATAATTTGGTATGTAATCCACAAACTATTGTGACTGTACCTTTCGTTTCACCTTAAAGCCAAAAGCAACTCAAGTTAAATGCCAAGCTTCCCTAAGTTATACATTTAGAATCTCTCCGATGTGCTTGTTTGCAGGGTGCATTAGCCCACCGCCTGGTGTTGATTAGTACACTCTCTCCAAGTAGTGTATTGACTCCCAAATGCGCTTCCCATTTATCACAATTATGTTCATTTTATTCGTATCCCAATAATGACAGCTTACATGTAAAATGAAGGGAGAAAATAAGATTAATACCTTCTCAGTACACCTTTCACATCATGCGCAAGCACATGGGCTTCTAAATCCAACATGTGTCTTCTCGGAATTTGGATTTTAGTCTCATTATTATTATTACTCTCCTTTAAAAGTGGTCTGAAGATAACCATCTTTCACGTCTTTAGAAATGGTCAAGCAATAAAACTCACACTGTGATAGGGCCAATAAGGAAGGGGGGGGCACAGCTTTATCATTTGTGTTGTCAATGAGGGGAAAACAATGACAATGGAAAATTAGGCCAGTCATCTGGTAAAGTAAAGCCCAATGTATTACTTTTATAAATGTATGTATTTAGGCCTGAGAAATGGGATTTTTAAGTTTGATCATTGGAGAATATATTGGAGGTATGTATTCAGGTTTGAAACAGTGAAAGTGTTAGCCACTCAGTTGTGTCCCACTCTTTGTGACCCCAAGGACTATAGCTCACCAGTCTCCTCAGTCCATGGAATTTTCCAGGCAAGAATACTGAAGCCATTCCCTTCTTTAGGGGATCTTCCTGACCAAGGGATTGAACCTGTGTCTCTTGCATCTCCTGCTTTGGCAGGTGGATTCTTTACCACTAGCACCACATGGGAAGCCCTACAAGAATTTTTAAAAAGAAAAGAAATGACTGGGTAGATGGCAAGTGGTAATGCACCTCCCCTCTCAGGAAACCTAAAATGATAAATTTTCCCTGCAGTTCTTCACCTGGAACTATAAAGGCACTTTTGCATGTCCTGTAGACTTAATGCCATTTTGCCTTCTTGCTATTGGGCATGCAATGGTTAAATTACAAAAAAGGTTTTTTTTAGTAGCTGCTATAAGAAGGGTGGAAAGGATGAGAGGATGTTTACCGATATTGCTCAAGGAATGTCATGATGTTTATAGTTAACAGTCCACAAAGGATGCCTTTCCAACTGGAACTTACTCAGGAGGGATCCTTTCTGGGGAAGGTTGTGGAACAAATCTCTTAATCTGGTCCAGAATAGCACAGAATGCTCAGGTTAGACACAGGGCTGCTGAGCATCTTCTTTTCTGATAGAAAGAAGATGACAAAGATTGCTACTTAAAATTAATTTGAGTCTACTGCGTTCTCCATCGTTTGCGAACTGCAGATAGTAACACAGGATATGACCAATCAAAACACATGGAACACAGTCAAGAACGGTGAGGCAGGAACACCAGAGACACCAGAAAACTGAGGAACAAACTACAAGTCCATAAAAGGGCTCTTTCCAGTTCTTAGAAACGAATGCTAAAAATGGATATAAAAAGCCTGATGTACTACTTTTATCAATATATATATTTACAGTTAACTTACATTATAGTGAAGAGAATTCTCATTCCAGAGTGTGCTTGGACATGCCAACACTTTCTCCAACTGTGTTTCTAAAGCCCTCCATTTTGAGCAGGGTTTCCACAGCACAATTGATACTTTGGACCAGAAAATTCTTTTTTTGTGGATGGAATGCCCTGTGCATTATAGGATGTTTATCAACATCTTAGGCCTCTAACCACTTTATGTCAGCACTTACCCATGGGGATGACAATAAAAATACCTCCAGAATTGCCAAGTGTCCTGGGGAGGGAGGGGTGCAGAGACTAGAGTGCTCCCTTTGAGAATAGCTGATCTAGAAGGATAGATAAGACATATCTTATGCTAAAGTCAAGATTCTGGCTGACAGATTTGAAAATTGTCTAGTAGAATTATGGATGGAAGCTTGGCAACATTTATTTCTGATTGCACATGCCTCATGTTAAAGGCAAGGATTGATTTCAGCTAGATGAAGAATTGGTGCAAAGTAAGTTTTTTTTTGCCTTCATGGAAAGACTAACCTACAATATGCAAGGAGCTAAGGAACCAACTCAAGGATTTCCAGATGTCTTTAGAGCTTGGCTGAAAGTAAACATTCCATCACTTATTTTAGGAAATGATGAATTTGTTTGTTTGTTTGTTTGTTTTCCTTTCCCTTTGCTGCTAGTTCAGTACAAAGCCAATCGAAATAAACCATTTTCAACTGCTTACTTACCGAAGGAGAGGGCTTCCCTAGTGGCTCAGGGGTAAAGAATCTGCCTGCCAATGCAAGAGATGCAGGAGACACATGTTCAATCCCTGTGTCAGGAAGATCCCCTGGAGTAGGAAATGGCAACCCACTACAGTATTCCTGCCTAGAAAACTCCATGGACAGAGGAGTCTGGTGGGCTACAGTACATGGGGCTGCAAAGATTCAGATGCAACTGAGCATGAATGCACTTAACGAATACTTCTAAAACTCATTCACCCTCCATTTGGATATCTTTAGTTATTTATCCATGGCCATGTAGGATGTCATTATTCCCAATAAGGAATAAAACAACTTTAAAATATATATACCTCCAAAGACACCAGCCATTTCAGGAAGAGAGCTTATTAAATTAGCAATTGACACACCAGCACCTTGGAGGGTGGAAATGTCATGTGATACCATCTCCACCCTCTAATGCTCACTGTTTTTCAGCTTATCTGAGTAACGAGGTATGCAGGTATTTACTCAAATTATTTAAAACTCTTGATTTCTGAACACTGAGAAGATGGTTCCAAATAGGTAGTCACTTTATTAGTGATTTGGGCAGAATTGCTAATTAACAAAGATTCATTTTGATTCTCAATCTTTTTTTTTTTTTCTGTTCGTGAAGGAGTAATAGAAAAGCTATTTTATAAGTACCTTTTGTGGGCTAGGTGAGAATTTGACTGACAGAATACACAGATTTTATGCACTTAGAATTCCTTGAGATTATTGTGATCTTAAAGAAAAATGTGCATAATTTACATAATTTCAGAGGAAAGTCATTTATATTCACTTAGGGACAAGTAAGGAAGGGATGAGCAAAGGTGATGATCTTGGTGAACACAAGGAATGATATGATTGGAGCATTAGAGAGAGGGTATGTGTGTTTGTGTGTGTGTATTTGAGGTCTACACTTGGTAAGTATTTTGTTCATTGCATCTACCAATAACTTCAGAGATGGATCAAGAATGAATTTGTCTCTGTGATATTTTTTCCACAACACTGGTGAGTTGTCAGGCAAGATACAAATTTGTAGGCTTACATTCTGGTCCACCCATTAATCACTCAGCATAGGATTATTCTGGTACCATCAACAGTAAATTTAGTATCAAATTAGATAGCGTTAGACAGTCTTCTGGACCTGTAAGCTGCACTTTTGTAGTAAATACATTTTTATCTAGACTTTGAACTACAAGCCAAATTTAAAGGCTTGGTATTTTTTGGGGGGGCGGGGTTTGGGTTTTTTGTTTTTATTTTTTATTTTTTGCTGAACAGCCTAAATTTCTCCATATTTTCCTCATGTTTAAAAATCATAACATTTTTAAAAATGAATGTTAGTTGCATAAGATTATTTCATATGCAGAAATATTATAGATTATTAAGTATCATTCACTAAAATATTTTAACAAAACTGGTTAGCTTATTAATAAAAATGTTAATAATATAAACAGGTAGGGGTGATTCCGTTTTAATATCCCATAGTGTAAGATTACCAACTGAGAAAATAATTATTCCCCTAAAAAATGGTTTGTGTTCATGTTGCATATTTCTGTTGTTCTCCAATGTCCTCAATATCGGTCACTGCCAGAGGCAAATGTTAGACAAGACAGACAAATGGTCTGATCTAGAATGGCAAATTCTATGTTTCCTTAATACAGTCTCCTGGAATGACAGCAGTTATGTATTTTTAAGTCGGCTCTTCCATTATGACGATAAATGGTTATTTAAATACAGTCAGGTTCAAATTACACTAGCGGAAAATGCAGCAGGGAGAAGTATCAAAGACAAAGAACTTTTAAATAAATCTCATCTCTCCTCCCGCCATATGAGGTAATTTCCATGCCAGATGGCAGATGTTTATGCTGGTACTTAAAAGAAGTAAAAATTAAATAGATCTCAAAACTTAATTGTTTTAGTTAAAAAATTGCTCTCCAAGAAAGAGGAGGTTAGTGGAGATGTTATTTAGAATAATCTTGAAAACTCAGGATATTAATGGAGAATTTTAATTTGGAAAAAATTAATCAACTCTTATTCATTCTTTTGGGAGTTATTATTGAATTTTGATATTACTTTTCAAGTAGTTTTTAAAAATGCTTTTTCTAGAAGGGATGGCCAAAAATCTTCAAAAGGCTATATTTTAATGTACAATGATTTAATCAGCTCTTTAAAATTGTACAGTAAATGAGATATTTAGACACTATTAATCATGATTTATATCAGTATAAGTGAGAAAATTTATCTATCCAAGACTGATTTTTTATGATGAGGAACAACTCAACACAGAATACAAAGAATCTTCCCAGAACAACTGTTACATGGGTAATTGTTGTTTCCCCAGACAAAAGCAATCAACATATCAGTGAGAAAACTCTTCTTTCCTTGAAAACTTGGTATGATAGAGGAAAATGTTATTAATATAACATTTAAATTTATTGCTCAAAAAAAGCAAACTTGATCTGGTTTTTATATGGATACTTTTCTGTAAATACATTAACACTGATCAGAAACAAATCTTGCTTTCTTGATTTAAAATGCAGGATAAAGTTTTTAGCAAACATTTCTAGATATCTCAGTTGAAGGACCACTATAAGCCCAAATAACTCTAGCAATCTTTTGAACCTTTTGTATTTGGAAAACTTTTGCAAACATTTCTTTTTGTACTATAAGTAGTGTAGAAAAATGGCCAATTATGGGAAAATAACATTTAGATGAGTAAATTATGGTGAAACATTTTATAAATTTATAAGAACTAGAAAATCCATAATATTATTGAACTTCTGAATTCTGAACCATCAATTCAACAAACCTCAACAGAGCCCCAAAGATGAGTTCTCTGTTTTGCTACGTATAGAAATAAGATTTCCATGTAAGCAAAAACAAGAAACAATCTCTATTCTCAACTCGTTTATAGTTTTTTTATTTTGGTGTGTGTGTGTGTGTGTGTGTGTGTGTGTGAGAGAGAGAGAGAGAGAGAGAGAGAGAGAGAGAGAGAAGCTCTGGAGGTTTTTAGGGGGAAAAAAATAGTTTAATTATCCAAGGCCAAGTTTCAGCTTTGTTTTTTATTTACGAAGTTTAAAATACATCCCTATTTATTTGAGGCAGAGTTACAAATTGCATAACCAACAAAGAGCAGCTCACTCCGATCATGTGAGATTCTGGCCTCCCAGTGCACAGTGCCTCTCTACAAGGAAGACTTAAGCTTTGACGAGGTTTGCCCCTAATTTACTTGTGAGCAGGCATCCTTAACACATCCTTAAATTTCTCCACTCTGTGCATTCTCAGTTTCTGGATTGTGTCTGACATTTTATGACCCCATGAACTGTAGCCCCCCAGGCTCCTCTGTCCATGGGATTTTCCAGGCAAGAATACTGGAGTGGGTTGCCATTTCCTCCTCCAGGGGATCTTCGTGACCCAGGGATCAAACCCGTGTCTCTTGCTGAGTCACCTGGGAAGTGCTCTCTTCTCTTCAACAGGCCACAAATGCTCTCACAAGTCAAGCCTAGCTGCTTTCTTAGATTATCACAGTCCTACTGGAGGACAGTGAGTGGGTCCATGGGATTCTGGGACGGCGTCTTCGAAAAAGAGCTGTGGTCCGTGGGGTCGCAAAGAGTCGGACACGACTGAGCGACTGAACTGAACTGAACTGAAAGTGCTAGGGAAGCTACAGTAACAAAGCAACCTCAAAATAGAATCAGTCAAATAAAATAGAACTCCAGCTTTCTCACATTTAACAGTGCAGAGATGCGTTAGAGGCTCAGAATACATCATAGCTTTCCCGGTCAAGATTCTCTCCCCCTCCTTTTCTACAATCTCCTAAGTGTTGCTCACTGCGCATGGGTGAAGCTGATTCACCACCACCCTTGGAAAGGTGAGAGAAGTAAAAGGCAGTTTCATTGTTTTTTAAAAGAAAATGTCCTAGACATTGAACATATTATCTTAGCAAGACTGAGAAACGTAGTCCCTAGCTAGACAGCCATGCTGCTGCTACTGCTAAGTCACTTCAGTCGTGTCTGACTCTGTGCGACCCCAGAGACGGCAGCCCACCAGGCTCCCTCGTCCCTGGGATTCTCCAGGCAAGAACTCTGGAGTGGGTTGCCATTTCCTTCCCCAATGCATGAAAGTGAAAAGTGACAGCCATGCACCCTACCAAAAATGGTGGCGGTGGGCAATGGGGGCGGGGGAGGTAATGTGAGGAATGATGGGGGGTTCTGTTCTTACAAAGAGAAGGGGTGAATAGACACTGAGTGGGGCAATTAATGATCTGTACCTTAAACATTCAATACATGGTTTATAAAATAACGCTTCTGATTAATCTATCTTCCAACAAATATTTCCTGAGTGCCTGTTTTGAATATAGCACTTATTAAATCCACAAGGAATT
The DNA here is from genome assembly GCF_016772045.2 of Ovis aries. NCBI lineage: Eukaryota > Metazoa > Chordata > Mammalia > Artiodactyla > Bovidae > Ovis > Ovis aries. The sequence goes on from NC_056056.1 coordinate 199,032,765, forward strand.
TTAACTATACACAAATTTTGACCCAGAAGAAACTTTTGATATGTTTAGAGACATAAACCTTATACACCAATAATAATACTGTCAATAGTGTTGCTAATAACATTATATCATAGGCACTCAATCAATGGTGCAGAAAATGTGTGGTATTAGTATTCAGTATTCTTTTTCCTGATAGGAAGACTAAAGGAGAGGCAGTAGCCAACTCATGGATGTCCATTCTTCCTTTGCACTTTTCACCTAATAATAACAACGACGCAGACTTCCCTGGTTGTCCAGTGGTTAAGAATTCGCCTTGCAACGCAGAGGACACAGGTTAGATCTCTGGTTGGGGAAGATTCCACATGCCACAGGACAGCTAAGCCCGTTTGCTATAACTACTTAAGCCCACACACCCTAGAGTCTGTGCTCCACAACAAGAGAAGCCACCAGAATGAGAAGCTAGTGCAGCACAACTAGAGAAAGCCCACCCACAGCAATGAAGACCCAGCACAACCGAAAATAAATAAATTAATTAACCAATTATAAAAAATAATAAGAACCCAATACAAATAAGGCCATTCCAGTCCTCAAACCATAAAATTATCTTAAAACAATTATATATATGAATTACACATATATGAAATTCTGTATCTACATATGTATGTGGAGCAAGAGAGTGTTATTTGTATTAATTTTGGCATATATATTATTCCCATACTCACCTTTTAGTTAAGCAGCATCCGTTCTTATTGTTAGTGAGGTTGAATCAATCAACTGCATTCTCTAATGATGGAAGCAGATGGAAATAGAATGAGCTTCTGAATCTTCCTCAAGGGCATTGTAGAGAACGCTGCACCCTTAACTGAAAATTGCTCAATTTCGCAATAGAGTTGGCCAATGTAGACATAGTCTTATATTTTCACTAATTTTGAATTAATACTCTAGAAACCAGCAGCTGACAATGAGCCTGAACAGTTGGTTTAACACCTGAGGCCTCTTTTAAAGACCATTCTCATCACAGTCAAACAACAGGAGGATATATTAGAGGGGAAATGAGTGCGTTTTCTCTAAGACCACTTAAGTAGGAGTTTCTCTTGAACTAATTAAGATTCAATTCTATTTCAGCAACTAATGTCTGAAGCAGACATTCTGTTTGGGAATTATTAATAAACGAAAGCAGAAGGTTCCAGAGCACTTGCAATGGTAGTTTTTTGCCTGGTGGATGCTCAATAAAAAGGCTGTTGAAAACAATTAAGTAGAGTATAAGATTTTAAGCATAATATTGAACATTCAAGGTGAATGATCATGGTTTAAGAATTATTAGTAAGGTCTAAGAAATTTTTAAGGTGGAATAAGGGACACTCTTGACTATATATATATAGTATATATATATATATGTAAAACTTTTCTCAGATTCTTTTTCATTATAGGTTATTACAAGATATTGAATATAGTTTCTTATGCTATACAGTAAGTCCTTTATGTTTCTCTATTTATACATAGTGTATATCTGTCAATCCCATGTGCTGAGATGTGTGTGCTCAGATGCTTAGTCATGTCCAACCTTCTTTGACTCCATGGAGCCCACCAGGCTCCTCTGTCCATGGAATTTTCCAGGCAAGAATACTGGAGTGGGTTGCCATTTCCTCCTCCAGGGGATCTTCCCGACCCAGGGACTGAACCCATGTCTCCTGCACTGGCAGGTGGATTTTACCACTAGTGCCACCTGAGAAGCCCATACTCTTAATTTATTGTTCTTAAGCATAGACGCAACTGAGTTTTCAAATATACACAAATATTTCCATTAAAGTGAATTTTCACCCTTATAGCCAGAAAGACCTACATAGTTAAAAAACTGAGAACACATACAAACCAAAGGGTATGAAAAAGAAAAGCTGAAAGAACTAAGGTTGAAGGGGTAAGAGATGTAAAATTTTGGGTAACCAAGCCTATCTATCACACTTTACGGACTAAGAGCTCTATCCAATTCACTTAAATGTTATATTTATATCTTAAAATATAAGATGGGGATAGAGTTGAATCTGGTTTATCATTCTTTCCTATCAAATGCAGTTTCTTCAGAATAAAATGAATAGAGAAACAGCTTCATCTCTTCACTTTGCTTTTCATAGTTTTTGAGTTCAAAGCATCACACTTTAAAAAAACAAAACAATCTCCTAGTGGTCAGTGGAGCTTTTATTCCTTGTCCAAGCACACATATCACCACACTTCACTTTGCTGTTATTGAAATTCAAGTCCAATAAGGAAGGCTCCTGGCTTCCCTAGTGGCTCAGTTGGTAAAGAATCTGCCTGCAATGCAGGAGACCTGGGTTCAATAGGGCCCTGAGTCAGGAAGATCCCCTGGAGAAGGGGATAGCAACCCACTCCAGTATTCTTGCCTGGAGAATTCCATGGACAGAGGAGTCTGGTGGACTACTGTCTATGGAATCACAAAGAATTGGACATGACTGAGTGAATAACACTTTCACTTTCACCAAGGAAGGCTTTTAGTTTCATGGTTAGGGTACATCTGGAGGCCAGGTTGGTCACACAGACAATTCTTTGATAAGAGGTAATGATGATACATGAGTACAGCATTTCTAATTTGCTTTTTCCAAGTCTGTGGAACACACAGCACTGCTATATCAGGTAAACATGTGCATGGGAGAAAATGAGGCATGAGCTCAGAGAAGGAAGTCAAATGGAAATCAAAAGGATTTTCTCTTTGAGAATTCTTGTCTTCATTTTTAAGGTTATCCAATCATTTCTTTAATTACATCACATATATTGGGTTTCCCTGATGACTCAGATGGTAAACAATCTCCTGCAATGCAGGAGACTCAGGTTTGATCCCTAGGTTGGGAAGATGCTCTGGAGAAGGAAATGGCAACCCACTCCAGTACTCCTGCCTGGAGAATTCCATGCACAGAGGAGCCTGGTGAATGCTTACTTCATCACTGACTATGGGACCGTGAGCAAGTTACTTAACTATTATAAGCTTCATCTATAAAGTGAGTATAAGCATGTGAGCAGGCACGTGTGTGCTCAGTCATGTCCAACTTTTTGCAACCCCATGGACTATAGCCCTCCAGCCTCTTCTGTCCATGGGATTTCCCTAGCAAGAATAGTGGGGTGGATTGCCATTCCCTTCTCCAAGAGATCTTCCCAGCCCAGGGATCAAAATTGGGTCTCTTGCATTGCAGGCAGCTTTTTACCATCTGAGCCAGCAGGGAAGCCCCACAAAATGCAGGCTAAGCAAGAGAGTTCCAGAAAAACATCTATTTCTGCTTTATTGACTATGCCAAAGCCTTTGACTGTGTGGATCACAATAAACTGTGGAAAATTCTGAGAGAGATGGCAATACCAGACCACCTGACCTGCCTCTTGAGAAATCTGTATGCAGGTCAAGAAGCAACAGTTGGAACTGGACATGGAACAACAGACTGGTTTCAAATAGGAAAAGGAGTATGTCAAGGCTGTATATTGTCACCCTGCTTATTTAACTTACATGCAGAGTACATCATGAGAAACGCTGGACTGGAAGAAACACAAGCTGGACTCAAGATTGCCGGGAGAAATAGCAATAATTTCAGATATGCAGATGACTCCACCCTTATGGCAGAAAGTGAAGAGGAACTCAAAAGCCTCTTGATGAAAGTGAAAGAGAAGAGTGAAAAGCTGGCTTAAAGCTCAACATTCAGAAAATGACGATCATGGCATCCGGTCCTATCACTTCATGGGAAATAGATGGGGAAACAATGGAAACAGTGTCAGACTTTACTTTTTTGGGCTCCAAAATCACTGCAGATGATGATTGCAGCCATGAAATTAAAAGACGCTTACTCCTTGGAAGAAAAGTTATGACCAACCTAGATAACGTATTCAAAAGCAGAGACATTACCGACAAAGGTCCGTCTAGTCAAGGCTATGGTTTTTCCAGTAGTCATGTATGGATATGAGAGTTGGACTATGAAGAAGCCTGAGCGCTGAAGAATTGATGTTTTTGAATTGTGGTGTTGGAGAAGACTCTTGAGAGTCCCTTGGACTGCAAGGAGATCCAACCAGCCCATTCTGAAGGAGATCAACCCTGGGATTTCTTTGGAAGGAATGATGCTAAAGCTGAAACTCCAGTACTTTGGCCACCTCATGCAAAGAGTTCACTCATTAGAAAAGACTTTGATGCTGGGAGGGATTGGGGGCAGGAGGAGAAGGGGACGACAGAGGATGAGATGGCTGAATGGCATCACGGACTCGAAGGTCGTGAGTCTGAGTGAACTCCGGGAGTTGGTGATGGACAGGGAGGCCTGGCGTGCTGTGATTCATGGGGTCACAAAGAGTCGGACACGACTGAGCGACTGAAATGAACTGAACTGAATCATTGAAATAACTCATATACTCTTAGTTTCAGTTGCCCCCAAAGCAAATTCCACTCCTCTCTGTTACTTTATCACTTTTATCTTATTTCACTATTACTTAATTATTCAACATCCCACCCATTTATCCTACATCATCTTCCTCTGAATATTCTCTTAAATCTCTTCCGCTGTGCAGGTAGGTAAAAGAATCACCAATCTCCATGTGATTTAAGAGACACCCCAGAAAGCTTCTTGTTTTACACTATCTCCATTATCAGCCTGAGATAGAGCCTAAAAGTTACCTTTTCCAAGTGGTTTATTACAAGACTGTATCACCAGACCTATTCAAACACAAAAGCCTCACATGTGTTCATTCATTTAATTACCCACTCAAGAAAGACATATTGTTTAAAGATCCATTGCAATTTAATCTGAAAGTAGGTATGAGATTATTTACCAACAATGGAGGTTAGAGAATGGTGACTGAAAGTGATTAAACTGAAGGTGATTCACAACAGAAAGCACAGCACCCAGAACGTGAAGCATTGCTCCAAAAAAGCTGACTTGAATTACACCCCATCATGGGAAGCACAGGCAGTCTCAAGCAGTGTGGAACTGACACACTCAGGAAGAGAGTGCCCAGCAGTAATAGAGACCATTCAAAGTGGGGAGAGAGCTCTTAAAAGGATGGTAGAGTATATGAGAGAAAAGGTTTAGCAACTTCCCTTTGACTTTAGACCTGTCTGTGTTCAGGATAGCTCTCTCACCTTGCCCTTCATGAACTCTGATCCTCCAACCAATCATACGGCTCCTAGTGAAAGTTACTCAGTCGTGCCCAACTCTTTGCCACCCCATGGACTATGCAGTCCATGGAATTCTCCAGGCCAGCATACTGGAGTGGTTAGCCTTTCCGTTCTCTAGGGGATTCCCAACCCAGATCTCCTGCATGGTTCCTATGGTTCTCTCAATTTCTGATTTCTTCAGCATAAAATTACTATGCCAGGCTTTTTACTCACCATTTCATCAAGGAGAAGTGGGTTCAATCCCTGGGTCAGGAAGATTCCCTGAAGGAAATGGCAACCCACTTCAGTAATTTTACCTGTGAAATCCCATGGACGGAGGAGCCTGGCTGGCCACAGTCCATGAGTTCACAGAGAGTGAGAGCTGACTGAGCAACTGACACTTAACGCTCACTGAATAAAACTAGCTCAAGTGGACATTTACTCTTTCATCCAAACCATTGTAAGGGGACACTGTAAGAAACCAAGGCTGTAAGAAATCAGGCAAAAAAAAAAAAAAAAAAGAAATCAGGCAACCCAAATATATTAACATGTCATCCTACTAACAACTAATCTTTATTGAGAATCCCTTTTATACCAGACACTAGGTTAAATTCTTTACATGGACTATCTCATTAATCCTGACATCAGTCTTACACATGAAACGTCTTCGATTACTACCTTCATCTACTGAGGAAACTGAGGTCTAGAGAGATTCAGTAACATGTCCAGTTTCTTTGGGTCTTCCCTGGTGGCTCAGATGGTGAAGAATCTGCCTGCAAGGCAGGAGACCCAGGTTTGATACCAGGCTTGGGAAGATCCCCTGGAGAAGGAAATGGCTACTTACACCAATATTCTTGTTTGGGAAATCCCCTGGACAGAGGAGCCTGGCAGGCTACAGTCCATGGGGTCACAAAGAATCGGACGTGACTAACATACTTAGCCTTTAGTTTCTACAACACAAGTGGTTAAAAGCCGTAGCTTTCAGATTCATAAAACATGCCTCTTCCAAAGCCCCATGTGAATAATTAGTTTTGTTTTAGATTGTTTAAGCAAAGCCCCCCTGTAGAATTTCCCCATAGGAAAGACATGACCCAAGGCCACATTCAAAGTAAACTTTCCTGCTGGGCTTTATGTATATCATCAACATCCCGAGGGCTAAAGATGTAGTTGAGAAGCTGAGTTCCAGAATCTTTTGAGATATTCTAGCAAAAACCTGTGCCCCATTCTAAGTCAGATAAGATTCTGCACCTTAACTCCATAGCTCTTGGCATTCTCTTCCCACTTCTTCTCCACTATTCCTTAGGAAAATCCAAAAATAAAACTTGGTTATATATTCTAAGGTTAAGTAAATCTTAACTAATAAAAATCAGACAGAAAGGTTTTAATTCCCCTTACTTCCTCCTGTATCACATTGTGCCAAATTAGAGGGGCAGGCAATCCCAACACCCCCAAATCACGAGATCAGCAGAAAGTTTCTTAGATAATGGTGTTATTATCTTCATACATCTTGAGATTTAAAACTTGTAGGAGGTTGGGAATCTTCAAGAGTTTACTATCCTTTATTTGATTAGGAAGTAAGAAGAAAAGACAAATAGGAACTGATTAATTTGTGAAAAATTGTCATGAAATTTTGGGTTACCCAGGTGGCCCAGTGGTAAAGAATCTACCTGCCATTGCAGGAGACATGGAGATGTGGGTTCGATCCCTGGATGGGGAAGATCTCCTACAGGAGGAAACAGCAACCCACTCAAATATTTTTGCCTGGAAAATCCCATGGACAGAGGAGCCTAACTGGCTACAGTCCATGGGGTCACAGAGTTGGAACAACTGAGTGACTGAGCATCCACACACGTCAACGAGTTTTAATAGACACATCAGTTCAGTTCAGTTCAGTCGCTCAGTCGTGTCCGACACTTTGCGACCCCATGAATGGCAGCATGCCAAGCCTCCCTGTCCATCACCAACTCCCGGAGTTCACTCAGATTCACGTCCATCGAGTCCGTGATGCCATTCAGCCATCTCATCCTCTGTCATCTCCTTCTTCTTCTGCCCCTAATCCCTCCCAGCATCAAAGTGTTTTCCAATGAGTCAACTCTTCACATGAGGTGGCCAAAGTACTGGAGTTTCAGCTTTAGCATCATTCCTTCCAAAGAAATCCTAGGGTTGATCTCCTTTACAATGAACTGGTTGGATCTCCTTGCAGTCCAAGGGACTCTCAAGAGTCTTCTCCAACACCACAGTTCAAAAGCATCAATTCTTCGGGGCTCAGCCTTCTTCACAGGCCAACTCTCACATCCACACATGATCACTGGAAAAACGGACCTTAACTAGACGGACCTTAGTTGGCAAAGTAATGTCTCTGCTTTTGAATATACTATCTAGGTTGGTCATAACTTTTCTTCCAAGGAGTAAGCGTCTTTTAATTTCATGGCTGCAATCACCATCTGCAGTGATTTTGGAGCCCCCAAAAATAAAGTCTGACACTGTTTCCATTGTTTCCCCATCTATTTCCCATGAAGTGATAGGACCAGATGCCATGATCTTCGTTTTCTGAATGTTGAGCCTTAAGCCAACTTTTTTACTTTCCTCTTTCACTTTCATCAAGAGGCTTTTGAGTTCCTCTTCACTTTCTGCCATAAGGGTGGTGTCATCTGCATATCTGAGGTTATTGCTATTTCTCCCGGCAATCTTGATTCCAGCTTGTGTTTCTTCCAGTCCAGCGTTTCTCATGATGTACTCTGCATGTAAGTTAAATAATCAGGGTGACAATATACAGCCTGGACATACTCCTTTTCCTATTTGGAACCAGTCTGTTGTTCCATGTCCAGTTCTAACTGTTGCTTCCTGACCTGCATACAGATTTCTCAAGAGGCAGGTCAGGTGGTCTGGTATTGTCATCTCTCTCAGAATTTTCCACAGTTTATTGTGACTATTTGGCATAGTCAATAAAGCAGAAATAGATGTTTTTCTGGAACTCTCTTGCTTTTTCCATGATCCAGCGGATGTTGGCAATTTGAACTCTGGTTCCTCTGCTTTTTCTAAAACCAGCTTGAACATCTGAAAGTTCACAGTTCACGTATCGCTGAAGCCTGGCTTGGAGAATTTTGAGCATCACTTTACTAGCGTGTGAGATGAGTGCAATTGTTCAGTAGTTTGAGCATTCTTTGACATTGCCTTTCTTTGGGATTGGAATGAAAACTGACCTTTTCCAGTTCTGTGGCCACTGCTGAGTTTTCCAAATTTGCTTGTATATTGAGTGTAGCACTTTCACAGCATCATCTTTCAGGATTTGAAATAGCTCAACTGGAATTCCATCACCTCAACTAGCTTTGTTCTTAGTGATGCTTTCTAAGGCCCACTTGACTTCACATTCCAAGATGTCTGGTTCTAGATGAATGATCACACCATCGTGATTATCCAGGTCGTGAAGATCCTTTTTGTACAGTTCTGTGTATTCTTGCCACCTCTTTTTAATATCTTCTGCTTCTGTTAGGTCCATACCATTTCTGTCCTTTATTGAGCCCTTCTTTGCATGAAATGTTACCTTGATATCTCTAATTTTCTTGAAGAGATCTCTAGTCTTTCCCATTCTGTTGTTTTCCTCTATTTCTTTGCATTGATCACTGAAGAAGGCTTTCTTATCTCTTTTTGCTATTTTTTGGAACTTTGCATTCAGATGCTTTATATCTTTCCTTTTCTCCTTGGTTTTTCGTTTCTCTTCTTTTCACAGCTATTTGTAATAGACACATAGTTTTAATCATTTTATAATTTATAATAATGGGTAGGCCAGCGTTGTTACTAAAACTTAGTCATGCTCTGGGTATACAATACTGTCCCAAATGGCTTTGAAACCATTTAGATTTCCTTTTGAATTCCAACTTCCTTCCTCTCTCTGGGCCAGCAGGATATGTCATGTAGCTCCCTTCAACAAGCCACTGCTTATAACCGAACTGGAGACTTCAAGATGTACTTAACCTTGATGGAAGGAGACCTTGTATCTAATAAAGAGGATTCAAAATTCCAAATTACTGCAAAGCACCGCAGCAGGCAAGCTGCAATTCCAGTCATATGAAACCTCTGTTTACAGTAAAATGATGATATGATTCATGATGACTCTAATAGAAAGACTCAACTGCCTACCTAGTCATATTCCATATATTTATAATTTCATTTTCATACCAGCTTATTACACGTATTAAAGCAATACTTTTCCTTGTACAGCCAAGATTCATTGATAAAACAATGAAGTGAACTAACCCCCTTCCTAAATAAAGTTTCACCAATAGCACCGTATGTTAATGGACCTATTTCATTGTTAATGTGACTGACTGCTTATTGATTCTTGCAGGAATCTAGCAAGGGCTTCAGAGTACAATTTAGTTTGGAGAGCTCTGGGTCCAACATCTATGCTCAATTACAACTTTCAGAAGGGGAGATCAATAAAATTTAAATTGCTTATGGTAATCACAACTTCAAATCATTGCGATCAGCATAAGCAATCTGCTGACCCCAGCCAAGCTCCTAAATTGAAACTTGTAATGAGTGGTCATTTAGTTTGGGTCCATTCATATTATTTTGGAGGCAGGTGATGAACAATTAAAGATCAGCCAGCACCTTCTCTGCACAACATCCCCATCTTTATTCCCAAAGTATTAATATGCAGTAACCCTTGGGTTCATGCTTTTGCACTTCTTTAATGGGTATTCTGTATGAATAAGCAATTATATTTTCTATTAAACAATTTCAGTGTAATTGAATTAGCAGTTATAATATTGCTAGGGCAAGCAAAAGCTTTCCTAGGGAAAAATTAAGTGATATTGGGTAGTGCAAATTAATTTATAGAACTGAAAAATGTAACCAATTAAATAGAATTGCCTTTGCTCCCCCCACCCCACCAAAATACAATTAAGCAGCACATTGTTTCAAAGACTATGTTTCAGAGCAATTTGTTTTCAATCATAATAGCTGTTTTTCATTCATTATGAAAAGCTGTCTATTATAATGAAAATTTCATAGGCAGTTTTCCTTGACAAAGCAGGTTGCAAGTTTAAACAAAGATAGCCTGCAGATTACTTCCTTGATAAGGAGTCACCTTAGAATTACATTTTAATAAATCATTGAAAATAAATCTTCTGCATTACAGCATGAAGGTTTAGAAAAAGAAAAAGCAAATAGAGAGAAACTAATCAATGGAAATCTCCAGCTGCCAATATAATAACAGATGGACCAATGCTAATATATAAAGTGTATTACACTCACACACACAGCCAAAAAGAAAAATGTAAGATAAATACCACGGAAGTCAACTGTCACAAATGAGACTTGAGTAATAATCCCATCTTTACCATTCATCATTCCTACTGGGCCTCCTCCAAGCACTTTGCTGAATTATAAACTAGGGTATTTAGGCCACATATTTTGCAATCGAATAAGATGGCCATCTTTAGATTACTACTGAGATTTAAAGCATCCTACTAAGCTTTACCAAACAAAGTAAAATATAAATATATACACATATATGTAATGTATGTGTGTATAATACATATAATATATGATATATATTAATATGTATATACTTAGAAAGGAATTTAAAACTGTTGTTGGAGCAACTGTAAATATTTAATAAATGTGCATTAGTAAGAAATTTGTAGTAAAAATATTTAGTAATACCAATGTCATCTCTTTTATGAATGCCTGGATCTGAAAAGACCACAGGTCTGTCCATGTGAATTCCATAAAAAAAAAGATGGTTTAGATTCTTTAGAATTGTTTAGATTTTTGGGATAGCACTTAAAAGGCTTTTATGTAGGGAATGACAAGTCAGTTTTCTAACTTGAGTTCACTAAGGGCTGACTGGAAGGGCAGAGTGGACCAGAGCCAGGAAGGCCGGGTAGTGACTCCTGAATTAGTCCAGGTTAGGAGGTGAGCGTTTACATTAAGGAAGAAATGGAGAAGGAAAGGAAGTCATCAGTTTTCAGAAGCTAAGTTGACAGAATTTCACTTTTGATTGGCTGTGGGGAAAGAGACGACTTGAGAATATCTTGAAGGTTTCCATTTTGGAAGAACTGAAAGGCTGATATCACTACTTATGAATTAGAGATGTAGATCAAGGTGTATACAGAGGAGGTGACTAAGTTCATGTGTTAATTATGAGTATTTCCAAAAGACTCAATTATTTTAATGTTATTCCTGGACCCTCCACCTCTACTAAAGACAGTAGTGATTGAAAAAGGCATTTATTACAGAAATAACTACTGATGTTCTTAGGTAAGTTAACCATCAAATAATCTCATCTACCTTTTAAATCAGTGTGAGTTAGGTTCATTGTCTGTGAGGCTGTGGCTTCAGCCCTTAGAATCTTTTTTGCAACCTAATAATATAGCTAATCTTTGGATTGGTACTAAGGCTTAAAGGTATACTAACAATTTTCTCAAAATAGAAGGCAAATATACATTTTATTCAGCCTCTAAGATTTAATGATAGACACAGTGAATAATTCTTGGAACCTGTAGGAAATTTCATCTAATATTCAGAAAATAGTTGACAAAATTTTATATTCATCTAAAGGAAATGGATATCAAAATTCTCCAGTTGGGAACAATAGTGAAGCTAAGTGTTTCTAGGTTTCTAAAGTTGAAGAAACTATAACTAGAAGGTTTAAATTTTTTTTTTAATTTTAAAAATAGAGAGACATCCTGGAGCCTGGCACAATATCTGGCACAGAATAGAAAGTCAATAAATGTGAAATATGTATATTTATATTTGAAATGTAACATGAACAGCCGCCCATACATTTTAACTTGCCTAAATATTAGAAGCAGTTATTTATGTATTTTAGTATCAAACAAATAAAAACTTTTAATAACTCAGTATAAATCTAAACACACACACTATACTTATCTACTCATCACCTATTCTGTTTTAATAACTTACTCCTAAAAATTTTTATGGTTATACAATATTAACAATATAGTTCATATTTGAATTTTTGGAAATAGACAATTGCAAAATATATAAACTTCATGGATAAGAAAAGTTTTCCATGAGTTTCATGATCATTAGAAACTTAACTTTCTTATACATGTTTCTGGAATTTTTAAGATCTGATGAGACATGACAATAGATGATGAAATGTTTTTCTTCTTACACAGTTATCTCATTTATCCATTTTCTTTAACAGACTATTATTCACATGATGAGGCTCTTTGATTCTGCTGTTTCTTTTCACTCTGTAGCATCATCTGCTGTATCCTCTGAGAGTTCCCCTATGCTATTCAGCATTCCCATAGACACAATCCTTAATGTACTTAACTTAAAACTTCAGTTCACTTTATCCAATATTAAGTACCTACCATGTGCTGCAATGGGTGAAAAAAAGTTAAATTCTTTCTTATATCATTTCTTCCTCTTTGGTGATATCAATGACTACCATATGTTCCAGCTACCCTGCTTCTGGATATTTATCTGAAGTTAATTTGAAAAGATTATGTGTATCCCTGTGTTCACTGCATTATTCACAATAGCTGAGATATGAAAACAACTTACCTGCCCATTGATGGATAAATAAAGAAGATGAGGTGTATATATATATATATATATATATATATATATGCAGTGGAATACTACTCAGACATAAAAAGATTGTTGCTATTTGCAACAACATGGATGGACTTGAGGGTATTATGTTAAATGAAATGTCAGAGAAAGATAAATACTAGATGATCTCTTTAATATGTGGAATATAAAATTAATAATAAATGAACAAAACAAAAGCAAAAGCATAGATTTATAGAGAATAGAGTAGTGGTTATCAGAGTAGAAGAGGGGTAGGAGAGGGCAAAGTGGGTCAATTGTATAGTGACTGGTAGAAATGAAGCTTGGTGGTAAGCACACTGTAGTGTATACAGAAGTCAAAATATATTATACACATAAACATATAATACTACAAACCACTGTTACCTTAAAAAATCAGGAGTGAAAATTTTCTGAAAATTGCTCTGAAATTTCTGAAATTGCTTTGAAGATTCAATGGATCTTTTATGCTATAGCTTCTAAACCTCCCTTTCCTCATTTATAAAATGGAGATCAAAATAGTACCCACTTGAAAAAGAATAAATACATGTATATGTATAACCAAATCACTTTGCTATATAGCTAAAACTAATACAACATTGTTAATCAATTACACTCCAATATAAAATAAAAAAAATTAAGTAGTACCCACATTATAAATTTGTGGAGGGAAAAAAAGGCAATGTTTTCTATAAACACTTTAAAACAGTCCCTGAAACAACAATGTTGATTTCTATTTTTTTTGTATGGATCCATTTTTCAAACCAATATGATAGATTATTATGGACTATGTATGCTTGATACACTTACATCTAATTATTGTCCTTAAAATTCTGTGAACAAATGCCTTTCTGTAGCCAGTATCAAAATTTTCATTCTACCATATTCATACCTACTTAAGTAATCATTTACTGCAGCCTTGGCCCAGGTGATAGAAATATGAGTAAGATCTGTATCCAGTATAGAATTTTAGTTCAATAAATACTCTCTTCCTTCATATTTTCCTAATGTGAGACATCTGACATTAACTTTTCCTGGTTCTCAAATCTCCCTAGTCTTTCCTCTTTGTCTATTTAAATTTACTGACCATTTTTTAATATTAACTACAAGTTGTATCAATGAATCAACTTTGCTGCCTTGAATTCTTCTTTACACAACATTTTTACTCACATGGGGTGTTTTTTTCCAATAGGAAAATTATATCTAAAATGATTTATCCCTAATCTCTTCTTCCTCTACATCTGTACAGGTTATTTTGTGATATCAAAAATCAAACTTGTGAGACAGCTTAGTAATTGTTGAGAAACAAAAGACTTTAGGGTCAAATAGACCTATCTGATTCCTACCTATGTAACTTATCTGCATGACCTCAGTCAACTTATTTGACATCTTTGTCCTTTTCTCATCTTTACGATGAAAATAACTGTACCTACTTTTGAGGGTTATGATGAGGATAAATTGAGAGAGTGAAGTAGAGAGCTTTGTACAATGCCCTTGTTATCTCAGTATCATTGGAAAGAGAAGAATTGAAGGGAGATTACCACTATTGAATTATTGAATATATTGTTCTTGTAAGCTTCCAGAATTTTCTATGTACAGTACATGAACTATGCAGTCCCAACTTTAAAAACCTTAGCAATTTAATTTGAATATTAGAAAAAAATCAGTTTCTAGATGAAATATTAATGTATGCATGCTCAATCACTTAACTGTGTCTGACTCTGTGACCCCATGAACTTTGCAGCCTGCCAGGTTCTTCTGTCCATGGGATTTTCCAGGCAAGAATACTGGAGTGGGTTGCCATTTTCTTCTCTAGGGTATCTTCCTGACCCAGGAATCGAAACCCGTGTTTCCTGCATTTGTCTCCTGAAATGACAAGCGGATTCTTTATAACTCGAGCCACCTGGGAAGCCCTACCTTATTTGGAAACAGTGTCATTGCAGATGTTATTTCAGAAGGGTGGGCCCCTTACCCATGTGACAAGTGTTCCTATAAAAGGGGATAATTTGGAGATAAACATGCACACAGTGAGAAAGTCATGTGAAGATGAAGGCAGAGATTGAGCTGATACTTCTGCAAGCCAAAGAACATCAACCAGAGCTGGCAAAGCACCAGAAGAGAGGAGAGGCACCCAGCAGATTTTTCTTCACAGGTCTCAGAAGGGATCAAACTTTTTCCCTTATTTTTATTGAAGTATACTTGATTTGCGGGCTAAGTCACTTCGGTCGTGTCAGACGTTTTGAGACCCTAATGGACTGTAGCCCACCAGGCTCCTTTGTCCATGGATTCTCCAGGTTAGAATACTGGCGTGAGTTGCCTTGCCTTCTTCCAGAGGATCTTCCCAACCCAGGATAGCATCTGCCTCTCTTATGTCTCCTGCATTGGCAGGCAAGTTCTTTATCACTACCACCACCTGGAACTTGACTTTCAGTGTGTTAATTTCTTCTGTACAGCAAAGTGACTCAGTTATACAAATATATATCATTTCCATATTCTTTTCCATTATGGTTTATCATAGTTCTCGGTGCTATACAGTGGGTCTTTGCTGTTTATCCATCCTATATTTATCAGTTGGAATCTGCTGATCCCAAACTCCCATTCCTTTCCTCAGATTTGTGGCCTTCAGACCTGTGAGACTGTACATTTCTATTGTTTGAGCCACACATTTTGCTGTCCTTTGTTATTGCAGCTCTAGGAAACTAATACATCATATTCCATAATTAACTAGAAAATGCTTAGCTTCAATTATAATACAAACCCATATACATACATATGCACTAATATGTATAAAGAATATATAAACCAGAAAATGTGTTTGATTGACTGACTGTTTAAAGTAGACTGCTGATTGAAATATTGAGCAATTAAACATAGAATTCAATTACAAACATTAGAGTCTCCAATTGAGAAGAATAGGAAAGAAAAGCTTCAAAATTATAACGGCTTTTTATATCGAAAATGTCCCTAAATATATTTCCTCCTCTTTGAAGTCTAAGAGGATGTAGCTATCTCTAAATTGCCTCTCTCAGTTTTTAACAACTCCCTAAATGGGTTTCCTGAGCCCATGAGAAGAGCAGAAGATCTTTCCCTGTCAGCATTCTTGGTTCGTATCACACTGGCTAGTTGCCTCTGTGGAATTCTGATTTTCTTATGAGACCGCTTTTCCCATTTGCTTTGCGTTTCTTTTTGTGTCCCTTTCTGTGAACCCTGCGAGGGTAAGATTTAGAACAGTTTTACAAAATTTAAGAAATACCTAGTTGACCAATGCCTACAAAGCAGTAAACCATGCACCCTTTTTTCCTGCAGAAAAACCATGATTGATCATTTAGGCACATCTTATCATAAAACCTTCCCTCCTAAAACTACTAGGGGACCACTTGTAGTTGAAAAGGTCTCAGTTCAGGGCCACAACATTTTAATGTTCGGTTGTTCACCGGAACATAGTTGCAGCTGCTTCTGTGAGGAAAATATCTTAGGGATATCGTTTAGAAGATTTTTAGTTTACAGAAATATGTCATAGTGATTAAAAACATCAGCTTTGGAGTTAAACTAGACTAGATTCAAATAGCTGGTAGTTTTGTTCTATGGCTATAATAGCTGGTGGTCCTGGGATTATTAGGTAACCTTCATAAACAGAGTCTTCATCTCTTCTAATAATAATACAACCTTGCAAGGTTTTGGGGAGGATTAATGAGATAATGTACGTAAAGTACTTAGCATAGCACTTGGAGCAAAGTGTTGAATATGAAATTCTCAATAAAGGCATATTGTATTCTTCTTAGCAGTGGTACGTATTAGTCACTCAGTCGTGTCTGACTCTTTGTGACCCCATGGACTGTAGCCCACCAGGCTCCCCTCTCCATGGGATTCTCCAGGCAAGAATACTGGAGTGGAATGCCATTCCCTTCTCCAGGGGATCTTTCCGACCCGAGGATGGAACCTGGATCTCCTGCATTAGTAGGCAGGGTCTTTGCAGTCTGCGCCACCAGGAAAGCCCACTTTAAATGAGGTGGTGGTTTAGTCACTAAGTAGTGTCTGACTCTTGGGACCACATGGACTGTAGTCTGCCAGGCTCCTCTGTCCGTGGGATTCTCCAGGCAAGAATACTGGAGTGGGTTGCCATTTCCTTTTCCAGTGGTAGCAATGTCAATAGTATTTCCAGTTTTCAGAGTCATAATCAACAATGGGACATTTCAGCTTGGCAGACTGAATGCCTTCACAATGATCATAAGGTAACTAAACATGTTCAGTATTATTTGGCCACTTCTTATCAACACGATCTAAGTTGGACCTCTGAATATTAGGAAGTGGAATTTGAAATCATTCACTAGTATATGATGTGGCATTCTTTGCTACCCACCCAGGTTCATTCAAGGAAAACCCAATGTGTGACACAAAGATATAATCAAGATACGAACTGTAAATAATTACTTTTAATCGCATAGCTCATTGAAAGGCAAAGTAAGAACTTTTCAACACTCTACAGTTTTCAGGAGTTTGTACTCTGCCCACGTTTAGTTCCTCTGTCAGACCTGCCATTTTGTGTGTAATATAATACTGCTTAAGGTTATCAATCTTTAAAAAAGTATACCATTGCTTTATAGCCACTCCTGCTTTGCAATACAAATGACATAATTACTTGTTCTGGCTGGAGGGGGTCCAGTTTCTCTAGTTCATTTTTTAAATGCAAATCTTATTAAGTATTTTATCCTAAAATGGCTAATGCAAAAAGGGCAGTCCTAGACTAAGATGGACAACATGCCTAAAAAATAAATACTAGGCAAATAATGAAACCTGAATTAAATCAGTGCACTGGAAACCAAATTGATTACTTATTGAAATATGTTAACATGGTGTAATGGGTAACAGCCAAAGTCAGATATACAATAATATTCCATGAATCATTGTCAGATAATCACAAAGTTTTATATGAGCAATAAGAAATTTTAAAATCTTTGCCACCAAAATCTAGATGCTCATAAAAAAATTACAGGTAGTTATCTGTGTATTATTTAGTTCAGTTTAAGGACTCTTCTTTTTTACAGGTCCTCTTTTTTTCGCTTTTCTCTAAAAGTCATAGGTCTGTTGTCAAATAGAATAATGGACAATTCTTCTATAAACATCCTGCAAGAAACTTTTACAAATGCTAAATGCATTATTTCTACTCAATTCATTTTAAGATTTCAGCTATGCAGCAAGATTTTTTGAAAAATTCTTTGTATTTGGAAATGTGTAATACATATAAAAATATATTTTTCATACTTTCATATGTGTGCAGTTTAAAGAATAGAAAAATAAATGCTTTTTGCACTGTACAGACCACTGTCCTAGCCTAAAATACTTGTAGTTTCTGTCTTTGGAGATACCTGCATTGAGCGATGCCTTTTAAGAGACTGCTTTAATTTTGAAACTATACTGAAAACAACTAATTGTTGGGTTGCTTTAAATATTGGTTTCTAGAGTGCATCCATTCCCATTGTAGTTTAAAAAATTAAAAAAAAAATTGTTTCAAAGTCCAGTTCAGACAATTTGCAATGTAATTTTGAAAACTGAAATGTTAATAATTCCTGTGTGGCTCAGTAGTAAAGAATCACGCTGCAGTGCAAGAAAATGCCTGCAATGCAAGAGATGTAGGTTCGATCCCTGAGTGGGGAAGTTCCCCTGGGGAAGGGATTCATACCCACTCCAGTATTCTTGTTGGGATAATCCCATGAACAGAGGAACCTGGTAGGAATCGCAAAGAGTTGGACATGACTGAGCACACGCACGCGCGCGCACACGCACACACACGTTGGTTCAGTGTTTAACAACTACAGAGCAATTCACAACTGTTGTTCTTTTTCAAATTATTTGTAAACTTGAAAGGTATAATTCCTGAGCAATGTTTATTAATTTCACATCATTTAAATAATAGTAGGGAAAAGCTGGACAGCAAATCAATACAAATGCTAATAAATGTACTACTTTTGAACTTTAGATTTGGTCTTTTATGCCTCAGTTTCCCCATAGATATGCTTGAGAAACATACAAACCACCTCCCAGGAGTGACAAGATATTTGAGTATTTCAGTATGCCTGATCAAAGAGAGCTCAACAAAGAGGGGAAAGACCACTGACTCATGCTGGGAAGAAAGTGACTTCATTAGCACATCCTAGGGGTGCCCCTTTGAAAGTGTGTTAAATTGTGTTAACAGTTTGGTTCAGAGGCGGGAGTGAGACTAGTTTGAACTTGTCTCATTAATATACTAGTGTGATTCGGAGGTGGGTTTTGCAAGCCTGTTACAGTATTTTCTCACTGCTCTCTCCAGAATTCTTACACTGTCTACCTCTCAGCAGCTGACTGTTATCAAGGCTCCGGTCTTGAGTGATTTCTAGCCGTAGGACTCTTCTTTTGTTTCAGTCATCACAGACTATTAGCAATTCGTTTTCCCAAGAAAGGGTCATTTCGATGTATTATTCTCTTATTTCAGCAGCCTTTTGTCTTCCCCTTGAAGAAGAAACTAACCACCTTGCTTTCCAGAGAGGCCAGCACTGAGGGAAGCATATTGTTTTTTTTTGTGATGAGATATGTAGAAGGAGGCCCAAGTGACTGGACACACACACCCTGAGGGTTATCTGTGCAACCAATAATTAAGTTCTTAGAGGCTGATTACTTTCTGTTGCTTAGATGCAAAGCAAACAGAAACGTCGTACACAGGATAAAAGGCAAAGCGCTGAGTATGTGTAAACCTCTTTTGGAAGATTTATTACATGTCACGATGTGGCTATAACTTATTCTCATCTGTCCCCCTTGGCACTTACCAACAGTGATGAAAATGGAGAGTCTTTACTCAGGGAACTCTTGACTGCATTACTATTAAATTATTTGCATATTGGTAGCACAGAGGGATCCTAGGATGGCATTTTTCCAAGTTTCATTACCCTAACCCTCACCACTCAATAATAGTTCCCACAATTCCGATGCGGTGGAGAGAAAACCATGGAACTATTTGCCTTCTGAGTATTTTTACTGTTAACTAATGAAAAATGCAGTTAATGACACTAAATGAAAGGATGGAAGGATGGAGAAATGGATGGATAGAAGGACTCAGTTGTTAACAGGGAAAAGTATATGGTCATGGGGGGAGGGGTTTAAATGAATGAGTACAAGTCTATTGCAAAGCCCCAGAGCCCCCTATTGGTAATACCATATAGTTTATCTTGCTTACTGTCATTCTATTTTGAAGAACACTCCCATCATTAGATCACTTGTTACGCCATTAACAGATAGCCATGGATCTTTCTCGGTCCAACTGTGTGCCTCCCACTAACTTCCAAATATATTCACCTGGATATGCACTACCATATACTCACCTTAACAACAAGACCTAATGTAGAGGTCAACATTACCATCATCTTTTTGTTCCATCTTCCTATGCTTAAAATTGGGCTTTCCTGGTGGCTCAGTGGTAAAGAACTGTCTGTCAATGCAGAAGAAATGGGCTCACTCCCTGATCTGGGAAGATCCCCTGGGGGAGGAAATAGCACCCATTCCAGTATTCTTGCCTAGGAAATCCCATGGAGAGAGGAGCCTGGCAGGCTACAGTCCATGGGGTTGCAGAAGAGTCAGACTTGACTCAGTGACTAAACAACTAATGTTTAAAATTACCAGTGTCTTTATGGGCTATTTCTAATCATTGTTAGCTTGTCTTTTAAACATCTAATTTTCCCCCACCTTACGTACAAATGAGATCTAATTTAAAGTGAATTTCTGCCTTTCAGATCAATTAAGGTCATGTTTCCTACTTTCTCCTTGGATTTAGAATCTTCCACCCTGCTCTACTATCAACACATTAATATATTTTATTAGCAGAATCAGGATAGCTTGGGATGACATTGGAGACAACTAAAGGGCTCTCAAATCTGTAGTAGCCTCCCAAAGTCATCTTAAGTTGAATCATATAATTATTCAAATAATAAGAGATTCAGCAAATATATGTTTGAAATAATTTTCAACGCAATATGATTTTCGCTGATCTGTGTTATACACTTTAAACTTTTAAATTATATTTGCTAGGGTAATGCAACCTGAAGGCAAGTCACCTGAATCTGTTTTCAGGTACTGATTCGTCCCGAACCTCCACCAACACAAAAATTCAGGAACCATTACTCCTCTTCTTCCACCCTGACATTTTTCAGGTTGGTTTTCTCTTGTGCATCCCTGCAGCAAAATCTTAATCCTGCTCATGCTCAGCTGATGGCTGAAATAACCATAGTCTCCACATCTATCCCATTCCATACTGCTTTAATCCAATTAGTCCTCAATTCAAAACTCTTACTCTTCTTAGAAATTCTTCCCCATTGAATCCAAATCCTTGGTTCATCCACAGATCTATATAATCCCTCTTTTGTTAGTGATACAAATTATTTTAAAATTCAATAAGTAATTAATTTGAAATACAAGAGAGTATTTAAATATAATATTTACATTTTTGTCCCATTTTCAGCCTTTTCTGGATTCTCTTAATCTGGTATCCTTTAAATATTGTCCTTCTTTAATCTTATTTTAAAATATTCTTCTTTCTTTGGCCCTTGTACAATCTTCCTTGAAAAATCTCAACATCCCTTACAACTTCTTTTAACTACTACCAGCATACAGACAACTGTCAAAGCCTAGTCAACGTTCTTATCAGGGTATACTGGAATTCGTTCCAACTCAACAAACCTATTTATTCAACAATCATTTATTAAGAGACCGTCCGTTTGGACCATGACAGAGTACTTAGTCTTGTAATTAAATTTACACAATAAACAAATAGAAAACCTAGAAAAAATATAAAAGGGAACTGTAAGTATTCAACAGTAACTGATGTAAGGCTGCATACAACACATGAATACGGAGAGGCCCACGAGTGAGCATCATAATCACCTATCAGGGCCTTGGATAACTCCTGGACCAACCGTAAGCTGAGAGAACTTTTGGGGTACCTAGCTGAAAACAGCTGCTGGAGAAGAGTATAGAGTACTCAGTTAAGCCAGCTCTGTTATGCCAAGCTCAGGACCCTTGCAGGGGAAGCCTTGGACACTCAAATCAAAAATCCAAAAGGAAACCAATACAAATAGGATTGCCCAGTTTGCTACATAGTTTCCAATAGAAGCTAGTGGGAGTAAAGATGATCTTTTCAATAAGTGATTCTGGAGCAACTGCATATCTCTATCACCTTGAACCTTTCCACACACCATACAGAAAAATTAATGAGGTCGATATTAGACCTAAATATGAAAGTTAAACAATCAAATTTTTGAAAGAACCACAACAACACACTATCTTCATGAAATTGGATGAGATAAAGTTTCTTTAAAAGAACATAAAAAGGACTAATAGATATAGGAAAATTAATAAATCGGACTCAAGAACTTCTGCTCGTCAAAAGAAAGGCAAACCACATCTGAGAAAATATATTTGCAATACCTCTGACAAAGGAATTGCTTCCAGATTTATAGAGAACTCCAACAAATGAATAAGAAAAAGACAACCAATCCAACTAAAAACGTGCAAAAAAATTAAAGAGGCAGGGACTTCCCTGGTGGCCCAGTAGTTAAGAATCTGCCTTGCAATGCAGAGGACTTGGGTCTAATCGCTGTTCAGGGAACTAAGATCCCACACGCAGGAGAGCAGTTAAATCCACTTGCTGCAACTATGGAGCCTGAGAGCCACAACTAGAGCGTTCACGTGTGCCTCAGGGAAAGATCCTGCCTGCACCTAAGACCAGACAAATAATAGATAAACATTTAAAATTTAAAAAAAAGAATTGGAGAGGCACTTTACAAAAGATGATATTCAAATGGCCAATTAGTATATAAAAACTTGCTCAACATCATTGCTCATTAAGGACATAAATGTAAACTCTATCTACAAGGCTAAAATCAAGGACTAACAATATTGACTGCTGGCAAGGATATGAAACAACTAGGACTCATATTTAATTTGGGGGTGTATAGACTGGCCCGGCCATTTTTAGGAATCAATAATACATTATAGGGCTAATCATGTACCTATCAAATGACCAGTCAATCTAATGCCTAGGTATATACTTAAAAAATAGTGTGCGCTTAGTTATTCAGTCATATCCAACTCTTTGCCACCCCAGTACTGCAAGCTGCCAGGCTCCTCTGTCCATGGAATTCTGCAGGCAAGAATACTGGAGTAGTTTGCCATGCTCTCCTCCAGGGGATCTTCCCAACCCAGGGATTGAACCCAGGTCTCCCGCATTGCAGGTGGATTCTTTACCATCTGAACCACAAATAGTGTAAACATCCACAAAGCATAATAGGTACAAAAAATATTAATAGTAACTTTGTTCATATGAAGCTATAAATGGTTCATATGCTCATGAATAAGACAATGGAGAAATTCATGACATATTTATGCAATGGAATTCTTCAGCATAATAAAAAAATAAACATGTAATAACATGGATGAATCTCAAGAACATGCTAGGTGAAAAAGTCAGACTCCGAAAAAGTAAATACAGTCTGATTCCATTTATGGAGTCCATATGTAGTTTAAGATCACTAAAATTAATTCACTGCATAAGAATTAGAACAGAAGTTACCTCCGATGGTTCAGAGAAGGTGCTGACTAGAAGGGGCAACAAGGAATGTCCTGGGAAGTTGGAATTTTTCTATACTTTCATCTGAATAGCACTTATATGGAAGTATATAATGTAAAAATGACTGAGCTCTACACTTAAGCTTTGTATACATTACCATATCATATAATTCACCAATAAATAAATGAAAAGTACACATGTGTACTAATAATATTTATATTATATTATTATTATATCATTATGATCTGGTTGCCACCGTATTTAGAGTTAGGACTTAAAAGATGAATGAATATCCTGCACACAATCTATGGGTAGAGTTGGGAAGACAGCCGTTTCAACAGACAAATTCGAATATCATACCATTAATTCATTTTCAGAGTTATTATCATGTTACTGTGAAAATATCTAGGACTGAAACAACTAATCTTCAGAGAGTTGATGGAGGCGTCTTCACTCAAGAACCAATTTTGAGCTTGGAATTTCAAAAGAAACAGAAATGTGTTGGAGAGCGAGAAGGTAGGTTAGGTGGAATTTGATATTTCAGAAAGACTAATAAATACATATGTATGTATACAGATATAGTGAGCCCTCTACCTGAGAAACTTTGTCATAACAAGCCACCATACTGGTACCATCAGCATTTGTGGACAGAAGGAAAGATTGAGAAATCTGCTTTAGGGCAAGACCACAGTGAGCCAAGAAAGGAAAGATGAGGATCTCATCAAAGGCAAAGGCAGAATTTCAAGCTGCGGGTGTGTGCGCTCAGTCACTCAATCTTGTCTGACTCTGTGACTCAATGGACTGTAGCCCACCAGGCTCCTCTGTCCATGGGATTTCCCAGTCAAGAATACTGGAATGGGTTGCCATTTCCTCCTCCAGGGAATCTTCCCAACCCAGGGATTGAAGCCACATCTCTTGTGTCTGTCTCCTGCATTGGCAGGTGGATTCTTTACCACTGCACCACCTGTGAAGCCTGAATTTCAAGCTATTTCTGAATTAAACATAATTAGATTTATAGTCTGATTGGAGGGGCAAGATAAAATCTATTCTTCCAATCATGGAGAATATTATCCTTGTATATTTCTGGGTTTCCACCTTGTCATGACTCTGAAATAGACACTTCCTGACCTACCTGCTGCTGCTGCTAAATCGCTTCAGTCGTGCCCAACTCTGTGCGACCCCATAGACTGCAGCCCACCGGGCTCCCCTGTCCCTGGGATTCTCCAGGCAAGAACACTGGAGTGGGTTGCCATTTCCTTCTCCAGTGCATGAAAGTAAAAAGTGAAAGTGATGTCGCTCAGCTGTGTCCGACTTAGCTACCCCATGGACTGCAGCCTACCAGGCTCCTCCATCCATGGGATTTTCCAGGCAAGAGTACTGGAGTGGGGTGCCATTGCCTTCTCCACCTGACCTACCTATTTCTAAACAATATTACATTAATTATAAATGAATGAGAATTTTTCTCAAAGAGTGTATTTTTAAGGTTCACCATGTCCCTCTTGGAACCTGACAAATGCCACTCTGAAATAGTCCTCTGGTTTTGTGGCCGAATTGCATGCAATCGTAGGGGAATATGGGTAGTTTTCTATCTGACACTCTTTTCCATACAATTTATGTTACACTGAGAAGTTGGAGATTCCTCACCTTTCATCTATAAAAATATTCTGTGTTGTCAAACCCTTTGAGCAGTACATCTGCCAAGCTTTCATGTTCCATCTTTCCCATTAAAAATCTGCACCATGAATAAATACCGCCCCCAGTAGTTAGTTAAAATAGTACCCTGCCACCTTTCACCCCTTTTGCTCACAAAGTAATCTAAACCTAGCACATTAAGGGAGAGATCAAAGTGATGTTGCTGTTTTATGTACAGTAGGTGCAGTTGGCTCATTTGTGAGTTACCACTCTCTAGGGCAGAGATAAGGCATATGAACAGTTAGCTGTGGCCTTTCACCTGCAAAATCGAGTTCATAGTGAAATATATGCGATGCACAAAAGAGATAAATAGGAAGAGATGTAGAAATCAACACAAAGAGGGAACGGAGGCAGAAACTAGACAAGATTTAAACATTTTCTCGATATTAAAATGTCACAGGATTTAGAATGAATAATTACCGCAGAATTTAAATTTCTTTGTACCTGCTACCATGGGGAATAGGCCTTATTATCTCCATCCAACAAACACAGGACAGACAGACCAGGCGCCATGCAACCTCTATTCATATGTTAACCCCTGAAAGTAACCCCTGCTAAGCAACTTCTGAAAACTCTTTTCTAAATTTGAACCTGATTTATCTCCCAAGTTATGAGCTTCATCACCAGACAGTCTGGTTCAAATATCAAACATTGTTCTTGAAAGGAAAAAAGTTACTCCCCCACCGTCAATGTAATTTTATCCCAGTGGCTGAGGATCACGTTTGCAATTGTGGGGCACATTTCGCTTTTTCTTTTGTCCTCCACTCCTTTTATAGAAAAATCGCATTAATGCCAGCCAGTATGTGGAATGCAGATGTTCAGACACTTCAGGAAAGTTCCGGAAGGAAAATGGCAGGTTTGACAAAACAGGCAATGTACATATCTTGCACTATTTCTTTTAAAGATGTCTTCAGTTTTGTGCCATGTAGCAGATTTTGTGAGCTGAGGATCATTGCATTATATTTAGCATGATATTGTCTTCCATGAGCAGGCAATATTTAAAAAAAAAATCTTTTTACTGTACCACATAGGTAAGTTCAGGCATGCCAAATAATTATATTTTTAAAAATTCTTTTTAATATTTAATTTTTTGGCTGCATCAGGTCCTAGTTGCAGGGGATCTTTAGCTTCAGCATATGGGATCTAGTTCCCTGACCAGGGATCAAATCCAGGTCCCCTGCACTGGGAGTATGGAGTCTTAGCCCACTGGACCACCAGGGAAATCCCCAAATAATTTTAAAATGATGTGTACACTGTGACGATACTGGGTCCTTTCAGAAAGGCAACTGAGGATACTGTAAGACATTTAATCTGGCTTTTTCACTTTCTATGTGACAAACTATCAACAAGTTACCTTCTGGTAAAACTCATGAGCAAACACATCTGTAAAGAGTTAATGTCCATCTATTCTAACTCTTACTATCTCTCATTTCTGCACTCACTCATCTTTTCCAAGCCAATTTTGTGATACCTTCCATCAGGGCATGTTTGCAAAAGGATGGACAGTGTCTTCCTTCTCTTTTGAAAATACTTAAACTTTGGAAAGTGATTCTGCTAAGAGTAGTGGACAGGGAGAGAAGAGAGTGACTTGCTTTCACAAATGGCCAGAGGAAGGAAAGGCTATTTCCCCAGCCTGGGGAATCTGAGGTCTCCAAAGCATCAAGAATTTGAAAGCCAGCTTGCTCCAACCATCCATGAAGATGATAAAATGGAAGAGTATTGGAGATTAGTCTGGGACAAATTTCTGGAAGCCACTTAATTCTGGGCACAGGATCTTCTTGTTTTCCAAAAGTCAAGTGTCACCAGATTTGAGGGATCAAAAAGAATCAGAGATTCAGCCTGTCACACAGGCGCTTCTACCATATGCTTCAAACAGGCATTTTTGACCATTATCTACCACTCTCAAAGAGATTTTTTTTTTTTTCCAGAGCATAGCTTTTGGTTGGTTAAAGTCACCCTACTTTGGTTCATAACATGCCCTCTCTCTGGGGTATGCTCTAGACATTTCTCCCAAACTGTGTAATCTTACTCATCTTCTAAAGACTAGCCTTCTTCCTACAGGAAGTCTTCCTGGAGTATTCCAGGTTTTAATAAGCTTCCTTTTCTCTAAATCATTTATGTCCTTGCTCCTCATGTCAAGATTAATTGCAACAGTTTTCATTTTAATGTAGTTATTACTATTCAATTATTTAAATGGCCTGAGCTTATATAATTTTAAGCTCTCTGAAGGCAGTAATCATGTCATATCATTCTTCATATTAACCACAGTGCTTTGAGAAACATTATTGCTTGGTGGTTAAAATTTAGCATGGATACCGAAACCAGACTCCCTGGGATTAAGTCCTGGTTCAACCACTAACTAGCTGCATGTCCTCAGACAAGTTACTTAATTTTTATGCCTCAGTTTTCTCTTCAGTGCTATATAGGCATAACATTAGCAATTATTTCAATAGAGTTGTAAAAATTAAATGAGTCAATACATTTAAAGAGTTAGAGTAGCACCTAATAAATGTTAGCTATAGTAACAATTTTTAATTATTATTGCAATTTTGTTCACAGTTTTCCTGGAATATCTTCTTTCATTGTTTTTACTTATGCAGATTCAATTAGAAAATATTTCTTTTGTTTCTATTAGTACAAAGCGCTGTTCTACACACCATGGAGATGGAAAAACATATGCAAAATATTTCTCTCTCAATAAGCTTAGAACATGAAGAGTACCTATTCTTTAAGAAAAACTTACTCCATCTGCTTGATCAAGTCTTTCTGAAAGCTTTCTCTGAATGTGCCCTTGTTGGCCAGCCTCTCCTTCGTGTCCAACTCTTTGCGACCCCATGGACTGTAGCATCCTAGGCTTCCCTGTTCTTCACCATTGCCCAGAGTTTGCTCAAACTCCATTGAGTCAGTGATGCCATCCAACCATCTTGTCCTGGCCTATCACTGTCATAACTTGCATAATGAGATTATGAAATGCATGAGGACAGGGCCTGTCTTATTGTCCATTTTAGCACTCCTAGTATCTACCAGAACGTTTTTCACTTTGTAAGTACTGAGTAAATACTTAGTGATTGACTTGGTCCTGATGGCTCAAGGGATAAAGAATCCACCTGCAGTACAGGAGACACTGGAGACACCAGTTCGATCTCGGTTGGAAAGATCCCCTGGAGAAGGAAATGGCAACCTACTCCAGTGTTCTTGCCTGGGAAATCCCATGGACAGAGGAGCCTGGAGGGCTACAGTCCAAAGGATCATAAAGAGGCAGACACGACTGAGTGACTGAGCACATCTTGGCCTTGTCATTATTTCTTTAGCACAAATCTCAACAAAAGCAAATGTGTATGTGCTTAGTCTGACTCTGCAACCCCACGGACGGTAGCCTGCCAAGTTCCTCTGTCTATGGGATTTCCCAGCAAAAAGAGTAGAGCGGGTTACCATTTCCTTCTCCAAGGGATATTCCCAACCCTGGGATCGAATCCATGTCTCTTGTGTGTCCTGCATTGCAAGCAGATTCTTTACCACTGTGCCACTTGGGGAGCCTCAAGAAAAGCAAATACTAGTTCTATTAGAAATGCCTTGTTGTTGGAAGAGGCAGAGTTTCCAGTGTTGATCTTTGCAGTAATACCAATTAGAAGTTCTAATAATTTTAGTAGAGTCAAGAAATTATGAAGTCAATTTTCAAAAACTATTATATGTATATATATGTATGTATAATTCTTGCAGTAGGGTGAAAATAACTTTTTCAAGGATATTACATAGGTCCTATGTTTTGAATTTTTCTAAGTGGATCTTACAACTCATAAGCTATTAAAAATTCAAGGTTGTCTTGGAATAGAATCTGAAGGTGCAGTGTCCCTAAGTACAACACAACATTTGATTCTATATCTTATAAAAAGATAATAAACAACACAATCATGTATGATTTTTAATTTTCCACATTTGATCCTGAGTGGTTTGCCTGTTATTGATCTTCTTGGAGGTCTAGGGTTACAACTGTATTCATAACTTTTAGAATTACAGTTCTGATTTGATTATATACCTTTTTATAACCCTACATCTAGCACTCAGCATGGAATGAAGGACTAATAAATATTTGCTGCATGCAGAATGGATGAAAATTCTCTTCTGTTAATATCAAAGAATAAAAGAGATTATTTGACAAATGTGTTTTTAACATAAATCAAACTTCATAGTAAGAATTTGATTGAAATAAGATATATTTTAGCTATAATTTGAAGAAATCACATGTTAAAAAAATAAAACTCAAGGGGAAGTTACTCTTTGTTTATACATTTAATAGGGATAAAGAAATAAAATCAGTATGAATAATGGATAGCAAGATTTTGCTGTGAAAATTTATTATGTTAACTGGTTAACTGGAACTAGAATTGTGCCTGGCACATTGGCATATTCTAGGTGCTCAATATATATGAGCTGAAGTTTTTTAAAAGTGAACTTCTTAGTTAACAGATCAACTGCCTTCTGTTAGATATATTTAAAAGACAATCTCAGGTAAATTTTTAAAAAATGCGAGTTATACAAATCGGCTGGGTTAAATTAACTGAAAATATCACTTCCATTCTAACTTTCATTGCTTATGTTCTTTCACTTTCATAGAAAAATTGTTTTCTAAATGAAACTAATATCAAACATGATCTTTGCTTATGAGGAAACCACATAGCAAAGCTATTGAAGTAGGGTTAAATTTACATTCTGTCAAATCGTTTTACTCTAAGAGTTCTTGGAAGTCAAGTACGCTGGTTAATTCTCCGAAGAGAACTGAATATTCCAAAAATAATTCAGAACTCCCACTTGTACCCGCTAAAAGAAAACAGAAGAATAGAAGGAGAGCATAGGAGGTGGGAGAAGAAAGGAAAAGTTAAAAAGAAGAATGGCTGTTCAATTAAGGTGATAATGAATCTTTGAATTACCTAGAGACCAAACAAGTCATGGAATAATTCTCTAAGAGTCTTTCCTAGTATCCAGCTTATAGACACAAGCCAAATCTAGTTGAAGCATGTTGAAAATTGAGCAGAATCACACACACGCACACACAAATTGAAATAAAATAAATAAGAATTACTTGGAACTATAATGAGACATAACAAGTGATCACAAGAACTAGCAATTTCCATTGTTTAATCTTGTGTTTTAAAACTAGAAAGTACTTTATAATGTTTCATAGCTCAACTATATGACTTTCTACCACCATTCATAAAATGAATTTCTTTCTTATTTGCATAATGTTTCATGATTTTTACATTAAAGATTTGTACTCAGTGATAATTCCATTCGCCCATTCATTATTCATTCATTTATCTGTTCATTCAACGAACATTTATGGTGTGCCTATAGGAGGAGTATTCTTATTGGTCCAGAGAGAGTAGAAATAAATACATGCTTACATAGACATACACACAAAGTACAGTTCCCTAATGTGTTGGTGGAATGGACAATGTAATGGAGACTGGGGAAAGAGATGGATACAATAGAAATTAGTTTTGAAAAAGAGAAGCAATTTTCTCTAATACAGGGGGAAAAATATTAGTGATAATTAAACAATTTAGGAATTATAAGTAGGAGATTCCTGACAAAATGGAAAATTAGTACAGACTGCTCACTTTCTCTACCAAATTAACCCTGCAGATTTCAGAGATGAGAGATAGAAGCATAGATATAAGAAATCAGTATAATAACTGACAGAAAGCCTGGAAACACTGAAGCCTGCCTCATATTGGGCAGGGGAGGAGGAGGGAAGTGTTTGATGGTTAATTTTATGTGACCCTGACTGGGTCACAGGGTGCACTGTTATTTGGTCAAACTATTCTAGGTGTTTCCATGAAGGTATTTCTTAAAATAAGATTAACATTACAATCTGTAGACTAAGTAAAGAAGATTACCCTGCTTAATGTGGGTGGGCTTCATCCAATCAGCTGAAGCACTGAATAGAACAAAAAGATGTATCTTTCTGAGTGAGAAAGAGTTCATCCTACCTTACTGCCTTCAAATTCAGACACTGGCTTTTCCTTTCTTTGGGCTTGAACAAAAACATCAACTTTTCCTTGGTTTCAAGCCTGCTTGTTCTCCAACTACAGCTGTTCTCCTGGTTCTCAGGCCTTCAGATTAAGGCTGGAACTACACCATCAGCTCCTCTGGGTCCCAGCTCACCAGTTCACCCTGCAGACCTTGGGACTGGTCAGCCTCCTTAATCACGAGAGTTAATTTCTTTCTTTTTTCTTTTTTTAACAGAAAAACAGATATAATTTATTCACATTTGTTGTAAAAGAAAAGGTGAGTTACATCACGAATATAAATGTATAGGTTCACTTTAGATTATATTATCACACAAAGAATCAGAGGGTATATTTTAGACTGTTAACATGAGCTACTCTGTGAAGAGTCAATTTCTTACAACCTCTCTTTCTCTCTCTCTCCTTGTTTCTCTGGATAACTCAGATTATTATTAGTGTGTGTGTGTGTGTGTGAGAGAGAGAGAGAGAGAGAGAGAGAGAGACAGAGAGAGAGAGAGATTTAGGGGTGAAAATGTAATACTGGAGTGACAATATAAGTGCTGGGTAACAAAAGCGCAAGTAGGAGTTTAGGATGCTGAATCATTTTTAAGCTGTATTTATGGCTCTCTCCCATTTGTCCCTGAGAGAATCATTATTTGCCCCATCACAACCATGTAGCAGAAATCAACAGGCAAAAAGGTTGATTAGGTTTTATGCAGGCTGCCCTAGGCATTCACTCATTGACTCCCACTACTCCAAGTCCTAACTGAGCTTAAGAGACATGGGGGAAGGAAGCAGTGTGCCATTTAAGAATGTCAAAGGGGTGAGTGGGACGAATTGAGGAGAGTAGCATTCACATAAATACACCATCATGTGTAAAATAGATAGCTAGTGAGAAACTGCTGTATAGAACAGGGAGCTCAGCTCAGTGCTCTGTGATGACCTAGAGGAGTGGGATGAGAGGGTTGGGAGGAAGGTTCAAGAAGGAAGGGATATATGTATACATATAGCTGATCAGTGTTGTTGTTCAGGAGAAACTAACACACACTGTAAAACAATTATACTTCAATTTAAAAAGAGATTAAAAGATAAATTTAAACAATCTCCAGATTACTTATAATATTCAATACAATTTAAATGCTATGTATATAGTTTCCCAGTATGTGACAAATTCAACTTTTGCTTTTTGGAGACTTCTGGAATTAAAGAATTTTTTTTTTTTTTACCAAACTAAAAGACAAAGAATGTCAAAGAAGAAAAAAACTGTAACATGTGGTGATGGATGTTAACTAATTTTATCATAGTGATCATTTTTCAACATTTACAAATATTGAATCATTATATTGTGCATCCAAAACTAATACCATATTTTGTGTCAAATATATCTCAGTTTAAAAATATCAAAAGAAAATTATAAGAACAAAACATAAACTAAAAAACAATAAGAATTTCAAACTTTCAACCTCAACACTAGAGTAATTATAAGAGACAGAGAACATGGTGAAAATGATCCCATATACATGTATCTCTGAAGAACAAATGTTAAAAATGGTAAGTTTTATAAATGTGAAATTAAAATAACAGTTGAAACAAGATATATAAAGAGCATAAAATGAGTAGGTGGGAAAAATGAACTCTGAAGAACCTATACCAAGACATATTCTTTCATTTATTTAGAAAAATAGTTTTTTGCATTTTGTCTGCATGGCATATGGGAAGGTTCCCTGACCAGGGATCAAACCTGCAGTGAAATTGCTGGATCCTAACCAGTAAGCCACCAGGAAACTCCCCCATATTATTTTAAACACCTCTCTTCTAATTTGGTCCTTCTGATTTCCTTTGGACTAAGAAATCAAATTACAGAGATTTACAAGAAGGCGTAAATTGAGTCAATATGGCCTGAGAGCAGGACTGGGTTTACTTACCTCTACATCTCTGTAAAATTCTCTGATTTTATGCTTGTGGCTATTGTTAAGCTCACCTTTCAATGTTTGTTTTTTCTTCAGTTTCTTGGACATTTTCTCACTTTTTCATATATTAGTGATCTTTAGGCTTTTGACACATTTAAGAACCTGATTTTTAAAACTGTGCTAAATATACTCCCCTCCATATAAATACATATAACATTTCCCCTAGAATTTCAGGGAGTTCCTAAATCCTTGAACTCTTAGAAAAGTTCATAGAATTTGATAGATAGACCATATATAAGATATATGGACTCTTAGATTAAGAAATATATAAACTGTTAGGCTGAGGAATATACAGAGCAATGTCACAGCTCTGGTATGAGATTAAAAACCTCTAAACATTTAGTTTAAAATATTCAATATTTGAGGATGGGGATACTTGTGTTGAAGGAATTCAAGGCTCATATTTCTAATGGGGAAAGCAGTTATATCTTGTAGGTGATTCCCACTTCTTCAGAGAAAGGAATTCCAACTCTCTAAATGCAATCCTTTTCAGTTC
Source organism: Ovis aries (assembly GCF_016772045.2). Classification (NCBI taxonomy): domain Eukaryota; kingdom Metazoa; phylum Chordata; class Mammalia; order Artiodactyla; family Bovidae; genus Ovis; species Ovis aries. The sequence goes on from NC_056056.1 coordinate 199,066,210, forward strand.
AGCTGGAAAAAAACATTCTCCCTAGCAACAGAGCAGAGCAGAGCAGTCTATAGTCCACACTGATTCCATATTCATTTCCCTTCAACTGTAGCATCATGAAAATTCCCTCCATTTGTGTTTTACCTCATCTTTACCAGCGGGTAGTACAGAATTTATTACTCAGACAAAGAACAGTTGGGTAAATTGTTCAAAGCCATACAGTAAGATAATGGTACAACCTTTCCCAGAACCTTCAAATTCTCAGTCTAGCATTCTTTCCATACTAGACTGGAATATGGAACTGTATTCATTCATTCATTTCCTCATTCATCTAAGAAATATTTATTGAGTGCTCAGTTTGTATATGACTTTTTGACAATAAATTTAATCATATTACATGACATGCATTTTTTGAACGCTAAATCAATCAAATGCATCATGCTTAGTCCTGTTATAGTTATAAAAGCTAAAAAATAGTTTCATTCATTCATTGCATAGATATTTATTGAATTCCTTTTATGTGCCAAACATGCTGATCAAAAGGTATGCTGCAGTGAAATAGGTAACATATGATCTGGCAATGAAGATTTTAAGCAATTACTCATGTACAGTATGATATTAAGGAAAAGTTCATGTAACCATAAATGTATTTTGGAAGATCAACATTTTCTAAGAATTCAGGGGAGACTCTCATTTATAAAGAGATACTTAGAGTAAGCCTTAGGAGATGAGCAGGAATTATCTAGTTAAACAGGGGATTAAGGGCTGAGGGAGATAGATAAAATAACCTGTATTTGATCTGGCAAACTTCATACAGGTTCTGTCCCTCGTCGGGGAACTAGCTCCCTCATGCTGCAATTAAGAGTTTGAATGCCACAACTGAAAGATCCCTCATGCCAGAACACAAATCAAAGATCCTGCATGCCGCAACTAAGATCTGGTGCAGCCAAATAGCTACCTAAACAAATAAATATAAAATTAACAAATAAAAAAATAAAATAAGAAATGAATGTGATTAACTTACTGGGTTGAGAGAAAGAGATTTGAAAATATGCGCACACTTTCATGCTTGAGTTACTAGAAAATAGGGAATAAAGAATGGATTTATGGAAAATGATGAGGACTTGAGTACATACAGATGGAATGGCCCAGTGAGCAGTTAGCCATGAAGGCTTTAAGCACAGGGAGTTTGTGAATGATTGCAGTGTGTCCAGTGTGTTTCCTCTAGGCTGTGCTTTAAAGCTAGGCATCTTTATTGGTATGGTATAGTATAGTATAAGAATTAGTGATGATTTAGATCAAAGGAATATTCCAGTTAATGATCAACAGTGCAGATACAAAAGTAAATGTTTATGATAAATGAAACCACAAAGGTAACACATGTGTACATATAATTAATGAACCACATACAGTGAAACAAATCAAAAATAAATAAATAAATAAAAATAAAGACACAATGAACTATCACCTCACCCTGGTCAGACAGCCATCATAAAACCATCCCTAAAAAATAAATGCTGGAAAGGGTGTAGAGAAAAGGGAATCCTCCTATACTGTTGGTGGGAATGTAAACTGATACAATCATTATGGAGAACAGTATGGAGGGTCTTTAAAAAACTAAATATAGAATTACCATATGATCCAGCAGTCTCACTTCTGGGTATATATCTAGTGAAAATCAGAATTTGAAAAGATACATGCACCCCAATGTTCATTACAGCTCTGTTCACAATAGCTAAGACATGGAAGCAATCTAAATGTCCATTGACAGAGGAATGGATAAAGAATATATGGTACATTATACAATAGACTATCACTCAGGCATTAAAACAAAACAAAATAATGCCATTTGCAGCAACATGCATGAACCTAGAGATTATCAAACCAAGTGACATAAGTCAGACAGAGAAAGACAATTATCGTATGATAGCACTTATTTGTGGAAGCTAATAAAAATGAGGCAAATGAACTTATTTACAAAACAGAAACAGACTTACGTATCTTGAAATCAAGCTAGTAGTTACCAAAGGGGAAACATGGAAGAAAGTGAGAAATTAAGAGGTTGGGATTAACATGTACACACTATCTATATAAAACAGATAACTAATTCAATTCAGTTCAGTTCAGTCGCTCAGTTGTGTCCGACTCTTTGTGACACCATGAATTGCAGCACGCCAGGCCTCCCTGTCCATCACCAACTCCCGGAGTTCACTCAGACTCACGTCCATCGAGTCAGTGATGCCATCCAGCCATCTCATCCTCTGTCGTCCCCTTCTCCTCCTGTCCCCAATCCCTCCCAGCATCAGAGTCTTTTCCAATGAGTCAACTCTTCGCATGAGGTGGCCAAAGCACTGGAGCTTCAGCTTTAGCATCAGTCCTTCCAAAGAACATCCAGGACTGATCTCCTTTAGAATGGACTGGTTGGATCTACTTGCAGTCCAAGGGACTCTCAAGAGTCTTCTCCAACACCACAGTTCAAAAGCATCAATTCTTCGGTGCTCAGCTTTCTTCACAGTCCAACTTTCACATCCATACATGACCACTGGAAAAACCATAGCCTTGACTAGACGGACCTTTGTTGGCAAAGTAATGTCTCTGCTCTTGAATATACTATCTAGGTTGGTCATAACTTTCCTTTCAAGGAATAAGCATCTTTTAATTTCATGGCTGCAGTCACCATCTGCAGTGATTTTGGAGCCCAAAAAAATAAAGTCTGACACTGTTTCCACTGTTTCCCCATCTATTTCCCATGAAGTGATGGGACCAGATGCCATGATCTTCGTTTTCTGAATGTTGGGCTTTAAGCCAACCTTTCACTCTCCTCTTTCACTTTCATCAAGAGGCTTTTGAGTTCCTCTTCACTTTCTGCCATAAGGGTGGTGTCATCTGTATATCTGAGGTGATTGATATTAAGTGGATAAAATATAAAACAAATCAAAACTAAGCTAGACCACATTGGCTATAGATTGTTTTAAAAGTCATTTTCTAATTCCATATTGCTCCTACCCAAATCAAATCAACTCAGGGTCAGGGCTGGAGATATTAGATTCCCAGAAGCTCCAATGAGAGATGGTTGGGAGGAACAGATTTTATTCCTTCTCATATGTTAACTCTACTATTTAGTTCAAAACATGCCTGGTTTTGTTTCTTTGTTTAGCATATATACAGGTGAACAGAGATGAAGGAAAAGATTTATTTTGGGAAACTTTGACTTATAGACTTGATCTCTAAGAGTAAGGTAATAAAATAGAGGATATAGTCCATGTTCTAAGTCTGATGATACTTTTAATGATGGGGGAAATGACAGGGTAATGGTTTAAAAGATGAACTCAATTTGTGCCAGATTTAGCTTGGATGGTGGCAATACATATATATATGTTCATGTCACTCAGGTAAGAGTAGGTGTAAAACTGGAGCACAGCTGAGAAAGTTTGTGCTGAGATAAAGATTTGGAAACCATCTTATACATATGGGGGGAGGGAGAGGTGAAGAAAGAAGTAACAGAGCACAGATTTCAATCTTGGACCTTGAAAATATAAAAATAGCAAATCAATGCCCAGCCATGAGAAGGTGTCCATGAGAGATGAGAGGTGGAGGCAATCCATGGAAAATTATAGATTTGGGAGACTGTAGACTAGATATTTGCAAAAAACATTGGAGATATTTGCAAAGTGGCATATGAAGGACTTTACTCCATAGAAAAGAGAAATTCACATTCTCTATCCAATAGTTTTCTCAGGAAGGCTTAGGTCAAGATGAGGTTGATTCTATGACTGTTTTATTGGACTTAGAGACAGTAGCATACTCATATACATATAAAATAACATTGGGTTGGCCAAAAAATTAGCTTTGGGTGTTTCATAAGATATTAAGGAAAAACCCAAATGAACTCTTGGCCCACCCGATATCTCCTTCACAAGAAAGATGTTAAAAATATTTGATGATTGATTGCATTTGATGCAGCTTTGGTTAGCATCACATCTCTTCTTGATCATCTACAAGACAAGAAGATGAATAAATCATGGGTCTTGCTCTCCACTGACTTACCGTCTTGTTGCAGAGATACACACAACCATAATAAAAAGCTGGATAAGTCATTTATTAAATGTAAATAGAACGGTCCTCTGGATATCTTATGGAATAGAAAACACATTGGATGGATTGGGGAGACTCTCAGAATTGATAAGAAGCTGGAGAACCAAACTAAAACATCGAGAATCACCAAGGTCAGACAGGAAGCTAAGATGCCACCCCAGAGGAGTGATAGCAGGCAGAATCTGGTGAGGCTGTGCCTGCCAAGGCTGAATGACTATTCTCAGAACAGAAAGGGAGTACAGAGGACTTCCTTAGAGGTCCTTAGCATGGCTAGGATTCCAAGCTCCCAAGACAGGTGGCCCAGGTTCAGTCCGGGGTCAGGGAAATAAGATCCCACATGTAGTGAAGCAGCTAAGCCCACCAGCTGCAGCTACTGAACCTGTTCACTGTGGAGCCCAAGACCCACAGCTAAAGAGTCCATGTGCCACAACAAAAGATCCCACATGACCCGCCAAGGTCCCACATGCTACATCTAAGACCCAGTGCAGCTAAATAAATAAATAATTTGAGAAAAGATGCAATTGCCTTCCCCAGCCAAATGACATGAATCTGCAGTTAGAGTTTTTCCCCTGAACGTTCGTGGGCATCTTGATGAAGCGATCTGAGGTATCAAAAATGTTCCCGTGTGATTAAATTCTAACAAATTAATATTTTTAAGCCCCTGATGACAGAGATGCAAGACAAAAATTATCTTGCATAATTTTTAAATCTAATACATAAAGACAAACGATAGAACCAATTGTAATAGAAATGAATTGTTAGCATAAACATTTCCTTCTAAATCGCCCTTAATCCTTACACTGGAATCAAACTGCTTTCAGCATTAAAATACTTTAGGTTTTCACCAAAAATCCCTCTAGACAGCCTTCATCGGCTGCCAATACATCTCCATCACAGACCCAAGTAGTCTGTTCATTCTGATTAGACGGTGTGGAGCTAATTTAAAATATGGCCTTTGTTGTGTCTACAGAAGCCTAATCAGCTAGGCAGATTCTCTGACACGCTGGCATCCAATCCGTCTCCACGTCACTGAAGCAGAAAGACAAAGATTATGGCCATCAAAGTATATCTTCAGGCAAAGATGTAACTCTCCAAACTAGGGCTTAGTTAAAATTGTCATGTTTTAAAATCACTGTAAGGATACTCAGATTTTTGATAGAATTTTCAGGAAGCTTCGAAGTGTCTCAGTTGTTTTATCTTGACTAGGTCTTTAATGGTAAGTGTCTTGCTTTTCCTACAGTACCTTACAGATAGAATGGTTTTATATACATAAAACAAGGTGATTTATTGAGAAAGTTTATTATTATTTTGATGTTTTTTTTCTGATGTAATCTCACCAGAATATAATACATATCCTCCTTTTTCATCAGTAAGAGTAGACCAGAATTGTGTTTCTTTCTCTTATTTTTTAGAATTTTTTTTAATGTGGGCCATTTTTAAAGCCTTTATCAAATTTGTTACAATATGGCTTCTGTTTTATATTTTGTTTTTGTTTTTGTTTTTTTTTGTTTTTTTTTTTTGCTCTGGGGCAGGTGGGATGTTATCTTCTCAACCAGGGATCGAACTTGCATTCTCTGCATTGGAAGGTGAAGTCTTAACCACTGGACTATCAGGGAAGACCCCAGAATTGTGTTTGTCAAGTTCTGGGTTCTGCCTTAATGCCCTTGGTAAAGAAAGAATGCCTTTTCTTCAGAGCCAGAGAAGAGAATCTGACAGACAATCTGTTTGGCTGTTTTGAAGGTAATAACTACAGAGGCTTGTGTGTTAACGAGATGTAGTTAGGACACATGGGGACAGAGGATATTGAAAAGGTAATGCCTCAAACTCAAATGCCTGGTTACATTCAGGCAAGAAAGTTTTTGGATTTGGGTTTATGCAATTGGTGGTGACCTGGCCGCAATCAAATGAGTAGTAGAAATGGATAGAAACAACAACAATTCTAGGAAGTGCCACCATCTCAGAATAGGGCACACAAGCCTGGACATCACCAATGATCTCCCTTCAGTGAGACTCATAAACTCTAAACATATCTGCTCCAAAGGGTAGGAGTGAGATCTCCAAATTCATCAGAGGACGTTTTATTAATCCTTGAAATAAACCAAACTTTGTTTATAATCTAAAGAACTGTATCATTTCTTGCCTCTAAGATTAGGGAAACAATTTATTTATACCTATCATGTTTGTTTTTAAAATAATAATAGAAAAACTAACATTTCTTGAACACTCACTTTAGACTAGACAATATGTTCTATGTATCATCTTATTCACATCACACAAGTTTTTATAAATATGTATATATATATTTTAATATATAAAAGGGCTTCCCTTGTGGCTCAGCTGGTAAAGAATCTGATTCCAATGCGGGAGACCTGGGTTTGATCCCTGGGTTGGAAAGATCCCCTGGAGAAGGTAAAAGCTACCCACTCCAGTATTCTGGCCTAGAGAATTCCATGGACTGTGTAGTTCATAGGGTGGCAAAGAGTTGGACACGACTGAGTGACTTTCACCTTCAATATATAAAAATTTTTAATATATTTTAATATAAAATTCAAAAAACATTTTATTTGTTTATTTGGCTGTGCCAGGCCTTTGCTGTGCTGTGCAGGATCTTTCCTTGTGGTTCTCAGACTCTCTAGTTGCAGCTTGCGGGCTTAGTTACTCTGTGGCATGTGGGATCTTAGTTCCAGGAATCTTCAGACCAGAGATTGAACTCAAATCCACTGAACTGTAAGCAGATTCTTAAGCACTGGACAACCAGGGAAGTATAGGTGGTCGAATTTTAGGAGTGAAACTTCATTATTATTGTCCCCACTGAGATAACCAAGATCTAGGAAAGTAAAATAAGTTGTTATATATATCTAGTCGGCTGTAAATGTGGTATTTTAACACAGATACTCTGCCTCCAGAGCCCAGGATTTTATCTTTCTATTCCTCCAAAAAGGCGGAATCATTCAGAAAATTCTCAGTGACTATGAGCATTTGCTTCGGGGTACAGCACCAGTAAAGGAGGGAGCTGAGCTTGGTTCCTGACATGATATGTTGAAAGGCGATGTTTGATCAAATAACAAGGGTTATAAGCCCAGCCTATCTGCTGATATGTATTTGTTAATTCAACAAAAATCTAAATGAGCTCTTCCTTATTTGTAACCTTCCCTACTTCTCCTTCTGGTGTTTTTTTCTTTCATTTAAATCTTGTTCTTATCCCCAGAGGTGGCATGGTACACTGCAGAGAACATGAATCTTGGAACCGGTTCCAAAGTTCCATAAACTAGCCTAGTTTCTTTTTTTCTTTCTTTCTTTCTTTCTTTTTTTTTTTTTTTTTTTGACTCTTTCTGCAAAATCTTATTTTCCCAACCAGGGTTCAAATCCATGTCCCTGCAATAGAAGAGAGTCTTAACCACTGGACTGGCAGGAAAGTCTCATCATTTCTGAGTCTGCCATTTACAAACTGTGTCCTTCAGCACAGTTCTTAAAACATTTGGATTTAGGGAATTCCCTGGCTGTACAGAAGCTAGGACTTGTGCTTTCACTGCCAAGGACCCACTTTCAATCCCTGGTTGGGGAACTAAGAGCCAGCAAGCTGCAGGGTGTGGGCTAAGAAAAAATTTTAAATTTAGTTTTCGTTAAGATAAAGACAAGAAACCCTACTACACAAGGTTATTTTGATGATTAAAGATACAACACACATAAAACTCGGGGCTCTTCAATGACACTCAATGCTCCTGAGTTCCCTTTGCCCTGCTTTGATTGCCTTATTTTCCTGATGAAGGGACACAAGTGCAAAGAGCTACCATGTCTTAAAAGCCTCTCCCTACAGCAAGGAGCAAGGAAGAGCTGCTCAAACCGGAAATTGAAGATCTCCTATCTCCCTCATGTGTAGAATCACTTTAACTGAGTCATTAAGAAATGACCTCAATTGCATGTAAATACTCATCTTGATACTTTAAATACTTTCTTTAGTGCTTTTGTGTTTTAAAACCAACACCTTTGATGCCTTAGTACATTTCACTGGGAATGTTTCTTAGGTACCGAATTTGATCCCTTTTGTAGAAAGACTAGAGATCTCTTCAAGAAAATTAGAGATACCAAGGGAACATTTCATGCAAAGATGAGCTCGATAAAGGACAGAAATGGTATAGACCTAACAGAAGCAGAAAATATTAAGAAGAGGTGGCAAGAATACACAGAAGAACTGTACAAAAAAGATCTTCATGACCCAGATAATCACGATGGTGTGATCGCTCACCTAGAGTCAGACATCCTGGAATGTGAAGTCAAGTAGGCCTTAGGAAGCATCACTATGAACAAAGCTAGTGGAGGTGATGGAATTCCAGTTGAGCTATTTCAAATTCTGAAAGATGATGCTGTGAAAGTGCTGCACTCAATTTGCCAGCACATTTGGAAAACTCAGTAGTGGCCGCAGGATTGGAAAAGGTCAGTTTTCATTCCAATCCCAAAGGGCAATGCCAAAGAATGCTCAAACTACCGCACAATTGCACTCATCTCACATGCTAGTAAAGTCATGCTCAAAATTCTCCAAGCCAGGCTTCAGCAATACATGAACTGTGAACTTCCAGATGTTCAAGCTGGTTTTAGAAATGTCAGAGGAACCAGAGATCAAATTGCCAACATCTACTGGATCATGGAAAAAGCAAGAGGGTTCCAGAAAAACATCTACTTCTGCTTTATTGACTATGCCAAAGCCTTTGACTGTGTGGATCACAATAAACTGGGGAAAATTCTTAAAGAGATGGGAATACCAGACCACCTGACCTGCCTCTTGAGAAACCTATATGCAGGTCAGGAAGCAACAGTTAGAACTGGACATGGAACAACAGACTGGTTCCAAAGAGGAAGAGGGTTACGTCAAGGCTGTATGTTCTCGCCCTGCTTATTTGACTTATATGCAGAGTACATCATGAGAAACGCTGGGCTGGAAGAAGTACAAGCTGGAATCAAGATTGCTGGGAGAAATATCAATAACCTCAGATATGCAGATGACCCCACCCTTATGGCAGAAAGTGAAGAGGAACTAAAAAGCCTCTTGATGAAAGTGAAAGAGGAGAGTGAAAAAGTTGGCTTAAAGCTCAACATTCAGATCTAAGATCTAAGAACTAAGATGATGGCATCTTGTCCCATCACTTCATGGGAAATAGATGGGGAAACAGTGGAAACAGTGTCAGACTTTATTTTTGGGCTCCCAAATCACTGCAGATGGTGATTGCAGCCATGAAATTAAAAGATGCTTACTCCTTGGAAGGAAAGGTATGACCATCCTCGATAGCATATTCAAAAGCAGAGACATTACTTTGTCAACAAAGGTCCGTCTAGTCAAGGCTATGGTTTTTCCAGTGGTCACGTATGCATGTGAAAGTTGGACTGTGAAGAAAGCTGAGCACCAAAGAATTGATGCTTTGGAACTGCAGTGTTGGAAAAGACTCTTGAGAGTCCCTTGGACTGCAAGGAGATCCAACCAGTCCATTCTAAAGGAGATCAGTCCCGGGTGTTCTTTGGAAGGAATGATGCTAAAGCTGAAACTCCAGTACTTTGGCCACCTCAGGCGAAGAGTTGACTCATTGTAAAAGATTCTGATGCTGGGAGGAATTGAGGGCAGGAGGAGAAGGGGACGACAGAGGATGAGATGACTGGATAGCATCACTGATTCTATGGACATGAGTTTGAGTGAACTCCGGGAGTTGGTGATGGACAGGGAGGTCTGGCGTGCTGCGATTCATGGGGTCACAAAGATTCGGACATGACTAAGGGACTGAACTGAACTGAACTGATGTCCATTTTTAGACATAATGCTATGGCACACTTAACAGACCACAGTACAGTGTAAACATAGTTTTTGTATGCACTGGGAAGCCAAAATCCATCTGACTCACTTTATGGCAATACACACTTTATTGTAGTGACCTGGAACCAGACCTATAATATCTCCAAGGGATGGTTGTATTTGTTAGCTTTTCTTTAAAAAGTTTTTACCTATGAACATATATACACTTTTTAAAATTTTATTTTTAATTGGAGGATAATTGTTTTACAATGTCATGTTGGCTTCTACTGCACAACAACGTGAATCAACCTTGAGTATACTCTCCTCTCTCTTGAGTCTTCCTCTTACCTCCTCATCCCACTCCTCCAGGTTGTCAGAGAGCACTGAGCTGAGATCCTTGTGTTAAACAGCAACTTCCCACCAGCTATCTATTTTACACATGGTACAAATGACAACCCACTGCAGTGTTCTTGCCTTGAGAATCCCAGGGATAGGGGAGCCTGATGGGCTGCCATCTGTGGGGTCGCATAGGGTCGGACACGACTGAAGCGACTTAGCAGCAGCAGCAGCAGCAGCAGTGTATATATGTCAATGCTACTCACAATTTGTCCCACCCTCTCTGTCCCCTGCTCTGTCCACAAGTCTGTTCAATTTTTTTTATTATTCTCTTAATATTTTATTTTGATGTTTGGAACTCTTGATGCAACATTCTAGAGCAAGGACCTGAACAGGACCTCCTGTGCCCGAGGGACTGGTAAAGGAAACAGATCTATTTATTCTTTGTGATTTGATGCACAGATGAAAAACTTAACACACAATAACAGAAGTTGGTCGTTAATAAATCACATCCTAGTCTCTTTCAGCGCTTGCACAAGCAGAGGGCATCTTCAGTTTTCCCATGTCTCGACTTCTAGCTCTTTTGTAGTTGTAACACTGCAACGTCAATGATGCATATGTCCAGAATCAGTTAAAAAGACTGTCAAATTCCTTTTCTCTTAGTTCATTTATTTTTCACTGTCTCTTGGTCCCAGGTGTATCTGAATGATTGCCTTTCATCACTTGCTGCTATTGCTCGTTGGGGTGCTCTCGACTGTCCCCGTATTTTGTGGGCGGGTTGGGAGAGGGAGCTTGAGAGGGATGTGCCACTGTGGGGAGGTTGTGGGTCACCAGGATGCCTCTGGGGATGATCCCTTCCTTGGCAGCAGGAAGTCCTCCCAGAGCCACGCCCACAATGCCTGGCGGGTATCTGTATGTGGCACCATTCAGCTCTGGATGAATTGCTTGCTGATCTATTACTGGCCAGGGAGCTGTTGTGACAAAGAGTTCCTTGTTCACACAGTTTATTAAGCTCTCTGGGATGCGACCTGTGATAGCCCGTTGGATCTCAGTGGCAGCTGCCTCCCTCATCTCCAAGGAGGCTTGCTTACTATACCAGGCTGTGTGGGGAGTACAGATGAGATTTGGTGCATCTTTCAAGGCACCCTGAGCAAAAGCTGAAAGGCTCCGATTTGTGCACATCAAGGGCCGCCCCTCATATCCTTCCTTCTCTGAGGGCTTGGGTTAAGGCTTTCTCATCCACCAGTCTGCTGCAGGCCGCGATCGCCAGGAAGGCGCCTTGCCTCATCTGCTTTACAGTGAAGTCACTGATGTGGTGGTTATGTTCCTTGAGACTGCAGTGCAGGGAGACACGGTAGCTCTGGAACTGCAGGGTATAGACTCTCTACACGCCCAGGGACCGCTCTGTCCCATCCTACAAGTAGGGGTTATAAAATAGGACGCTGAATCCAAAGGCCTTGGCTCAAACCGCAACTGCCTGCCCCATTGCGACCGAAGCCAGTGAGGCCAGTGTCTCCCCGCAGATGTGCGCCCCCCGCCGGAGGCAACCTCCCAGATCCGCTCGACACTGCACCCGTGTGCCTTCACGCAACGCCTGGTACAGCCAGGTGTTCTGCCCGTACAGATTAAGGATGTGGATGTGGCAGACGGTTGAGACCGCTGTCTCTTTCACTGCTGCGGACAGGATGTTGCACACTGTGATCCCGAGTTCACCTGCAGCCTGACGTTGACCTAGTTGTAGCCGCTGCCTATCTGCACAATCACTCTTAGGGCCTTGAACTTCCCCAGGTCCTCCCTGGTGAGCATGATGGTGTGATACATCATGGCGCCAACTGCCTCGTTTAAAACCTTCTCGTGGATCTCCTGAGTGAACTGTGCATCGCAGAAGGCCACAGTGGCCAGGTCCTTCAGGATGGGCATTTCCACCACCCGGGTGTAGTCTCTGCCAGCCAGCAATGCCACCAGGGGGCAGGGGTTCAGGGGGCTGTTCTGGGGGCGGATACCTTCGCAAATTCTGTCCAATCGCTGTCGCTTGACTTTGTTCTTATCCACAAGGGCCATTCTTTATAGAGCTTTGCACCTCTCTGATTCAAAAGGCAAAGCAGTCCTCAAAGAACTTAGGGGCCCTTGTAGGAATCTGTGGGCATTACACCATTATGCGCCCAACATAAATTTGTCCACCAACTCTGTAGTTCACACGATGGGTTGTCTGTCTTTTTAAAGAGAATCCAGGTTCATTGATTCAAAACCGTTTAAGGCAATGAAACCCTAGTCCTGGGCAGCCGGCATCTGCCACAAAGGGCTTCTGCATGGGAGGAGCTGCCACGGCGGCAGCTGTGCGGCGCTCCAGTCAGCACCACGTGGCTCCCGACTCCATCCCTCGCTCCTCAGGCTACCGCCTGCTCCTCTGGGCCGCTTCCTGGCCACCTTAAAATGACCCACAAGTCTGTTCTTTATGTCTGCATCTCTTCCTACCCTGCAAATAGCTTCGTTGGTACTATTTTTCTAGATTCCCTACATATGTGTTAATTATACGATTTTTGTTTTTTCCAGCTTACTTCTGTATAACAACTTACTCTGTATAACAGACTCTACATTTATCCACCTCACTACAACTGACCAAATTCATTCCTTTTTATGACTGAGTGATATTTCACTATATATATATACCTATATACCACAACGTTGTTATCTATTCATCTGTTGATGGACATCTGCTTGTTAGCTTTTTAAAATGGACATATTGTTTTTATTTATTTTCTTATCTAAATAAATATATATTTTATACCTAATTTTATATTTTGAAGTTTGATTTTTTCCCCCCTAAAGCCCCAACAAACTGCATGCGCTTTTGGTTCCATGAGACCTGTATCTTTCCCACCTCTATTATATTACCCATCAGAGACATTAAAGATGTTGGTCCACACTAGAGTCATCTTTCTGGAAGGACATATTTAGGGCCTTTCCTGAGTGGCTTCCAGCCCCGAAATGTGAATATATGAAAATAAGCCTTCATCTGTGGAATTTCAATCCTGGGCTGACAAAGCTGCTTATATTGTCCTTCAAGTCTCTTCTCATATGAACACTTCTCTCATCTTCCTTTTTCATTTGCGTGGCTTCATCCTAGTCTTCCAGTTGATAACATTTGATTCAGTGCTTTTAGATCCCACCATGTGACTTTTCCTTCTCCACGAAGTCACATGCCTGACTCCCAGCCACCCCTGCACAAAGGTCCCAAAACTGCTCATGAAACATGGTTCCATACTTCAAGTTCTAAATAAATAGCTAATAGAACCCTGCATCCTGCTTCTTTGCTAGCTACTGCTATGAGGGACTCATGTGATCTTGTTGTCTATCCCCACGAGAGCAAGGAAGTCTATACAAATCCTGTTTCTCCACAAGGCATCCTGAGAAAGAAGAGAAACCTCTTCTATCAAAATTTGGAACTGGGATCTCAAACACTTATAACAATGTTCTCTGCTCCTTGACTTGACCCATGGAGTCATAACAAAGAGAGAAATAGTGTTTATTTAACTCAATTACTGCCTGGTTTAAATGGTTTTCTGTGAGTGAACAGGAAAATTAACCACCATTCTCAACATTGTTTTTAAGGCAAATTGTGCTCTTACATTACAAATAACTGGCTTTATAAATGATGGTTGGAGCACAAACTGTTGGTGCGTTGAGTAAACAAACTATTTCTTTTCAGTTTGTGAAGTTAACATTCTTCCACTATTTCTGTAATTGGAGCTGGTTGCAGCATAAAGCAGCAGACGGTTGACCACCCAGGTGTCACTATGGCTAATTATTAAAATGAAGCCGGGTACATGGTATTTACCATCCTTCATTGCCTTTATTTCTCTTTTAAAGTACAGAGCAGACAAGATTCACTTAATTTCTGCAAAAAGGTTTGTAATAAAGAAGAACCTTTGTGTTCTGTTATATGTTGATCACTACAGGGATGGTGCCTGTAAGTTTAAATTATACGCAATGGTCCACCTCTGGGAACACCGCCTCCCAGGTAAGGAGCATTGTACCTTTTGCTCACAGCAAACATCCTGATCAGACCTACTTGGGAATGAATACAGGAAGGAAGAAATTAACACATCCTCTCTGGAGACTGACCAGAAGCAGGAAATGTTTGACTACTTTTTCCCCTTTTAGTATAAAAGAAGCCTGAATTCTAATTAGGCAAGATGGTTCTTTGGGACACAAAGATCTGCCTGCTTTCTGAATCAAGTCGCAATTCCTTGCCCCAACAGCTCATCTCTAGATTTGCTGGCCGGCTGTGTGCCTTGCAGAACTGTTTGGACTTGATAACAGGTTCAGAAGTTGCAAAAACTCATTTCCTTTTTGCTGCTGTGGTCTCTGGGGATCACCCATTGCATTTTGTTTGAAGTGAAAGTGAAAGTGTTAGTTGCTCAGTTGTGTCTGACTCTTTACGACCCCATGAACTGCAGCCTGCCAGGCTCCTCTATCCATGGGATTCTCCAGGCAAGAATACTAGAGTGGGTAGCCATTCCCTTCTCCAGAGCATCTTCCCAGCCCAGGGATCAAACCCTGGTCTCCTGCAGTGCAGGAAGATTCTTTACCATCTGAGTCACAAGGGAAGCCCAGCTTTTTTGTTTAATGTTGCCCTAATCTGAGATTCAGTGCAGTAGCTCAGTGGAAGATCCAGGCCTGACCTAGGGCAGAAGGACAGGAACCACGACTTTCAGTGCATTGCGTGAGTCTCTATTCAAGTCATCTAAAGCTGCCTTGAGCTGCTCCAGTTCCTCACAGCCCATTAGTTTTCATTCAAGTTTGTAGAACTAAGCCTTATGATGACGTCTAGTCCAGTGCCACGCAAAGCATGATCCTCGTATCAGCAGTGGTCTGCAAGCTGTTACCAGTCAAAGAAAAAAGAAATACAGAAACCAAGAGAATGTTTCTAAAACAAAACCTTGTACAGTCAGCTGACATTGCTGTGCAACATCACATCCAAGTGTATTATCAGTCATTTCATTGGACAGGAAACACCCACTTTGGTTGTTATCAAACTCACCAAGTGAGTTACCTGTGAAGTCAAGCACAGTAAGACCATGTGTTGGTCTGCAAGAGAGTAGAAGTGAAAAAAAAATTTTTTAAACCAGTTCTCCGTGATAGTTTTTAAAGCTTTGGTCTAGGTTACCAAGAGGGCACTGGGAGGCAGGGAAATTTTAATGAATGCAAGTTGAAAAGAACTGGGACCTCTGTGGAGATAGTCCTGATTTCTGTGCAGACTCAGATAACTCTCCAGCTTCCTCATGCCCTTAGACTTGAATGAGTGTACTAGGGCTAAGTTGTGCCTGGTCTCAGCTTGGATAATGTATGTGTGTTAAGTCACTTCAGGCGTGTCGACTCTTTGCAACCCCAAGGACTATAGCCCTCCAGGTTCCTCTGTCCATGGAATTCTCCAGGCAAGAATATTAGAGTGGGTTGCCGTTCCCTTCTCCAGGGGATCTTCCCAACCCAGGTATTGAACACAGGTCTCCCATATTGCAGGCAGATTCTTTACCATATGAGCCACCATGGAAGCCCAGCTTGGATGATATTCCACGATAAACAGCCTCTTCAGAGACTGCGATGGACTTTGCTTCCATCCAGCAGAGCAGAGGTAACTGACGTCTGGTACAGCTCTGGTGTCCAAAAGAAAAGCCACACAGGGACATCTAGTGGTAAGGAGAAATCGCCAACCTGCTCCAAAGAAGTCCAAGAATTTCCAAACCCCAAGCTGCCTGGGGACTTTGGATTCATTTATTGAATTTTACCTCATACTCTAGCAAATTAGTCACTGTGTTTGAAGAAAAGCAGAGGTCAACATGATGCCCGGCCCCTGAAATGGAGCTGGACACTCCAGCCACCTATTAGGACACCTCTAACAAGTCTCTGTACATCCAGAATGAAGCAAAGAGTGAAAGCAATAGATAGATTCTTCAGGCAGGAGTGCCAAGGAGAGAATACAGATAGAAGATCATCATTTTACAAACAATTACTTCAATACTGTCTTTCTGGTTGGCTGTAAAATGGATCTAACTCCAGAGAAGCAGAAATGATGCAAAGCTTCAAAATAAACTGAATACATTAAAAACAGTCCTCCAAACTTGCTGATCTATAAATTAGCATCAGCAAAACTCTTTTTTTTTATTTTTTAAATTTTAAAATCTTTAATTCTTACATGCATTCCCAAACATGAACCCCCCTCCCACCTCCCTCCCCAAAACTCTTAATGAGACTTACCTGTGAGTTCCCCAGCAAGATGACAAAGCCAAATCAAAGCTAGCCACCCAGATTGATAAAACAAAGCCCTTAGAAGAAGCAGATCGCTCCTGGCATTTGACGGAAAGACTGAAGCTAAAATAAATAAAGTTGTGTCAGACTTTTGTTGTCAAAAGCTGACTCTTACACATGCTGATAGATGTGCAAATAAATTCAATTAGGTTCAAATTAATAGCTAGTCAAAATCATAGTAGATTTTACTATGAGAAACATATCTAAGGTCTATAATTTGTGGGTTTTGCCTTTTTATGCACTGTTGTTTATTCATTCACCAAAAAGCCCTATACTATAACTCATGTATCATCACATAGCTTTTTAAAGGTATCTAGTGGAATGGGCTTCCCTGGTAGCTCAGCTGGTAGAAAATCCGCCTGCAGTGCAGGAGCCCTAGGTTGGGAAGATTCCCTGGAGAAGGGAACAGCTACCCAGGCCAGTATTCTGGCCTGGAGAATTCCATGGACAGAGGAGCCTGGCAGGCTACATACAGTCAGCCCATGGGGTCGCGAAGACTCTGATACACTGAGTGACATTCACTCTCACTTTCAGTTGCTGTAATATCAAAGTCCTCCCTTCAACCTACCTACTTCCATCCAGCTAATGACCAGACAATTATTGCAGTTGTCCAATTCATGCTCATGAACACCCTTCTTGATTACAATGGCCCATTGCAGTTTAATTTGTATGACAGATTAAACTCTTCTAACAACGTAAGTTTCTCCCTCTTTCCCAAAAGAAATTTGGGACAAGAAGAAGATGAAACTGGGGAGGTGATCTCTAGTCCCTGTATTGTATTTCTCATCTTGCTCCTACGTCTCTGAGTTGAAACTGGATCCCCCTGCTCTCTGGCTGTATTTAGACTGTCCTAGCTAAATCCATGGGGCTTCCGTGGGGGCTCAGTCAATAAAGAATCCGCCTGCAATTCAGGTGACCCAGGTTTGATCCCTGAGTCAAGAAGATCTCCTGGAGAAGGGATTGGCAACCAATTCCAGTATTATTGCCTGGGAAATCCCATGAACAGAGGACCCTGGTGGGCTACAGTCTATTGGGTAGCAAAGAGTCAGACAAGACTTAGCAGCTAAACCACCACCATCTAAATCCACTCTATGTCTATACTGGTGAAATCCATGGTTTGCTGTCAGCTCATTTGTTGTCTGGTATTACTTCCTCCTTCCCAACCAACTTCATCTTAGGCCTATACCCCTTCTCTCCACCTACAGGTCCTGCTACAGCCCTCACTGGAGTCATCCTTCAGGACAGGGATCTCTTGATGGGTTTCTCAGCGATGCCATCAGGAGCATGTCAGAACTCCAGGAAATAGTTTGTGACAGTGAGTCAGTGGAGAGCTGAAGCTCTAATTTCTGGACCTCTCCCGAACCACGTGACACTGATGTTACTACTCCTTGAGCCAATCTGGTCACTCTGGAGCACCCTGTGGGGTGCACGCCTCCCATAGTTCCCTGTGAGAAGCAGGGTGTTTTCATTTCATATGGCTGCTGTAGCACATTGTCACAAATGCAGCAGCTTAAAACAACAGTAAAAAAAATGGATTCTCTTCCAGCTCTAGAGGCCAGAGTCTGAAATCAAGTGGTCAGCAGGGTGGGTTCTGTCTAGAGGCTCTGAAAAAGAATCTGCTCTATGCCTCTCTCGTAGCTCCTGGCAGCTACTGGCAACCTTGTCATTCCTTGGCATTCCTGGACTTCATAACTCCAGTCTCTGCCTCCATCTTCCCATTACCTGATTCTCTCTCTATGGTAAGTCCCCTATCTACGGACAAGTTCTGTTCTGAGAGTGCATTCGGTGAGTCCGATAAAGTTAGTCTAGGTAACCAACTGACGCCATCAGCTATACAGTATGTCCTGTAATAGATTTATAATACTTTTCATACAAATAATACATAAAAAACAAACGCAAAAAAATAAAGAAATTTTTTTAAAATCTTACACTATAGTGCCTTGGAAAATACAGTACTACCGTACTGTACAACTGCTGGCATATGGGGGCTGACATCGAGTGAACAGACAAGAAGAGTTACTGACTGGAGGAGGGAGAGGATATGAGAGATGGTAGAGCTGAAGGATTGTCAGTTGTAGGAGATGGAGGGTAAGCTACAGTTTCACTCACACCTGAGGTTGATGGAATGCATGTTCATATCTTTGAAAGTTTGCAGCATGAAGCTCTATGTAGAGGATGTATATAGAGGATGCACTGTGTCTGTGTCTCTTTCCCCTTCTCATCTCTTATGAGGATTTACCATTGGTTTTCAATCTCATCCTAATCCAGAATAATCTCATTTTGAGATCATTAATTTAATTATACCTACAACAACCCTTTGTCCACATAAGGTCATATTTATATGTTCCAGTGGTTAGAAGATCTCAGAGTTGGCAGGAGGCACTATTAAACCAATGACATAAGCCTTCTCATAAAGTCCAGAGGTGTATAGTCCCCTCAGGGGATCCTAGTAGCACCCCAATCCCACATCCAGTCTCCCTGAACCCCTTCCTTTTTGCACCAGAAGCATTTCTGCCTCCTGCCCCTCTTCCAGGAGGAATTTCCCTGTCAGATCCGCCCTCTTCCTTCTTCCTAGCCTCTTTTTCCTAGTAGGTGCCTACTTTCTTCTTTCTTGGAGTGATAAAAACTCAGACATGCAGTAATGGCAAAAAAAAAAAAAGCATGGTTTAAAAGAGAGATTGTATTATTTGTGAGCATATTTCAAAAACATTATCTCCATTATATATATGCAGACATACACAGAGTCTATTACATCAAAACATTGGCCCCACATGGCAACATCTTAACCAAAACTGTAAAGGAGAAATTCCTGGTGGCTCAGATGAAGATTCTGCCTGCAATCTAGGAAAGCTGGGTTCAATCCCTGGGAAGATCCCCTGGAGAAGGGAATGGCTACCAACTCAGTATTGTTGCCTAGAGAATTCCATGGACAGAGACTACAACCCCATGGGGTCCCAAAGAGTCAGACATGACTGAGCGACTAACGCTTTCACTACTCCACACTTGGAAAATAATCTAAAGTTTGGGGACTTCCAAACTTTTGGGTGATCCAGTGATTAAGACTGTGCTTCCAATCCTGGGCGCATGGGTTCCATCTTTCACTGGGGAACTAAAATCCTGCAAGCTGTGCAGCATGACCAAAAAGTAAATATATAAAACACACATTAAAAATAAATACAAAATGAAAAGTTTTATTTATAAAAATGATAATCACAAGTACCCACTAATACAATTCAGCTTATATATATTTTCCTCTCTGCTGCTGCTGCTAAGTCGCTTCAGTCGTGTCCAACCCTGTGCGACCCCATAGACGGCAGCCCACCAGGCTCCCCTGTCCCTGGGATTCTCCAAGCAAGAACACTGGAGTGGGTTGCCATTTCCTTTTCCAATGCATGGAAGTGAAAAGTGAAAGTGAAGTCACTCAGTTGTGTCTGACTCTTTGCGACCCCATGGACTGCAGCCTACCAGGCTCCTCCATCCATGGGATTTTCCAGGCAAGAGTACTGGAGTGGGGTGCCATCGCCTTTTCTGATTTTCCTCTCTAGAGGACAAAATATTGTTAAAGTATTAGTTCAACAGGCAACTGCAACTCATTTAGGTTTTGATAAGCCATAGTTCTAGGTCTTAGAAGAATTTGCTCTCTGCTACCTCCTATTTTACTATTTTATTTTAGTATATTTTAAGTATAAATAAAAGCAGAGAAAACAGTATAATAATTCTCCATGTACCTATCACTCAGCTTCAACAGTTCACAACTCATGACCAAACTTGCTTCCTTGATACTTGATACCTTCATGTCTCTCTCTAACCCATCCCTGAGTTTTGAAGCTATCATATCATCTTTAAATATTTTTCTAAAAAGGGAGACTTTTTTTGTACATTCAATAGCATGATAATCCTTGAAATTTCTAAAATAGCTCTTTTTAAATTTTTTATTTTTTTAACACTGGAAACGATTTGTATTGGAGTATAGCTGATGAACAATATTGTAATAGTTTCAGGTGAACAGTGAAGGTACTCAGCCATACACCTGGATGTATCCATTCTTCCCTAATCCCCTCTTCCTTCCAGGTTGGCACACAACATTGAGCAGAGTTTATCAAATATTCAATCATGCTTCCCTTTCCCCATTTTTTATATCATTTTCACTTTGTTTTTAGCTTGTTTTTTGACTTAGAATCCAAATGACATCCATATATAGAGAGACGATAAAACTCTCAAATTTCTTTAAATTTTTAGGTTGTCTCCATATGTCTGTCTGTCTTTCTTTTTCTTTTCCCTCTCTTCAAGCTTTTGTTGAAGAAATGCATGGTTCATCCTATGAAGTTTTCCTTAGTCTAGATTTTTCTGGATTTATCCTCATGGTGATTTTTGTCCTTTATATTTTCTGTAAATTTGTTTTCAAAAAGACAATCCCTGGTTGTCTTTGTGTGTGTGTGTGTGTGTGTGTGTGTGTGTGTGTGTGTGTGTGTGTGTAATGTCAGCAGTCATTGATAATAGTTAGATCTAGTAATTCTTAAGGTGTTAAAAACACAAATTGTTTCTTTAATTTTTAGCTGGCAGGCTTTTAAGAGCTATTTTCCCCTCATAAGCAATTGTTTATGCTGAGGTACAGTTTGCATAGGAGAGGCAAGATAAGTGCTTGGTTATTTTCTATGTATATGTGACCTCCTATATATATCGTATATGCATGCGCATGCATGCTGAATTACTTCAGTCATGTCCAACTCTTTATGACTCTATGGACTGTAGTCTGCCAGGCCTCCATGGGGATTCTCCAGGCAAAAATACTGGGGTGGGTTGCCATGACCTCCTCCAGGGGATCTTCCCAACCCAAAGACTGAACCTATGTCTCTTACATCTCCTGCATTGGCAAGCAGATTTTTTACCACCAGCACCACCTGGGAAGACCATATATAGGTACACATCTGTGTGTAAATGTGTGTATATGTATTTTATTAACACGTTAAGAAATCTTTGATGTCTTACAATTTATTGCAATTATTACACTTACTAATACGTGGGCTGAGGAGCCTGGTGGACTACAGTTCATGGGGTCGCAAAGAGTCGGACACGACTGAGCAACTTCACTTCACTTCAATTCTTATGTCATCCTCCTTTTGTTAAGGGAGTCAATGCACTTAGGCCCCCAAGTCCTTTAGAGATGATGCTAATAGTCTTGAATAGTATTCTTATTTTCTGATGTGACAAGATTCATTTTGCATTTCTTACATATGGCTGCTAGTCCTTTTTAGTGGTGAGAGATAGAAAATATCATCTTAGTTTTGTTTCAAATAAAATACATCACAACTTCAAACTAATACTTCCAATTCAAATTTAGGAATACAGGGTTTTTACCTAGCCCAGCTGATTTCATATCTATTTCACTCTCTGCCATGCCCCAAACCCTAGTTTCAATGACATAAATATAATTATTTATTTCCTTTATCTATACTATGTATATGATGGTCTCAGAATAAAATAAACACTACCACCAATTATATCATTACTGAAGAGAATCTTTCCTTTATTTAAATTTATTTTGTCCTACTGGGGATATACAATTCAACTGTGATGTCTTAAAGTCACCTGGAATAATTTCTCTCTGAAACGTTGTACCATCAATGGGATACACTTTGAAATTTCTTTTCTTTTTGATTTCAATATTTAGGAATTCCATTTTTTGTCTAAGTTTTTACTGTGTAAAACATTTACATTTCCAAAGTTGCATCTTCAAAACAAAGAAAGTTAAAAGAATTTAATTAAAGGAAAGTAAAAGAATAGTTTCTATCCCTCTCTCTTTCATCTATTCCCTCCTCTTCTATATTTAGCTATTAATATACTTTTTAAACTTTGTGGTTTGTCTTTGTCTTTTCGTTGGTTTATAATCACACACACTTTCTTATGTCCTGGAGATTATTCCATAGTAACACTGAATTTTTCTCATTCATTTTATGCCTGCATAATAATCCATTGTGTGCATACATTATAGTTTATTCAACCATTCCTTATTGGTATTTAAATTATTTGCAGTACTTTGCCATTACAAACAGTGCTTCAGTGACTAGGCTTGTTCACAAGCATGCTTTTAAGTATTTTTTTGTTGTTGAAAAAAATCTTTATTATGCTTTTGTTATTTTGTTTATCTTTAATGGGAATACTAGATCTCTTAAATATTTAAACCTTATATTTTATTTGCAGATGATATTTAATTGAGTAGTTTTAATATTAGTTACAGTGCTGTGATGTGGGTATGTGAAATCAGTTAATACCTCACTTTTTTAGAAATGAAAATATTGATTCTAAACCCAGTCAATTTGAATTATTTGCAGCACTTTGCTATTACAAATGGCACTTCAATGAATAGGCTTGTTCACAAGTACTTTTTAAAATATTTATTTACTGATGGCTGACTTTTGGCTGCACTGGGCCTTAGTTTCTGTGCATGGGCTTTCTGTAGTTGTGGGGCTTGGGGTCGACACTCTAGTTGTGTTGAGCGGGTTTCTCATTGTGGGGGCTTCTCTTGCTGCAGAGCACAGGCTCTGGAGCGTACAGGCTTCCACAGTTACAGCTCATGGGCTCAGTAGTTGCGGTGCACAGGCTTATTTGTCCCTCGACATGTGGAATCTTCCCAGATCAGGGATTGAACCCATATGCCCTGCACTGACAGGCAGATTCTTAACCCCTGGACCACCAGAGAAGTCCCATAAGTACTTTTATATTTTTGATCCATGTATCTTTGGAATAGATTCCTAAAAATGGAAATCTGTGTAATTTTTCTCACTCATATTTTGAAACATAGTCTAAAATGTTAAGTCAGAATTTTAAACATAATGGTCATTGGTTTTGGTAGAGTTTGGGGTAATTTTTTAATTAGAAAATTCCACGTTTGTGTGGAAGAGCAGTCATGCTTTTCCCAGAGGAGCAGTATACTATTTCTCCATAAAATAGTGATAAATTCAAATCCATCAAAGAAACTAGGAGCAATTCTAAAAGCAATAACTGTGACTATGTTATATGTATGCAATATAAAATCACTACCATGAGCATAAATGTCCCAGGAAAAAACAAAGATGTTAAATTAGACCTCATCAACTGTTTCTGAGTTTTCTATTCAGCTTCATTTGGCCGTAGCTTATTCTGCTCTCTGTTAGTGTAAATTCCTTGGCATTGGGTATGAAATGATGAAACATTAATGATTTTAGCTACCATTTTTGAGAAGTGAGTGATGTAATGGACTTACATTGGAAGCATCATAATTTCTATATATCTATGTGTGTTATGCTAAGTCACTTCAGTCGTGTCTGACTCTTTGCAGTCCTATAGACTGTAGCCCACCAGAGATTCTCCTCTGTCCACAGGGATTCTCTAGGCGAGAATACTGGAATGGGTTGCCAGGCCCTCCTCTTCTATTTATTTATTCCAAGCAAAAGGAGACTCTTCCAGCCAAAGGGACTTTATTTTTTATTTTTTTAATTTTTATTTTTACTTTATTTTACTTTACAATACTGTATTGGTTTTGCCATACCAAAGGGACTTCAAAACTTCAATATCCATCAGAGTAACATCAAGAACACTAATCTCAGAAGACAAATACCATATGATATCACTTACATGCTATCGCTCATTCCACCTATGTGACATCTAAATTACAACACAAAGGAACGTATCTACTAAACAAAAACAGACTTACACACATAGCAGACAAATTTGTGGTTGCCAAGGGAGAGGGGAAAAGGGACGGAAGGACTGAGAGTTTGGGAATAACAGGTACAAACTATTATGAATAGGATGGATAAACAACAAGGTCCTCCTGTATAGCACAGGGAACTATATTCAATATCTTGTGATAAACCATAATGGAAAAGATTATGAGAAAGAATATATATATATATATATATATATATATATATATAATTGAATGTCAACCCATTCCAGTATGCATGTCTGGAAAATTCTGTGGACAGAGGATCCTGGCAGGCCATGAGGTTGCAAATATTTGGATAAGACTGAGAGACTGAGCAAGGCATAACTGAGTCACTTTGCTCTTCAGAAGAAATGAAGCACAACCTTGTAAATCAACTATACTTCAATAGAATTTTTAAAAAAAGAGCTCTTATCTCAGAAAATTCCACTACCAAGGACAGCACATACAGACTCAAAACATGCTGGTAGTAGCGGTTAATGGGTTGTTGTTTTGTTTTTTGTATTTAATTTTTACTTTATATTAGAGAAGTTTATTTACAATGTTGTGTTGGTTTCAGGTGTACAGCAAAGTGATTCAGTTCTACATATACATATATCCATTCTTTTTCAGATGGAAGAGAATTTATACTTGGACATCACCAGATGGTTGACAGCGAAATCAGATTGATTATATTCTTTGCAGCCAAAGATGGAGAAGCTCTATACAGTCAGCAAAAACAAGATTGGGAGCTGATGTGGTTCAGATCATGAAATCCTTATTGCCAAATTCAGACTGAAATTGAAGAAAGTAGGAAAAAAATACTAGACCACTCAGTTCAGTTGCTCAGTAGTGTCCGACTGCTTGCAACCCCATGAATCGCAGCACGCAAGGCCTCCTTGTCCATCACAAACTGCCGGAGTTCACTAAAACTCATGTCCATTGAGTTAGTGATGCTATCCAGCCATCTCATCCTCTGTCGCCCCCTTCTCCTCCTGCCCCCAATCCCTCCCAGCATCAGGGTCCTTTCCGATGAGTCAACTCTTCGCATGAGGTGGCCAAAGTACTAGAGTTTCAACTTTAGCATCAGTGCTTCCAAAGAACACCCAGGGCTGATCTCCTTCAGAATGGACTGGTTGGATCTCCTTGCAGTCCAAGGGACTCTCAAGAGTCTTCTCCAACACCACAGTTCAAAAGCATCAATTCTTCGGCACTCAGCTTTCTTCACAGTCCAACTCTCACACCCATACATGACCACTGGAAAAACCATAGCCTTGACTAGACAGACCTTTGGCTTAAAGAATTTTGAGCATTACTTTACTAGCATGTGAGATAAGTGCAATTGTGCAGTAGTTTGAGCATTCTTTGGCATTGCCTTTCGTTGGGATTGGAATGAAAGCATGCTTTCCAGTCCTGTGGCCACTGCTCAGTTTTCCAAATTTGCTGGCATATTAAGTGCAGTACTTACATGGCATCATCTTTCAGGATTTGAAATAGCTCAACTGGAATTCCATCACCTCCACTAGCTTTGTTCATAGTGATGCTTCCCAAGGCCCACTTAATTTCACATTCCAGGATGTCTGGCTCTAGGTGAGTGATCACACGATCACGATTATCTGGGTCATGAAGATCTTTTTTGTACAGTTCTTCTGTGTATTCTTGCTACCTTTTAATATCTTCTGCTTCTGTTAGGTCCATACCATTTCTGCCCTTTATCAAGCCCTTCTTTGCATGACCATTCAGGTATGAAATGGTCATGCAAATCAAATCAAATCCCTTTTGACTATACAGTGGAAGTGAGAAATAGTTTTAAGGGATTAGATCTGATAGAGTGCCTGATGTACTATGGATGGAGGTTCGTGGCATTGTACTGGAGACGAATCAAGACCATTCCCAAGAAAAAGAAATGCAAAAAAAGCAAAATGGCTCTCTGAGGAGGCCTTAAAAATAGCTGTGAAAAGAAGGGAAGCTAAAAGCAAAGGAGAAAAGAAGATATTCCCATCTGAATGCAGAATTCTGAAGAATAGCAAAGAGAGATAAGAAAGCCTTTGTCAGTGATCAATGCAAAAAAAAAAAAAAATAGAGGAAAGCAATAGAATGGGAAAGACTAGAGATCTCTTCAGGAAAATTAGAGATACCAAGGGAGCATTCCACACAAAGATGGGCTCAATAAAGGACAGAAATAGTAGGCACCTAATAGAAGCAGAAGATATTAAGAAGAGGTGACAAGAATACACAGAAGAACTATACAAGAAAGATCTTCACAACCCGGATAATCATGATGGTGTGATCACTCACCTAGAGCCAGACATCTTGGAATGTGAAGTGGGCCTTAGAAAGCTTCATTATGAACAAAGCTAGTGGAGGTGATGGAATTCCAGTTGAGCTATTTCAAATCCTGAAAGATGATGCTGTGAAAGTGCTGCATTCAATATGCCAGCAAATTTGGAAAACTCAGTAGTGGCCACAGGACTGGAAAAGGTCAGTTTTCATTCCAATCCCAAAGAAAGGCAATGCCAAAGAATGCTCAAAATACTGCACAATTTTACTCATCTCACATGCTAGAAAAGTAATGCTTAAAATTCTCCAAGCGAGACTTCAGTAATACATGAACCATCAAATTCCAGATGTTCATGCTGGTTTTAGAAAAGGCAGAGGAACCAGAGATCAAATTGCTAACATCTGCTGGATCATGAAAAAAGAAGAAAGTTCCAGAAAAACATCTATTTCTGCTTTATTGACTATGTCAAAGCCTTTGACTGTGTGGATCACAATAAACTGTGGAAAATTCTGAAAGAGATGGGAAAACCAGAGCCCCTGACCTGCCTCTTGAGAAACCTGTATGCAGGTGAGGAAGCAACAGTTAGAACTGGACACGGAACAGCAGATTGGTTTCAAATAGGAAAAGGAGTATGTCAAGGCTGCATAATGTCACCCTGATTATTTAACTTATATGCAGAGTACATCATGAGAAACACTGGGCTGGAGGAAGCACAAGCTGGAATCAAGATCTTCGGGAGAAATATCAATAATCTCAGATATGCAGATGATATCACCCTTATGGCAGAAAGTGAAGAACTGAAGAGCCTCTTGATGGAAGTGAAAGAGGAGAGTGAAAAAGTTGGCTTAAAGCTCAACATTTATAAAACTAAGATCATGGCATCTAGTCCCATCACTTCATGGGAAATAGATGGGGAAACAGTGGAAACAGTGTCAGACTTTATTTTTCTGAGCTGCAGATGGTGATTGCAGCCATGAAACTAAAAGACGCTTACTCCTTGGAAGAAAAGTTATAACCCACCTAGATAGCATATTAAAAAGCAGAGACATTACTTTGCCAACAAAGGTCCGTCTAGTCAAGGCTATGGTTTTTCCAGTGGTCATTTATGGATGTGAGATTTGGACTATAAAGAAAGCTGAGTGCCAAAGAATTGATGCTTTTGAACTGTGATGTTGGAGAAGACTCTTGAGAGTCCCTTGGACTGCAAGGAGTTCCAACTGTCCATCCAAAAGGAGATCAGTCCTGGGTGTTCACTGGAAGGACTGATGTTGAAGCTGAAATGCGAATACTTTGGCCACCTGATGTGAAGAGCTGACTCATTGGAAAAGACCCTGATGCTGGGAAACATTGAGGGCAGGAGGAGAATGGGACAACAGAGGATGAGATAGTTGAATGGCAGCACTGACTCAATGGACATGGGTTTGGGTGGACTCCGGGAGTTGGTGATGGACAGGGAGGCCTGGTGTGCTGCAGTTCATGGGGTCAAAAAGAGTTGGACAAGACTAATAGACTGAACTGAACTGAACTGAATTTATCCTTTCCCCTACCTTTCCCCTTTGTCAACCACAAGGTTGACAACAGACAACACAGAAATACAAAGGATCATAAGAGACTACTATCAGCAGTTGTATGCCAATAAAATGGACAACGTGGAAGAAATGGACAAATTCTTAGAAAAGTACAATTTTCCAAAACTGAACCAGGAAGAAATCGAAAATCTTAACAGACCCATCACAAGCACGGAAATTGATACTGTAATCAGAAATCTTCCAGCAAACAAAAGCCCAGGTCCAGATGGCTTCACAGCTGAATTCTACCAAAATTTCGAGAAGAGCTAACACCTATCCTCCTCAAACTCTTCCAGAAAATTGCAGAGGAAGGTAAACTTCCAAACTCATTCTATGAGGCCACCATCACCCTAATACCAAAACCTGACAAAGATGTCACAAAAAAGAAAACTACAGGCCAATATCTCTGATGAACATAGATGCAAAAATCCTCAACAAAATTCTAGCAATCAGAATCCAACAACACATTAAAAGATCATACACCATGACCAAGTGGGCTTTATCCCAGGGATGCAAGGATTCTTCAATATCCGCAAATCAATCAATGTAATTCACCACATTAACAAATTGAAAAATAAAAACCATATGATTATCTCAATAGATGCAGAGAAGGCCTTTGACAAAATTCAACATCCATTTATGATAAAAACTCTCCAGAAAGCAGGAATAGAAGGAACATATCTCAACATAATAAAAGCTATCTATGACAAACCCACAGCAAACATTATCCTCAATGGTGAAAAATTGAAAGCATTTCCCTAAAGTCAGGAACAAGACAAGGGTGCCCACTTTCACCGCTACTATTCAACATAGTTCTGGAAGTTTTGGCCACAGCAATCAGAGCAGAAAAAGAAATAAAAGGAATCCAAATTGGAAAAGAAGAAGTAAACTCTCACTGTTTGCAGATGACATGATCCTCTACATGGAAAACCCTAAAGACTCCACCAGAAAATTACTAGAGCTAATCAATGAATATAGTAAAGTTGCAGGATATAAAATCAACACACAGAAATCCCTTGCATTCCTATACACGAATAATGAGAAAGTAGAAAAGAAATTAAGGAAACAATTCCATTCACCATTGCAACGAAAAGAATAAAATACTTAGGAATATATCTACCTAAAGAAACTAAAGACCTATATATAGAAAACTATAAAACACTGATGAAAGAAATCAAAGAGGACACTAATAGATGGAGAAATAGACCATGTTCATGGATTGGAAGAATCAATATAGTGAAAATGAGTATACTACCCAAAGCAATTTACAAATTCAATGCAATCCCTATCAAGCTACCAGGCACATTTTCACAGAACTAGAACAAATAATTTCAAGATTTGTATGGAAATACAAAAACCTCGAATAGCCAAAGCAATCTTGAGAAAGAAGAATGGAACTGGAGGAATCAACTTGCCTGACTTCAGGCTCTACTACAAAGCCACAGTCATCAAGACAGTATGGTACTGGCACAAAGACAGACATATAGATCAATGGAACAAAATAGAAAGCCCAGAGATAAATCCACACACATATGGACACCTTATCTTTGACAAAGGAGGCAAGAATATACAATGGAGTAAAGACAATCTCTTTAACAAGTGGTGCTGGGAAAACTGGTCAACCACTTGTAAAAGAATGAAACTAGATCACTTTCTAACACCGCACACAAAAATAAACTCAAAATGGATTAAAGATCTAAATGTAAGATCAGAAACTATAAAACTCCTAGAGGAGAACATAGGCAAAACACTCTCAGACATAAATCACAGCAGGATCCTCTATGATCCACCTCCCAGAATGCTGGAAATAAAAGCAAAAATAAACAAATGGGATCTAATTAAAATTAAAAGCTTCTGCACAACAAAGGAAAATATAAGCAAGGTGAAAAGACAGCCTTCTGAATGGGAGAAAATAATAGCAAATGAAGCAACTGACAAACAACTAATCTCAAAAATATACAAGCAACTTATGCAGCTCAATTCCAGAAAATAAACGACCCAATCAAAAAATGGGCCAAAGAACTAAATAGACATTTCTCCAAAGAAGACATACGGATGGCTAACAAACACATGAAAAGATGCTCAACATCACTCATTATTAGAGAAATGCAAATCAAAACCACAATGAGGTACCACTTCACACCAGTCAGAATGGCTGCGATCCAAAAATCTGCAAGCAATAAATGCTGGAGAGGGTGTGGAGAAAAGGGAACCCTCCTACACTGCTGGTGGAATGCAAACTAGTACAGCCACTATGGAGAACAGTGTGGAGATTCCTTAAAAATTGCAAATAGAACTACCTTATGACCCAGCAATCCCACTTCTGGGCATACATCGCAGCACTGTTTATAATAGCCAGGACATGGAAACAACCTAGATGTCCATCAGCAGATGAATGGATAAGAAAGCTTTGGTACATATACACAATGGAGTATTACTCAGCCGTTAAAAGAATTCATTTGAATCAGTTCTGATGAGATGGATGAACCTGGAGCCGATTATACAGAGTGAAGTAAGCCAGAAAGAAAAACACCAATACAGTATACTAACACATATATATGGAATTTAGGAAGATGGCAATGACGACCCTGTATGCAAGACAGGGAAAGAGACACAGATGTGTATAACGGACTTTTGGACTCAGAGGAGAGGGAGAGGGTGGGATGATTTGGGAGAATGACATTCTAACATGTATACTATCATGTGAATTGAATCGCCAGTCTATGTCTGACGCAGGATGCAGCATGCTTGGGGCTGGTGCATGGGGATGACCCAGAAAGATGTTATGGGAGGAGGTGGAGGGGGTTCATGTTTGGGAATGCATGTAAGAATTAAAGATTTTAAAATTTAAAAATAAAAAACTAAAAAAAAAAACACAAAGTAGATGAATCTGTTTTATAAATAAGTTCATTTGTATCATTTTTTTTAGATACCACATGTAAGTGATATCATATGATATCTGTTTTTTCTCTGATTTACTTCACTTAGTATGATAATCCCTAGGTCCATCCTTGTTGCTACAAATGGCATTATTTCATTCTTTTTTGTTACTAATATTCCTTTATACATATGTATCACATCTTCCTTACTCATCTCTCTGTTAATGGACATTTAGGTTGCTTCTATATCTTGGCTACTGTAAATAGTGCTGCAATGAATACTGCAGTACATGTATCTTTTCAAATTGTGGTTTTCTTCAGATATATGCCCAGGAGTGAGATTGCTGAATCATATATTTTCAATTTTTTAAAGAACTGTTCTCCATAGTGACTGTACCGCTTTTCATTTCCACCAATGATGTGGGAGGTTTCTGTTTCCCCATACCTTCTCCAGCATTTATTGTTTGTAGACTTTTTGGTGATGGCCATTCCAACTGGTGTGAAATGATACCTCATTGTAGTTTTGATTTGCATGTCTCTAATAATTAGCAATGTTGTGCATCTTTTCATGTGCTGTTTGGTAATCTATATGTCTTCTTTTCGTACTGTTCATGGGGTTCTCAAGCCAAGAATACAGGAGTGGTTTGCCATTCCCTATTCACTGGAAGGACTGATGCTGCAGCTGAAGCTCCAATACTTCGGTCACTTGATGCAAAGAGCTGAGTCACTGGAAATGACCCTGATGCTGGAAAAGATCAAGGGCTGGAGGAGAAGGGGATGACAGAGGATGAAATGTGTGGATAGCGTCACTGATTCAATGGAAATGAGTTTGAACAAACTCCAGGAGATACTGAAGGACAGGGAAGACTGGTGTGCTGTAGTCCATGGGGTTGCAGAGAGTTAGACACAACTTAGCGACTGAACAACAACCACAAATGTCTTCTTTGAAGAAATGTCTATTTAGATCTGCCCATCAGAGAAGGCAATGGCACCCCACTCCAGTACTCTTGCCTGGAGAATCCCAGGGATGGGGGAGCCTGGCTGGCTTCCATCTATGCGATCGCACAGAGTCAGACACGACTGAAACGACTTAGCAGCAGCATTTTTTGATTGGTTTGACTTTAGTATTGAGCTGTACGAGATGTTCTTATATTTTAGAGATTAATCCTTGTCAGTCACTTCATTTATACATATTTTCTGCTGTTCTGTGGGTTGTCTTTTTGTTTTTTTGAAAAATAGATTAAAGACCTAAATGTAAGACCAGATACTATAAAACTCTTAGAAGGAAACATAGGCAGAACACTCTTTGACATAAATCACAGCAGTATCTCTTTGGATCCACCTCCTAGAGTAATGAAGATTAAAAGAAAAATAAACAAGTGAGACTGAAACTTAAAAGCTTTGGACAGCAAAGGAAACCATACACAAAATGAAAAGCTTTGTTTTCACAGAGGTCAGTTAACAATATCTCAATCCTTTAACAAATGAGAAAACAATTGCTTATAAGATTATCTAATATCCTAGATATACCATACCATATAGGACATAATAATTTAGAACAAAGATAGATAATAATCTAAATATAAAATGATGCTGAAATAAAGTTTTTTAAGTTCTTTTGATTAAATTCAGTTATTTAGTGAAAGAGAACTAGAAAAATTCCTGTATCCATTCATATTCTTTGTATTCAATTGTATAGATCAGACATTGAGAAACTTTTTCTGTAAAAGGCCAGATAGTAAATAACTAGACTTTCTGAGCTAAAAGGCAAAATCAATCATGCTATGTAGGAACTTAGGAACTTATATAACAAATAAGAAAATAAATTTCCACATCTTTTATTCAAAAAATAAAAATGAAATTAAAAAAATAATGGTATAGAACAACTTCATTTTTGTAATTCAGATTTACTAGTGAGAAGGAAATTTTATTCAGAGGATAACATTTTGCCAAAGTGGAATTCAAGGTTAATGTTCCCTATCATCAGATTTATTGCAAATGTTCATTAGGAAAAAAAAAAAAATTAGCTTGTAAGCCAAAAAAACAAGTAGAAGACCAGATTGGGCCCACAGGCCCTAGTGGACTACCACTGGCATAGGAAATTCTTATAATAGTATGGGTTCAATCAGTTCAAAAAATCCTTTCGCTTGCTTTACAATCCTAAATTAAAGAATTCCCACTAGAAGGCAAACTGTGTCTATTCACTGATGTATAGCAAATGCTTAGAACAGAACCTGGCACATAGGAGGCCCTCAGTATATATTTCTTTCACAAAAAATTAATATATCTATTTTGCATATAAATATTTGGACTCAGTAGAAAATAACTCTTAGAGTCAAGGTTCTGGGAGCCCAGGATGAAAAAGACCAAGGGATTCTGCTTCATTTCTTCTTGCATTCTATTTGTTTGTTCCACAGTCACTACCATCGGTGACTGATCTACGTGAATGGCAGCACGCTCAATGTCTGAAGAAGATTTAATGGAAGGAAGTCTTAAAGAAAGGATGTGTGTGTGCATTAGTCACTCAGCATGTCCAACTCTTTGCGAGCCCAAAGACTGTAGCCCACCAGGCTCCTCTGTCCATGGGATTCTCCAGGCAAAAATACTGGAGTGGGTTGCCATTTCCTTCTCCAGGGGATCTTCCCGACCCAGAGATCAAACCCGGATCTCCCACATTGCAGTCAGATTCTTTACCATCTGAGCCAGCAGGGAAGCCCTAAAGTGGGGGTAACTCAGCGCATTTCTTTACTTCTGAAATTAACACACAACCCTTTGAATTTGGTAGCATCACAATCATGATTCAGAGAAAATTAATTTAAAGATTATTATCTTAAGACGCTAACCACAAAATGCTATTTAACACACAAATCTAGCTTTGACCCCATTAATAGAGGCTACAAGCTTCCTACCATAATTATTCCCACAACTTTCTATTCATATTTTATCACTGGAAAAGGAGGAGACCAACACCTGCCTCGAGAACAAAC
Organism: Ovis aries; assembly: GCF_016772045.2. Classification (NCBI taxonomy): domain Eukaryota; kingdom Metazoa; phylum Chordata; class Mammalia; order Artiodactyla; family Bovidae; genus Ovis; species Ovis aries. The sequence continues at coordinate 199,100,107 of NC_056056.1, forward strand.
AGAATTTCTAGACTCAGAGACTGTTCTAAATATTTTTTTAACTTAATCCCTTGATTTTAAATGTGATGACATGGAGAGGGAAAGAGTAGGTGATTTGCCCGTGTCTTGTGCAAACCGATGGGAAGCTATGATTAGAACCAGTTCTTGGTTTTCAACACTGTATTGTCATGAAAGATGAGTTATAAAGAAAAAGTAAATTACATTCCTTCAGCTATCAAGTTATAGACATAGTTCAGACAAGGATTTAGTACAGCCTTTATTTTCACGATTAATTCTATCCATAGAAAGATAAAATACAATGATTCCAGCAAATACCAGCACAAAAATTCATGCCAGTAGTGTTGCCTGTGCTACACTCAATGCACCAATAATCAGAACTGGATTAATTTTGATGAAACACTTGGTTGGGAGCAGGGTGCAGATGATAATTTCAAGAGAACAGACTGGGCACCGTTTGGGAACCAACTTGATTATAGAGGCGATAAGGCTATCCAAATATTTGTTCCTTGTCCCATCTGTCCCCTCAAGGAGTACATTGCAAATGAGAGCAAGAAGGCCAAGTTCACATACCACATAGTTAGCTATAACTATTCCTATCACACCAAGTATATAATGGGTTATAACCACTAATATGATAAAATTAGGATGCATTAGAACGAATGCTGTTTAATCACATAGTTTTGTAGACTTAATATGTTTTACATGTGTCTGACTTGAACCTCTCATAATAATATCCTAAAGTGGGCAGGTGTGGTAGATTGTTTGCATAAATAGACTAAATTCCTCATCTCTTCAGGCATCCAGGTCCTTGGGCCACATGATGTTGCTATTCTTCTAATAGACTGAGTCTGTGTCCTAGCACTTTCATTTTGCAGTCACACATATGACTTTCTTTGGCCAATAGCATATTAGCCGATCTGATATTTGCAGAATCTTGAAAAGGTGTTTACACATTTCCATTTTATTTTTTACTCTTTGCCATGGCCATGATGACACATCGAGGCTAGCCTACAGGAGCAAGAGTCAGCACAATTTTTCTGTAAAAGATCAGACTTTTTGGTTTTGTTGGCCACATGGCCTCTAGTGTGACTATTCAACTACTCAAAGCTGCCATTGTGGCCTGAAAGTGGCCACAAAAAAATATGGAAATGAATGAGCACAATTGCATTCCAATGAACACATTTATGGGAATATTTATAATAATGTTTGTTATTTATATGAACAACCCATAGACTGGATTTGGCCAATGAGCCATAGTTTGCTGACCCCCACACTAGAAGATGAGACACACGGAGTAGAGTTGAGTAACCCTAGTTGAGATCATTTAGAATCAGCCAAGCTCCAGCCATTTGGCAGGTACATGAGAGAGTCAGACACATGGCCAGGAAAACCACTCAGCCAATTTGCGGCTCACAGAAGACACATGAGTAAACGGCCAACGTCAGTTGAACCCTGCAAAATCATTTGCAAAGCCCCTGAGTCATGGATGATTTGTTATGTAGAATTATTATGGCCAAAGATTATTAATACCATAGGTAAAGGCTTAATTTTGCCATTTTAGAATTAAAGATGGGATTTAAGAAAGTTAAATACCTTAGTCATTATCTCAGGCAGCCAGAAAGTGTCAGAGTCAAGATTCAAATATCAGTGCTTCCAAATCTAATGTTCTATTCACTATATAAAACTGCTCCAATTCTTTACTTTTCTCTTTATTTTAGATGGTTTTGTTTATATAGCAATGCAGATATAGATGGACTTCCCTGGTGTCTCAGTGGCAAAGAATCCGCCTGCCAATACAGGAGACATAGGAGACACCGGTTTGATCCCTGGGTTGGGAAGATCCCCTGGAGGAGAAAATGGCAACCCACTCCAGTATTCTTGCCTGGAAAATTCCATGGACAAAGAAGCCTGGCAGGCTACAATCCATGGGGTTGCAAAAGAGTCAGACACAACTGAGTGACTAAACAGAAGCAACAAATAGATATAGATAGGTATAGTGAGTGAAAGTCGCTCAGCCGTGTCCAACACTTTGCAACCACCCCATGAACTGCAGCCCGCCAGGCTCCTCTGTCCATGGAATTCTCCAGGCAAGAATACTGGAGTGGGTTGCCATTTCTTTCTCCACAGATATGTATAATTTAGGGTAAAAGATGAAGGATTTTAGACAGCTCTGACTCCACTAACTCCCCTTTTAGCTATAAAAAAATCATGTCACCCAGGCTTAACATTTAGACAATTTTCTTTAAATTGCTAGTGCAGATCTCTTCATGATATACCCCAGTCTATATCACCCTGGTTCTTATTTTCCGGAACTCCAGTAAGAAGGAAATAACTTAAATGGCTCCTCTTGCACGCAGCCCCTACCTCTCCATTTTACTGCTTCCGTTTTATGCCGGGCTGTCAGGGCTTTCTGAATTAAATGTGACTTAGGGCCTGCGCTTGCTGACTGAGGAGGCTCATAGGTCCTATAGCTCATCCACAATCTTGTACTTGAGCTGTCAAGCGTGAGAGATTGGTGCCAAATTCAAGCCAACATAGCCCCTTCCCAGTAGTCTGCCTTTGACAACCCCTCCTTGTCAAATCCAACAGTTTACATAGGATGTATGGTGAATAAAGTGCTCTGAAAGATACGAATGTAGAGGTGGTGCTTCCACTGATAGCAGGAACACCTATCAGCTTCCCACAGGGCTGACATTTCAGGCTAGCAGGGGGGAGATGATCATAGGATTTTTGTGCTGCTGTTTCTAAATGGATTGTAGAGACTTTCAAGGCAAATTGCTTCGCTTCTCACCACCTGCCTCCAAGAAGACTCAGTGTGAAGCAACTTTGCAAAAAAAAAAAAATTTGGAGGGGGGCTAGTTATAAAGGAGAACCCTCAGATGAATGGTTTCTAGAACTTAGGTTATCCTGGAGTCCTTAGGCTTGAGCCTCTCTACATGAAAGTTGAATGCTTTGGGCACCAGAATCGCTATTCCCTTCTTCTCAATGCCTAGAGAAATATCTGGCCTTGGAATCACTGAATGTTACACCAAGCTGTTAGTAGTGCTTAGGTGTTGCTTGCAGGAATGTGCCATCGCTCAGTTGTGTCCAGCTCTTTGTACAGCCCACCAGACTCCTCTGTCCGTGGGATTTCTCAGGCAAGAATACCAGAGTGGACTGCTGTTTCCTACTCCAAGGGATCTTCCCAACCCAGGAACTGAACCCACATTTCCTTCATTGGCAGGCAGATTCTTTGCCATTGAACCACCTATGTGTTTCTTGAAAAGTGAAAGTGAAAGTGAAGTCGCTCAGTCATGTCCAACTCTTTGCAACCCCATGGACTATAGCCTACCAGGCTCCTCCATCTGTGGGATTCTCCAGGGAACAGTACTGGAGTGAGTTGCCGTTTCCTTCTCCAGGAGATCTTCCCAACCCAGGGATAGAACCCGGGTCTCCCACATTGCAGGCAGATGCTTTACCATCTGAGTAAGTAAGTAAGTAAAGTCACTCAGTCGTGTCTGACTCTGCGACCCCATGGACTATAGCCTACCAGGCTCCTCCCTCCATGGGATTCTCCAGGCAAGAGTACTGGAGTGGGTTGCCATTTCCTTCTCTAGGGGATCTTCCCAACTCAGGGATCGAACCAGGGTCTCCTGCATTCCAGGCAGACGCTTTAACCTCTGAGCCACCAGGGAAGACCAGGTTCCCCTAAAAAATAGGAATCAGAAGTTGTACATTTGACCTTTGATAAGCACTTAGGCTAACACAGCATAGATAAGGGCAGTTGCTCACTTTCAGGTTAAGAAGACCCAAGGAGTAGACTCTGACTTTTAGTGTGGTGCAAAGAGAACTATTTCACTCGGAAGAAGGATTAGACAGCCAAGGAAACAGACAAAAAGAAGAATGCAAAGATAAGTGTTGACTGTACTTAAGTGCCCACAATGGTGAGGAATGTGTGTCTTTAGACCTGGTCTTTCAATCCCACTCACAAGACTGGTCCAGGTGTGGAGATGAATGTGCAGTACTGTAGCCAATGGACTATGAATATTTTTAGTACCACTCATGACATCATCTTTATGAAATGGATCTATGTATGTGAAGATCCATTTGAAATGGATGTATCAGATTGCCTAATCTTATGTCATTGAATATTTGACTCATCCAACTCTGGTCTAAATCCATGCTCACCAGGCCACACAAACTTTTTTTTTTTTTTTTTTTTTTTTGCCACATAAGCCTACTTTCAATATGTAGAGCACTAGGTCATGGAGTAACTTTGGTACCTCTGGCAATGCTCCCCCAGAGAAACTCAACAGGTTATTTCTGATCATAATTTAATTTCCAAAGCAGCTTAACCACAATGCCAGAATGGACTAATCCCTGGGTTTCAGACCACTTGATCATGAGGAAGTTACAAGACTGAGTTTCTATGAATTCTTTGCTATTATGGCTTACACTCAAGTTTCATTCATGAGCCTACCTCTCAGGGCCTAGCCACGTTGATACCCTGATAAAGTAATGAGTTTTCAAAACAGAGGGACTCACCCACTTGGCATTGATTAGATAAGGTTTGCTCAGTCTTTTGAAACCAGAGAGCCTTTTAATATATATAAAATTCTGATGTCCCACAACCAGCTTTCAATATGTCCAAGCCAAAGAAGTATATCATAGAGGTAGATGTCCCTACCTGCTAAGAAGATTCTACTCTATATAATACTACATGAAATAACCATAGGGAATATGTCCTAAATAACATAGATTATATATATATCTTGTGTGTGTAGATGCTAGCTGTAAAGATTCTGATAAAACCTGCCTTATCCTCCAGCCCCATTTGAGAGTCACTCACCCTCTCCCTCGGAGAAGGCAATGGCACCCCACTCCAGTACGCTTGCCTGGAAAATCTCATGGACGGAGGAGCTTGGAAGGCTGCAGTCCATGAGGTCGCTGAGGGTCGGACACGACTGAGCAACTTCACTTTCACTTTTTACTTTCATGCATTGGAGAAGGAAATGGCAACCCACTCCAGTGTTCTTGCCTGGAGAATCCCAGGGACGGGGGAGCCCAGTAGGCTGCTGTCTATGGGGTCGCACAGAGTCGGACACAACTGAAGTGACTTAGCAGCAGCAGCAGTAGCAGCAGCACCCTCTCCCTTAAAACTCCCATCACTATAAGAATTACAGATAAATACCTTTTGATTTCTGCAGAAAGATCTTGACTTACTTATTGCAGTTTGTTTAGGGTCTGTAACAAGACACCAAGGTGTGATTGAAGGGATTGGTGAAATTTGAAAAAGTAACTTGTTACCTAATTACTAAGTATATCCATAATGGTTAATTTAATACTGGTGATGGTGGTGGTATAATATTAACTGTGTGTATGTGTCTGTGTGGAGTCCGAGAATGGGGTATGTGAATACAGATGTGTATGTCCATGTACATGAATCAAGATATACATACAAAGATAAAGAAACACAATTGTTGCTTTCAAAGAATTCTAATTAAGTGGTAGAAATGTGAGCATGTTCATCGCATCCCTCACAGGTTAACAGTGTTAATACAAGTTGTGCTATCTCTTCTCCACCGCTGTCCCATCACAAGGCAAAGCCATTTATGGCACAGACTCCCCCCCAGAGCCCAGTGCGTCGTGTCATCAGGGGGAGATTCTTTGGTGCAGGGGACACTGAACCAGTAAATATTCTTACCCTTCATCCACTCTCTCCCATTAAAAGCTTCACTAATAAATTCTCCAACACCTACAGCTTCCCTTCTGAGTGAATATACAGTTAGAAACCACTTTAAATTATCTTTAAAACTATTATTCAGACTTGGAAATGGAAGTTAGTAATGTCTAGATGTTTTCATTTCTTCTTAGGCATGTTCTGGACATATACTTAGTTCTTATACCTCTCCAAATACGTAACTTAAATGTCCTTTCTTTTTCCTGATAGTCATTAAGTAATGGCTATCAAATGCTAGCAGCTGAGTGCATACCCATTATAATAACCGCAGTGCATTCTGATGCTACTCTGAGAAGCAATACCAGGGAATTAGAAAATTTATTAAAACAATTATAGAGGTGATGATGGTTAAACAAGTATCTCATATAGAACTCAGCTAACTAAATCTTTGTGCTTGATAGAGTACCCAAGTAATTTACATATGGAGGACACTTTATTGTTTAGAATATCCTTTTCTCATATGTTTCATGTACATAGATCATTTGACCTTAAAAATCCTCAAAAGTATAAGGGAACTACATATTGGACAGGGTAATAGGTTACCCAAATCCAGAGGGTTGGGTGTGTGCATGTGTGTGTGTTTATGCAGGTAGAGATAGTCTTTAAATTTTGAACTTTTCACTTCCGAATTCATGGTCTTTCCCATTATTTACAGCACAAAGCTTTCCTGATAAGCAAAGCTGCTTTTAACATTAGGAAGAGAAGCAAAATGAAACTTGGACCTAACTCTCATGGTCAACTGTCCAAAACGTTTTATGAACTTAAGAGCTGCTCAAATTATGAAACTTATAATACAACTCAGTAGCTTTTCTTTTGTGCGGTAAACTTAAATGAATGATTATGAGAGCCACTAAAAGCACTATTTAAGAAATATGTATTTAGAATTAAGATCAATCAAGAGATAGAAAAACTAATAATATAAATGTCAAGTATAAAAATATTATTTTAAATGCTTATCATTTATTAAAAAGGTTTAAGTACACATAATTCAAGATCAAAAAATCTAAATGTGTATAGATATATAGTGTTTTATAGGCTTGTAAACATTTATGTTTTATGATTATATATTTTTATATGGAAACAAAACTGAGCATTTTTGATGCTAAATCCATTGGGTAAAAGTTTATAGGAAGACAGGATTTGCACAGTCTCAATTTATCACCCAAATATGATTATAAAGTTAAAAAGACAGCTTTACAATGAATAAATCTGGTCAATACTACCTTACTAAATTGATCACCACTAATGGCACAAACTGACATATGTATATTAATGTACTAAAATCTGAAGAACACATTACCAAAAATGTTTAATCTGAATCCAAGAATTAGAAAATAATAGACAAAATCAAATTAGATTAAGGATCACTCTGTAAAACCAGCCTCAAACTCATCAAAAAATGCTAGTCATAAAAGACAAAAAAAAAAAAAGAACTCATCCATTTTATTGAACAGTAAATAGAAATGATAACAAAAAGCAGTGTGAGGTCCTTGTCTGATTCCTAGATCAAAAATAAAGTAGTTATAAAGGACATGATTGGGAAAATTAGGGAAACTTTAAATATGAACTATGTATATTAAATATATATGTTAAAATGGGCTTCCCTGGTGCCTTAGCTGATAAAGAATCTGCCTGCAATGCAGGAGACCTGGGTTCAATCCCTGGGTTGGGAAGATCCCCTGGAGAAGGGAACGGCTACCCATTCTAGTATTCTCATCTAGAGAATTTCATAGACTGTATGTCCATGGGGTCACAGAGCTGGACACAACTGAACAACTTTCACTACTCACCATATATGTTAAATAATGGTATTGTATTAGAGTTAGATTTCTTTTTTAAATTGGAGTATAATTGCTTTAAAGTGTCTCATTAGTTTCTGCTGTTCAAAGAAGTGAATCAGCAATATGTATACATAAATATCCCCTCCCTCTTGGACCTCCCTCCCATCCCCATCCCATCCATCTGGGTCATCACAGAGCACCAAGTGAGATCTCTATTTCTTCCCTACAAATAGGTTCATCTATACCATCTTAGTTAAATTTCTTTGGTGTGATAATGATATGGTTATTTGGAGACTGTTTTGTACATAGGAGATATATGTTGAAGTATTTAGAGTGAAGTGTCTTACGAGTAGCTCACTTTCAAAATGGTTGGATGGCATCACTGACTCGATGGACAGGAGTTTGAGCAAACTTCGAGAGATAGTGAAGGACAGGAAAGCCTGGTGTGCTACAGTTCATGAGACCAAAAAGATTCAGACATGACTTAGCAATTGAACAACTTTCAAACTGTTCAGAAAAAAACATTGAGTGATGGAGCTAAAGCAAATATGGGGAAATGTTAACAAGTGGTAAATCTAGGTGAAACATATAAAAGTTCATGGTACTACTTTTCTGTAGCTTGAAACTTTTGAAAATATTTTGAGAAAGATAAAACCAAATGAAATTATCCTTTGAATTTTTTATTTCATATGCCCATCTCATCAATATTGAAATACAGGTTTAACATACACATACTTACTCTTTAAAGATTCAAAATATGAAATGTTGAACAAATGTTACAAATTATAATCAAAATTTACAACAAAGTATTTTATGAATAAGACAAAGGAATTAAAAATTATGTTAAATGTCCTGTATAAATACAAAACAAGAATAAAGGCAATCGGCGGTATTAATATGCAGACTGGGTTTTCTCTATCTTAATTTCTCTGCTCCCCTCCTGCTTAAAATCATGAAAGGATTCATTACAAATTGGAAGTACAGAATTTTTAGAAAATCATTGGATGATGAGTTGTATGATTCTCTTTACAGGTACAGCTTACTCTTCAGCAATCTGTAAGCCATTGAAAGTGTAACTCCATAGCCAATGAAAAAAGCCAAAGCGCGATTTGGCTGGGGAAGGGGTGTCAAATACGCAATCGTGTGGTAGATTCGTGCTCCGACAAAGAGTCTGAAGTGCAGGATAGCTGTAGAGAGGTCTGGACCACTCAAGGAATACAGAAGGCCAATACCAAGAAATGGCACGATGTTTTCAAGGTCATTCAAGTGGGCTCTGTGGGAAAAAAGATGACTTGTAAAACCCTAATTTCAAAATCAGCAGAAATACATCCACTTTTCCCTCTCTTCTGAAACTAAATAGAAGTGTTAATGGATCTTAAACATGGAGAGTAAGATTCATTTTATTTCTCTCAAATTCCCTTTAGAATGGCTCATTATTTTGTTTATTTTCAGTGTATCTCAATATATAAGAAAGAAGACTTTTTGCACTTCCAAGAATATCAAAAGTGCATCGACATAATAAAACTCCCATCATTTTTATACATATAAAATATTTTTTCTTCTGAGGTCTGTACAATAGCAGCAATTCAAGATTCCTCTTATAAAAATTCTTCTTCCCAAAAGCAGAAAATCCTCTGGGTTAGTATCTTTCTTAAGACTCCCCTCCTCACTTGTGCTACGATGCAAAATGGTCACTGATACCACCCTTGCCCATTCACTCAAGCCACTAGGTTACCAGAAATCAATTTACCAATCTTAATATCAAGAATTTCATTTTCTCCACATACTGATTACAGAATATATAACTAGCCTTTCAAACATGGGAAGAATATCAGCCAACCTATCCTAAAATTGCAAAAGGAATTAGTAGTGATGGGCAAAATATACACAAACATGATAGACAATAATAAAGGGAAAGTCATGCATTTAGATCTGAATTTCATACCACAGCTAGAAGAAAACAGAAAGCATGGCTTAGACACAACTTTTTCTCTGATTCATGGCACCTCTGGCTAGGATTGTGAACACAAGACATGTCAATTACTGACGAAATTTTTTTTAATAATATAAAATGTGTATTTATAAAAAATTATATTTTTATAAATATATTTATAAAGTGCTTAATTCTCAAATCTGGTAACCCTGTTCTAGTTTCCACAGTTAAAAACTGCTTAAGAAAAACTGCTAGACTATAAATTGAGATTTTGATAGAACTTGTAAGCTACTGATACATGTTTCAAAATGAAAGATAGAGACCTGGGTTCAATCCCTGGGTTGGGAAGATCCCCTGGAGAAGGGGAAGGCTACCCACTCCAGCATTCTGGCCTGGAGAATTCCATAGATTATGCAGTCCATGGAGTCACAAAGAGTCAATCTGACTGAGCGAATTTCACTTTCACTTTTTTCTTTTAGTCAAAAAAAAGTGTAATTACTAAATAATCTTTGCTCTAAGATCACCATTATCACCTCCTTTCCTTTCTCCTGTTTTCTGTAGATTATCTCTAAATTCTCCTGACAAACAGAATAACAACATAGAGGCATGCAGAAGGTAACAGTAACTTAGATATGTAATAATTCTGAAAGATTTAAATAAACAACCACATGTTCCTAAATAAAGCCAAGACAGAAAGGGTATGAGTGTTCTTATTCCCTCTGTCTCATGGAACAACCCAAAGGTTACTGAAAGCGAGGTGGGCAAGAAAGGGCAGAAACACTATTTTCTACTAAAGATGAGCTCACATCACCAGTTACATCAAGGGTATTTGTTTGGATCCTTTGAATTCTCCTGCTGGACCACAGATATTTCTTCACCTCCCATCTAGGCCATGTTACTCTTCTCCTTTACCACATTCTAAGAGGACAGACATTTTTAAAGTTGAGAAAGAGCCTACAATGATAGGACCATGTAGAAATATGTTTGCGCTCAGTTGCTCAGTTGTGTCCAACTCTTTGTGATCCCATGGACTGCAGCATGTCCATGGATCTTCTGTCCATGGGATTCTCCAGCCAAGAATACTGGAGTGGGTTGCCATTTCCTCCTCCAAGGGATCTTCCTGACCCAGGGATCGAACCTGTGTCTCTTATGTCTCCTGCACTGGCAGGCAGATTCTTTACCACTGCACTACCTGGGAAGCCCCAAGTCTATATTAAGCAATTGACAAATAGAATACAGTGTGAAAACAGAGAAGAAAGTCAAGGAAAATTAGGGGTAAAGAGCTCCAGCGGTGGGGGTTTGGGGGAAGAAATTCAAGGGCAGGCATTCCTTGGAACTTACTGGCCTCTCCATTTTTTTCTGGCCTCCCTCTATCTCTTTAATTCAGTGCTTCTTCCTTGTCCTCAACCCTCAAAATGTTCTAGTAAGGCCAGTTTTCAACGGAGCCTCACACTGTTAATTTATGCCATCTTACATGCTCTTCTTTTTTTATTTTTATTTTTTAACTTTTTATTTTATATCTGAGTATAGCCGATTTACAATGTTGTAATAGTTTCAGGTGGACAGCAAAGGGACTCAGCCATACATATACGTGTATTCATTCTCCCCCAAACTCCCCTCCCATCCAGGCTGCCACATAATATTGAGCAGAGTTCCCTGTGCTCTACAGCAGATCCTTGCTGGTTATCCTTTCTAAATATAACAGTGCGTATACTCTTCCTTTTAGACCCCACTGCAGACACACCCTCTCCCAGTGAGCATCTGCTGTAGTTCAGCCTCACCTTTCCACTGTAACCCTTTCTCTACTCAAACAACAGAAAGCATCCTAAAGGGGAAGTTTCCTTCATTTCTGTGTCATTCCTAGATGGCTACCAAAATCTAGTAGCAGATGGACATCCATCTTGAAGAGCACTTTCTGGTGCTGCTGCTGCTAAGTCGCTTCAGTCTTGTCCGACTCTGTGCGACCCCATAGATGGCAGCCCACCAGGCTCCCCCGTCTCTGGGATTCTCCAGGCAAGAACACTGGAGTGGGTTGCCATTTCCTTCTCCAATGCATGAAAGGGAAAAGTGAAAGTGAAAGTGAATTCGTGTCCAACTCTTAGTGACCCCATGGACTGCAGCCTACCAGGCTCCTCTGTCCATGGGATTTTCCAGGCAAAAGTACTGGAGTAGGGCACTTTCTACCAGGGTCTATTACTTCCTCTCCATCATCCCATGTTCCCATGTCCTTTCCCTTTTGGGCAGATGCCCCTTGGTGCAAGCTTGTTCTGGACTGACCTTAACTCCAGCCCTGCTCTGTGCTCAAGATGCTTCAATCAGATCAGAACCACTCGGATCTCAGCATCGCCCTGACCTAAACCAGAGTTGCTATACGTCACTGAGAACTGTCTGGGGGTGGCCAACCACAAAAGGAGCTTCACACCAGACCAGCTGACTCCTTTCTCTTACCCAAAGCTCTTTATGCTCACCATGTAGCAGTGTGTTCAAGTTCCTGCAAAGAAATTTTTCCAAACTGCCATGTTCTCTCTTCTCCTTTTTTCCTTCCAAATCCTAACATTCTTCAACTTCTTCCCTTATGAAATATTCCCAAAACCCTAGGAAGTTATACTTGTATCCTACTACTGAACATCTAGTGAGAGATAGCTTTATATCATTCTTTAAGTACTACATGCACGCTAGTCTGCTTTTCAGTGGGAAAGTTATACACCCCTCAAGGGCAGGAAGTCAGTCTTCAAGCCATTTTACAGCATTCCAATAAAAGGAGTGACAGTCAGACACACAGTAATCTCTCAATAAATGCTTCATTCATGCATTGCGGCCAGAAAGGAATCATCTAGCTTTAAGTTTAATCCCATCCTCCACTTCCTTGAAGAATTCCCAGTGAGTGTCAACTGGACCCCACTGAAGAGTCTCAATAAAGAGGTAGTTTCTATTGAGAGACAGAAGTAGGGGCTGAGAAGGGAGAGTGGAAGGCATCTAAAATCCCACATAAAATTTCGTTGAAGGTAGCTTATTCTAAATATCTAAGTATTAAAACCTTTTTTTTTCTCTTTTAACTGTTTCACCTTATTTCTTCAGCTGTCCTGGTTACCTTACAACTTTATCTTGTTGTAAGGAATGTACATGGGATTTCCCCAGTAGCTCAGTGGTAAAGAATTCGAATGTCAACGCAGGAGATGCAAAAGACGTGGGTTTGACCCCTGGGTCAGGAAGATCCCAGGAGCAGAAAATGGCAACCCACTCCAGTATTCTTGCCTGGAAAAACTCATGGACAGAGGACTCTGATAGGCTGCAGCCCATGGGGTTGCAAAGAGTTGGACATGACTGAGCAACTAAGTGTGTGCATGTATGTGCGCGTGTGCGCACACACACACAGGGAATGTATATAGTCTTGCATTCTTTCTAGAACAATGTGGGATAGGATTAAATAAATGCATAATGTAAAAGGCTTTCTAATCATCATTGATTTCCATATGCCCAGAATATAAATAACTTACTTTAGGCTACTTATCTTGACATTTCAACACATACTACTTTATATTTTTAATTAAAGTTTCTATATGTGTAGTGTATATTTTCTCAATATTGTATGCCTAAGAGCGTAACTTTCACATCTTTTGTAGCCAAATTCAGTCCCTGTCACCAAAATATGCTCTTAAAAACAACTTGATAATTACAAGTAGAAATAATGAAAAAGAAAAATTCTAGGTTAAAAATGGAGAGGGGAGATTGTGGGAACTTTTATTCTGAAAAGTATCTCCAAAAGTGATTTAGTAAATCACTTTGTTAACAGAACTGATCTGATCTCAAAAAATACACCTGGAACCTAGAAGCTTCTCTTTCCCGGAGATTCTTTCTTGCCACATTGAAAAGCCAGTGTCTGATCACCAGGGGGCGCTGTACACACAGTCCCTGCACCTCCTCAAGGACACACTCCTTTCACAACTAAAGGCAATTGTTCTCACTAAATTTTATTTGTTGTTCACAATCTGATGAGAAGATCAGCTTAGATAATGGCTTTCTCCTTTAGAAATACCATCCCATGGGTAAGGAGAGACAGAAGTAGGGGCTGAGAAGGGAGAGTGGAAGGCATCTAAAATCCCCAAATAAAATCTCTTTGGCTAAGCTTTCATGGGCATACCGTGGTCCATGGAGCCACAAAGTCAGACACAACTTAGCCACTGTACAACCTGAACAACAACAACATGAGTGTAAAGAGAGAAGTTCAGGAGTCCCCTACGTCACCATCTTGACTGACCTCCCCACTGAAAAATTTTTTCTATTGAGATTCTATTGCCAATCCACTTTTCTAACATGTGAAACACTGAAGTTATGTACCATCTTCATTTAGTATTTTCTAATGCATATCTACACTGTGGTATAATTCTAGATACATTTCACAGGATAAGCAAAATTATATAAAATTAAAGAAGCAGTAAGGAGTTTTCACAGTCATACTTAAACATTTAGATATTTAGTTTTCTGATGAATAGTTAAGATAGGAAACACCATGAATATATTTGACTACACTTCTAAAATGTGGTGAGTGTAAATAGATAATGAAATGGAGACTGAAAAAAAATTTTACTTCTCTAATTCAGGTATCAGCTGCAGCATCTAATCCCTTTAGAATCAAGATCATAGTTGCCTTATCACTTTTGATTTTCTGGAAAGTCTGAAGCCCCTCCAAAGATTTCTACAGATTCTCTTATGGTATATAGTCTCAAGATTAACTTAGTCTTTAATCCTGCATTTGTGCACATCTTCATATTCTTCGTTTTGATATAAACTTGGCTCTTTCTTCAACTTACTCAATAAATCAGTTAGAAAATGTGGATTAAGATTTGTTGTTGTTGTTGTTTAGTCATTAAGTCATTTGCATGCATTAAAAGCTAAGCTGTTATCAACTTAAAATAGACTATTATTAATATAAAACAAGATGTTTTACATAAGACTCAGGGTAACCACCAAGTAAAAACTCATAGTAGATATACAAAAGATAAAAGGAAAGCAATCAAAGCTTACCCTTAGAGAAAAATCACCAAATCACAATGAAAGAGAAAGGAACAAAGGAATTCCAAAACAACTAAGAAAAAAATTAACAAAATGGCAATAAGTACAAGACGTGAAGTGAAAGTGTTAGTCACTCAGTCACGTGTGACTCTTTGTGACCCCACGGACTGTAGCCCGCCAGGCCCCTCTGTCCATGGAATTCTGCAGGCAAGAACACTGGAGTGGGTAGCCATTCTCTTCTCCAGGGGATCTTCCCAACTTAGGGATCAAACTCAGGACCCCTGCACTGCATGCAGATTCTTTACCGTCTGGGCCACCAGGGAAGCATCAGAAATTACTTTAAATCAAAATGGGCTAACTTCTCCAATCAAACAAGAATGAGTGAACAGATAAAAATAAGACCTAACAACATGCTGCCTATGAAGACTTAAGGTCATACATAGACACAAGGTGAAGGTGTAGAAAAAGATATTCCATGCAAATGGAAGCCAAAAGAAAGCTGAAAAAGCTATACTTATATCAAAACAAACTGTAACAAGGGACAAAAAAAGTTCATTACATAATGATAAAGGGGATCAAGGCATCAAGAGGACATAACATTGGTAAATATATATGCACCCAACATAGGAAACTTTAATATATAAAGCAAACAGTAACAGATCTGAAGGAGAAATAACGATACCATAATTATAGAGGACTTCAAGATCTCATTTTCAACAATGGATAGAGCATCTAGAAAGACCACTTAGCTCAGATGGACCTAAAAGACATTTACAGAACTTTACATCCAACAGCAACAGAATATACATTCTTCCCAGGCACAAATGGAACATTCTCCAAGACAGATCATATCTTAAGCCAAAAAGCAAGTCTTAATAAATTTAAGAAGTGCAAAATCAAGCATTTATTCCAACCACAACAATATGAAACTAGAAATCAATTATGAAAAGAAAATTGGAAAATTCATAAACAGGTCAAAGAAAAAACTCAAGAGAAATCAATAATATCTTGAGACAGATAAAGATAGAAACAGAACATACCAAACTCATGGGGACTCAGCAAAGGCAATCTAAGAAGGAAGTTTATAGTGATAAACGCCCACATTTAAGAAAAAAAATCTCAAATGAACAACCTAACCTGATGTATCAAGAAAGTAAAAAAAGAGAAGCAAACTAAGCCCAAAATTAGTAAAGGAAAGAAATAACAAAGATCAGAATAGACATAAATGAAATAGAAACTAAAAATACAATAGAAAAAAATCAATGAAACTAAGAGCTGATTTTTTGGAATGATAAAATAGACTGACTTTACTGCTGTTGCTGTTTAGTCACTGACTTATACCTGACTCTTTGAGTCCCCATGGACTGTAGCCCACCAGGCTCCTCTGTCCATGGGATCTCCGAGGGAAGAATACTGGAGTGGATTGCCATTTCCTTCTCCAGGGTATCTTCCTGACCCAGGGATTGAACGCGTCTCCTGCTTGGCAAATGGATTCTTTTCCACTGAGTCACCTGGGGAAGACGAACTTTAAAATAGCACCAAAAAGAATAAAATGCTTAGGAATAAACTTAACCAGAGAGGAAAGATCTATATACTGAAAACCATAAGATACTGATGAAAGAAATGAAGAAATACAAATAAATGGAAAGATATTCTCTCCTCATGGACTGGAAAAATTAATGTTAACACTGTTAAAATGTCCACACAACCCAGAGTAATGTACTCCCTCTCAAAATCCCAATGGCATTTTTTGAGAATTTTTTTTAAGTCCCCAAATTTGTGTGAAACCACAAATGACCCTGAATATCCAAGGGATCTTGAGCAATAAAAACAAAGCTGGAGACTTCATACTTCCTGATTTCAAACTACATTACAAAGCTATAGAAATCAAGTCAGTATTTTTTTGGCATAAAAGCAGACTCACAGATCAATGGAACAGAATAGAGAACCCAGAAATAAACTCATGCATGTATACTCAATTTTTTACACAGAAGCCAAGAATACACAGTAGGAAAGGGCAGCCTCTGCAGTAAATTGTGTCAGGAAAACTAGATTTCCACATGCAAAAGAAACTGAACCCTATCTTATACCGTACACAAAAATCAACTCAAAATGAATTAAAGACTTGAATATAAGACCTGAAACCATAAAATTTCTAGAGGGAATATAAAGGTTGTAAGCTCTTTGACACTAGTCTTGGCAATGATATCTTTGGATTTGACACCAAAAGCAAAAAAAAAAAAAAAAAGCAAAAATAAACAAGTGGGACTACATCATATCAAAAAGTTCCTGCCCAGCATAAGAAGCCATCAACAAAATTGAAAGGCAAGTTATGGAGTGGGAAAAAATTTTGCAAACCTCATATCTGATAAGCAGTTAATATTAAAAATATATAAGGATCTCACAATTTCATAGCCCCAAATTAATAGATAAACAAATAAAATAATCCAATTGAAAAAGGGAGACCCAAATAGCCATTTTTCTAAAGAAGACATCTAAATGGACAAGAGGTAATGAAAAGGTACTCACCATCACCAATCAGCTGGGTAAATGCAAATCAAAACTAAAATGAGTTATTACATTACACCTATTAGGATGGCTACTGTGGAAAAGACAAGAGGTAGCAAATACTTGCCAGAATATGGAGAAAAGAGAACTCTTTACATTGCTGCCAGGAATATAAACCGGTACAGCCACTATGGAGAACAGTTTGGAAGGTCCTCCATGGTGGTTCAGATGTTAAAAGAATCTGCCTGCAATGTGGGAGCCTTGCATTCCACCCCTGGGTTGGGAAGATACCTGGAGGAGAGCATGGGAGCCCACTCCAGTATTCTTGACTAGAGAATCCCCATGGACAGAGGTGCCTCGTGGGCTACAGTCCATGGCATCACAATGAGTTGGACACAACTGAGCAACTAAGCACAGCAGAGCATAGCACAGAACTTACCTACCATTATTCCAAAAAGATTAAACTATTATTCAGTCTTTAAAATAAAAAAAAGGAAGTCTTGTCATTTGAATGAACCTGGAGGACATTATGGTGAATGAAATAACTAAGACAGAGAAAGACAAACATTGTAAGGTATCATTTATAAATGGAATCTACCGAAAGGAAAAAAAGCTGAACTCATAAGAACAGAAAGTAGTCATTGCCAGGGGATAGGGGTTGGGGGAAATCTGAAGAGGTTGATAAAATAGTACTAACTGTCAGTTATAAGATGAACAAGGTCTGAGATCTAAAGGATAACACACTGACTACAGCAGATAACACTGTATTGTGTAACTGTGTAACTGAAAGCTGGGGCTTCCCGGGCGGCACTGTGGTAAAGAAACGGCCTGCCAATGCAGGAGCTGCGAGCGATGGGAGTGTAATACCTGGGTCGGGAAGATCCCATGGAGTAGGAAATGGCAACCCCAGTATTCTTGACTGGAAAATTCCATGGACAGAGGAGGCTGGCGCGTTAAGAGTCCAGGGGCCACAAAAGAGTCAGATATTACTGAGCAGCTGAACACATGGCACATGTAACTGAAAGTCGCTATGAGAGTAGAATTTAAATGTTCCCACCAAAGAAGAGGGGAGGAGAGATGAAATCTGAGAGGTGATGGATGTGTTAATTAATGAAATTCATTAATTAATGTCAACTAATTCAATGGAAGGACTCCTTAGAAACATATATGTGTATTAAATGACATTGTACGCTGCAAATTGTACACTTACAATTTTGTCAATTAAGCTTCAGTAAAGATGAAAGAAAAAGTTTGTAATTTACATCACTTTATGACAAGGATTAAGAAATATACCTTCAGAACTAGAATTGAATGTGCTTTTAAAATAAGTTTATTAATGGTATCATTAGGAAGCTGGGTAGACGGTATCTTGGCCTATTGCTTTTCATTGTTTACTGAATTCTCTGTACATTAAATATAATATCTACAAAGGAGGGAAAGAGAGAGAAGATAGGTAGAGATTTCTCAAGTTCATACTTTTCATTTTATGCAAAAAATACCTAGTTCTTCAACCTTTTACCCAAGCTGACAGTCTCACCTCTGGAGAAAGAAGACAAAAACTGTAAGAATCTACCATCCTCATTTCACCTCTTACCTGTCATTACTTTTGATAAATCCCTACACAGAACAAAGTCATTAACCCTAACAAAGTGCACAGAAAAGCTAACTTGGAAATACACGCAATCACAGTGATAGTTGGAGACTTCTAGATGGCTAATTTTCTATAATTATACAGAGTAGGTAGAATGATTGACTTTTCTTTTTCTTCAGACCCCAACATCCTCACTTGACTCTGAGACCAACATCCTGTGATCAAGTGAGTCATTTCAGGAGACACTGGTTTACCTTCGAACACGCTCCACCCTGTCATCTGTCCGAAGATACTTCTTGGCGTTTTCTCCTTTGCCAAAGCCTGCGCAGTCTTCTGGATTAGCGAAAACCTATTCCAAATACCGAGGAAAAAAAAATTTTTAAATACCAAATAACATGGGGGGGTACTCTACCTGATATTCATATTATATCAGAAGAAATACAGGCATCCAAGTTGGTCATTTGGTCATCATGAAAAAAAAATTTGGGAGCTATAGATCAAACCTAGGGGTAGGAGAAAGAATGTGGATTCTCAGGTAGCTTAGTGATAAAGAATTTGCCTGCCAACATAAGAGAAACAGAAAATGCAGGTTTGATCCCTGGGTCCAGAAGATCCCCTGGGGTAGGAAATGGCAACCCACTCCAGAATTCTTGCCTGGGAAATCCCATGGACAGAGGAGCCTGGCGGGCTACAGCCCATAAGGCAGCAAAGAGTTGGACACAACTGAGCACATACACACAGGAGAAAGCAATTTTTCTTCTTAAAACCTGAATTTTTAATAACAGTGTAAAAAGATTTTTAAAGAGAAGCATAAATAAGAACTTTATAAACCAATATATAAAAACAGTGAAAAGGCAGCAAAATCAGAAAAAAGCATAATTCTGAGTCCTCATTAAAATAATAAAAAGTTATTATTATGGTGAACTGGCATTTTTTAATAGTAATGTTGATGCACTTCTCCTGAAGAACATTATTTCCAACTGATTGGCTCATACGAAAGTCATAAGTTTATTTGCCAAAGATACCAGAGGAACAGGCATGCAGCATGAAAGAGTGGGGGCAGGAAAAGTGCTTTGTACTTTGTTAGGATATGTGTTAACTAAAACTTCAGGTTGAACAATCCAGTGAAATATAAGAAGTTGAACTGTATTCCTATAAACACTAAGCACATATTCCAGGGCATATTTTCACATAGTCCTTCCTGTCATTATTATGCTCTTTGAAATGATTTCCCCATTCCCTGAAACTTGAAACATGTATTTAAAAATACTTATGTTCCACTATTTAATGATTTATAATAAAGAAAAACATGAACTATAAAATTAGCCTTAATTTAAGTGGAGAAACTTCATAAATATGATAGTATTTTTCTTAATATGACATGAGCATTTATTTCAGATAAAGATGTTGAGGAGAACTGATCAGCTCCTGAGGGCAGATCTGTCTGTCTGGTTCTGAAATAAATGTATGGCACATACTGGATGTTCAATAAAGAGATTTTGAATAAGCAAATAATGTATTACAACGCAAAGTGCTTGCAATAGGAGTTTAAGCCAATCTGAATTTGAATCTCAGCCTCAGCCTTGGTTGGTGTGTAATCTTGGGAAAGCTACTGAACCGCTCTGATTTTGATTTCCTCATCCATAAAATGGGAAGAGTAATGCTCATCTCACAGGATAATGCTAATAATTATGTAAAATGTTTCCATGACCTGACACACAAACAGAGTGTCACAGTGCCTGGCACAGATCACTGGCACTTCACAAATTTGAATTCCCTTCCCCTTTTCTTCTAAGCCCCTTGGGCTTCCCTCGTGGTTTCGACGGTAAAGTGTCTGCCTGCAATGAGACCTGGGTTCGATCCCAGAGTTGGAAAGATCCCCTGGAGAAGGAAATAGCAACCCACTCCAGTACGCTTGCCTGGAAAATCCCATGGACGGAGGAGCCTGGTAGGCTACAGTCCATGGGGTCGCAGAGAGTTGGACACGACTGCGCAACTTCACTTTCACTTTCTTCTAAGACAAGCAACATTTCTGCTATCCTTGATGCCACAGTATTTCTAGAAGATAGTGAGGATCTGGTGGTTGCTTGTTTAGTCTCTCAGCTGTGTCTGACTCTTTTGTAACCCCATGTACCATGTCCACCAGGCTCCTCTGTCCATGGGATTTCCCAGGCAAGAATACTGGAGTGGGTTGCCATTTCCTGCTCCACGGGATCTTCCTGACTCAGGGATCAAATCCCTCATTTCTTGCGTCTCCTGCACTGGCAGGTGGATTCTTTACCACTGAGTTAAGACCTGGTAGTAGCAGCCACTTTATAGCCAGAGGCTCAAACACCTTGCCCTGTTAGAGGTTTACCCATGTGGATATGTGTCCCATTAAAATGCAAATATCATTGGGAAGGAATGATACCTCAAGACAGTAATAAGAAAATACCTTAGGGAGGCCTATGACTTCTAAATAAAAGTAAGGCTCTGGAGGACAGAAACTGGGACCGGGACCAAGAGAGAGAAATATTTACAGAAAGAAGCTGGTGAACAGGCCCAGGAGTCACATCAGTAAAAATCATCTAACTGTGTAGCTTTGCTTTTCCCTTGTCACTGTTGTCACAAAACCAACTTGCTTACAGGTTGCCTGCTCAGTCACTCAGTCATGTCCGACTTTTTTGCAATCCCATGGACTGGAGCCTGCCAGGTTCTTCCGTCCATGGGATTCTGTAGGCTAGAATACTGGAGTGGGTTGCTATTTTCTCCTCCAGTGATCTTCCCAGACCAGGGACTGAATCCATGTCTCTTGCATCTCCTGCACTGCAGGCGGATTCTTTTCTACTGAGCCATCAAGAAGCCCTTCCTCTGTATATGGGTTATGTGTTTCAAAACTTTCTACCACTTTCTCCAAGCCTCCATTTGAAAAAAAAAAAAAATTGTTATAATGCTGGGTAGAAATACTATTCACTTAAGAAATCATAACCACCCAAAATTCAAATGCCTTGCCCCAATAATAGAGACTCTATTGATAACAATAAGAACTTAATTCTGTGCCCTAAGGTATATCCCTGATCTGTAATAGAGCTGAAAACATCAATTCACTGTCTAGAAAGTGACTATTTTCTAAGCTCTAGTTAGCAAAATCAACTTCAAAATCGCAAAGTTTCCTTGAAGAATCTGATACTTCAGAAATCTCATATGCTAACTGAACAATAAAAATAAACAAACAAAAAACCATTTAACTACCTATTCTGTAAATATATCAGAACCACCTGAACCAAATGACTGCATATTCATTTACAGTATAAAACAATATGCCATTGGGTTTCACAAAAAAAAAAAAAAATTAGATAATTGCTTTCCAGAATCCCAACTGTTAAAATACTGCCTCCCATGTCTTACCTTTCTTGTCAGTCTATAGAAGGCAGTTGCAATGCTCATAAACATCATTTTTGAAAGCACAATCGTCGTGTAAGAGGCAAAGGCCATGAATACTTCATTCTCCATTAGCTTCGAAAGGTTGACCATTTTTTTTGACTTTGGTCTGGAATGTTAAAAAAGATTCTAGATAAAATAGGAAAAAACAGACATAAATACCCCCCAATAACTTGACGGTCACTTGGTGTCCTTATTCTACAGTATGAACCATATTGTTCTTGAAGATATTTTGGGTTATTTGAAGAAGAAATAACCATTTGGATTTTTTTTAATGACTAGTATCATGTTTTTTTCTCGTTCTTTTTTCTATTTTAATCATTTATTTAAGTTACTCTTTTTATGTAAGTCAAGAAATACATGTAATAGTCTTTGCTCTTATCCATGGTTTTCTTTTTTTTTTTAAATTTGTTATTAGAGTATAGCTGCTTTACAACATTGTATTGATTTCTGCTGCTCCTGCTGCTAAGGCACTTCAGTCGTGTCCGACTCTGCAACCCCATAGACAGCAGCCCACCAGGCTCCCCCGTCCCTGGGATTCTCCAGGCGAGAACACTGGAGTGGGTTGCCATTGCCTTCTCTGGTATTAATTTCTAGTGTACAGCAAAGTGAATCAGCTATACCTATTCATATAGCCACTCTTTTTTGGATTTCCTTCCCACTTAGGTCACAACTAAGCACTAAATAGAGTTCCCTGTGCTATAGAGTAGGCTCTCATTCATTAGTTGTCTATTTTATACATCGTATCAATAGTGTATATATGTCAATCCTAATCTCCCAATTCATCTCACCCCCATCCCTGGTTTTTTCTGGTTCTATATATCATTAAGCTTGAACATACCAAACAAGCACTGTGTGAAAATGAAAATATAGGGGTTATCATAAGCAAATATACATAGGTAAACTTCGCTAAAGCTAGAATAAAATCATATTTTGCATCAAGATGAGCCACAAATTGGACACAAACCAGAATCCATGAATCTCTTTCAAAACATCAAACTATGTACATAGTAGTACCGTTAATGTTTGAGTAGAAATACCTAAGTCCTAATACACGCCCTTCTTGATAAATCCAGTTCACAACCTTTTGTCATTTCAGTGGTAATCAAGATCTCAGACTCCAGGATTTGAATTCCAGTCACATCATTTGGTTATTGTCTTTGATTGAGAGATTTAGCCTCTGTGAAACTGGATTTCTTCGTTGGTAAGATAGGAATAGTTGTTGTTCAGTTACTAAGCCGTGTCCAACTCTGCAACCCCATGGACTACAGCATGCCAGGCTTCCCAGTCCTTCACCATCCCTGGGAGTTTGCTCAAACTCAGGTATATTGCATCGGTGATGCTATCCAACCATCTCATCCTCTGTTGCCCCCATTTTCCTCCTGCCCTCAGTCTTTCTCAGCATCAGGGTCTTTTCCAATGAGTCGGCATCTCCCAACTTAGTGGGTTATTGTCAGGATTTAAGTGAGATAGCATGACCTAGCACAGTGCCAGGTCCATGAAAACCCTCAATAAAGCTTATTATCTCCTTATCATGATCATCACTATCACCATGACCAGTGTCCTCATTCACACCAACACAAGTGAAGAGGGTGAAACAGGATAATGGAAACATAAAATAAAAGGCTTGCAAACGTGGGGGGAGAAATAGGCATTTATGATACTTTCGTAGAAGGGACGTGGGGAGGAGGATTAGCTTTACAAAACTCTTCAGGTCACTTCTCATTCTATATTTATGCCCATCGAAAAGCTGTCAAGAGTAAATGGAATGTAACTCCTTGAATCTAGAGTTGGAAGAGTAACTGGAGAAGTGCTGAGGAGGAGGAAGAAGAGGGACACAAATGATACTCAAATCCGAGTGGGTAAGAATTTAGGAAAAAGCTGAAAGTCCGCCCTATCCGACATTCTTTTTAACCTCCTCTGTTCTATCATCAGCCCCACTACCTACACCTTCTCTTTCTTCCACATAAACACACATCTTTTATCATGAGTGTATGTGTGCATGCATGCTAAGTCGCTTCAGTCATGTCCAATTCTCTGCAATCCTATGGACTATAGCCCGCCAGGCTCCACTGTTCATGGGATTCTCCAGGCAAGAATACTGCAGTGGGATGTTGTGCCCTTCTCCAGGGGATCTTCCCGACCCAGGGATCAAACCTGCATCTCTTACGTCTCCTGCATTGGCAGTTGGGTTCTTTGCTATGAGTGCCACCTGAGAAGCCCATCTTTTCTCATACCCAAGCGTAAACACCATTTTACTGGCTTAGCATGGAGTGTTGTCTCTTGTAGACATATCTGTTCCTGCCTTCAAAACTCAACCCCTGCATGCAACCTATTTAGAGCGATTATTCTAATCATTTTATCCATCTACCAATAATCTATAAACCTATATATCTTCCCAGACTCTGCTACTGGTCATCCAGTTGTCTGTATGTTACTGTTGAATGTGACATGTCTATATATATATAGTACATATATATTTAATTTTATAAGACTTGGCTATATTACACCATGTACTTTATGTGCATTACCTTACATAATTTCTATAAGACTATAATCCTCATGAGTATATCTATTCGACAGATGAAAAAAATGGAAATTAGAGATAATGAGCAGCCACACTGGGAGAGGAACCCAAGTCTCTGATCTCACATCTCATATACCAACTACACTGCACTGTCTGCTTCCAGAGACTGCAAACTGCTTAATTCTGATTCAACGAACATTGGGTGAAGCCTACCCTGCACCTAGCCTACACCTGCACCAGTGCCAGCACCCATTTTACCAGTTATCTTCCTTCTTCTTCCAATTATGCTCCAAGGTAAGTATTAGTCACATTTTGGAAATAAAAACCCAAAGCTTCCTAAGCAATCTCTGTTTTGAAAGGTAGGCTAAAAAAAAGGCTCCTTGGGTTCAGGCAAATAGAAATGCACAGTTAACCCTTAAACAACACAGATCTGAACCATGTGGATCTACTTATATTTGGATTTTTTTTTTTATACTAAATACCAGAGTGGTACACAATCAGTAGTCGGTTGAATCTGGAGATGCAGAGCCACGGATATAAAGGAACTGTGTATACGGAGGAGGTGACTGTAAGTTACATGTGGATTCTCACCTACCCAGAGGATAGGTCCCCAACCCCCGTGATATTCAAGGATCAGCTGCATCTAGCTTAAACACTCGCACACACACACAGTAGCAAATTAATCCACCTCCACAGGTCAGTAGTCTTAAAAGCAAGTATGATAGATTCTGCCAGCTAAAGACTGTCACTTGCCATCTGATTCTATGAGAATCTTTATCATGCCCTGAAAGGAGTTCAGAGTTTATCAGAAAGAAGTCACCCTGTGTTCTAGGAAAACTGGCAAAACTGGCTTTCAGATAGTTAGACATTTTCTGGGAGAAACTTTTTTTTTTTTTTTTAATTTTATGAGCCAGATTTCTTGCATCTTCTTATACCTAGAAAAGCACTAAAATCATTCATGGAGATACCTATTCCTCATAACCAGCAGCAACCTTCTACCAAGATCTGGGTTTGACTGCACATACCCCCTTTACCAAAATCATTTATATACTGACTTCCCCATCTACCTCTTTAGAGAAGTTCCTCAGCTTTAGAGAAGCTAGCGGAGGGGCTGTCTCCTGGGCTACAGTCCTCAGTAAGCCTCAACAAAAACTGAACTCATAGCTCTCACATTATGTTTTTTTCAGTCCACACTTCTCAGTGCAAGATAATATTATACTTCTAGTAACATTTTTAAAGATTTTTTTTTTTTTGATGTGGATTTCCCCCCCAACTGTTGCTGGGCCAAGAACCAGCTGTTAAAACACAGGTTCTGTTTTATGGAGCTTTTTTTTTTTTTGGCCACCAAGGCATATGAGATCTTAGTGCCCCACCCTCAACAGGGATCAAACCCACACCTGCCTACATGGGAAAGTCTCAACTTCTAGACGGCCAGGAAGCCTCCACCCCTTGCTTTTTGCAACATTTAATGTATCTACTATTGTTCTAGGATGGGGGTGGGGAGAAGTCACCAATAAACTGCATTCTTCTTCACAGTGCTGCTACAGCTAAATCACTTCAGTCTTGTCCGACCCTGTGTGACTTCATAGACGGCAGCCCACCAGGCTCCCCCATCCCTGGGATTCTCCAGGCAAGAACACTGGAGTGGGTTGCCATTTGCTTCTCCAATGCATGAAAGTGAAAAGTGAAAGTGAAGTCGCTTAGTCATGTCCGACCCTCAGTGACCCCATGGACTGCAGCCTTCCAGGCTCCTCTGTCCATGGGATTTTCCAGGTAAGAGTACTAAAGTGGGGTGCCATTGCCCTCTCCGACTTCACAGTGCACTTGGAGTAATTAGCTTAATAAGGAATCCCTAAATTCTATGCCTCTGGACAGACACAGCAGGGAGGTTAATTTAAAACAACAACAACAACAACTTAAGAAAAGTTTATCAAGTAGGAGGTGCTACTATCCAACCCTAGTTTTAAAAGTCAATAGGTTTTTGTAGGTCTTCACCAATGTTCTCAGAATGAAATGCATTTAGCAGTGAAAGCAAAGTTGAGAAGATGGTTTTCTCTCAGTAAACATGGGTATTGAAAGAGTAGAGAAAAGATGGAAGACTTTCAGACTGTTGCTGGGGAAAGAACACAAAATCTTGAGCAGTTGAGGACAAAGGTCAACGGCAGGATTTTTTTTTTTTTTTCTCTAAATGTGAACAATGCACAAAGTGTACTTCACGGAGAGAATTTCTCAATCACCAAGAATGAGGCTTAGCTCCTCCAGTCTGTGGTTTTGGGAGATGGCCAATACTGAGCTCCTGACACCGCACTCTGTGGGCCCATAAATCGCCTCTCAGGATGGATGTGGTCCACTCCCAGCACATCTGAGGGTGGGGTAAGCAGAGCTAAAGGTAAGACATTAAGAAACAGGAGTCGTTTATAGCATGAAATTAGGCGATGCTAATCTAGACTTTTTGTTTTCAAGATTTATTTGTTGATAAGCTGCCTTGAACTTGCATCATGCCATTGCACTGCACTCCAAAAAGAAGTTACTAGAAGCTTTGTTCAGGAAAGGCCATCAAGAGAGAGGAGAGCGGTAGAGCAGTAATAATCATTCAGAGGTTAAAGTGCTCAGTGATTTGAGTAGTCAAGGAATGCAGTAGAAATTATCTAAGAAAAGTAAGCAGAGCAAAACATGAATCTTGGTGATGAGTTACAGAAATTATTCCAGTGATGAATTCTATTTGGACAGTGTGTTGTCCCTTTCATTGTCCAACACTGGTTGGCATAATAGAGAATATATCTACCTCTCTCTCCGGAGAGGGGGACTCAGTCACCTAATGTGGAGGGGGTGCCTTTACAAAGGACAAAGACAGACTCCAAAACCAGACGTAGTGGGTCCAATTCCGCCATGTACTAGCTGTGATTAACGAATCTTCCCTGCAACATGAGGCTAATAAAACCTCCTACCTCACAAAACTCTTGGGAGCATTAAGTGAATAAAGCATAAAGTGGGGAGTCTGGGAAAAAGTGGAGGCATGCCTATGAGTGGCTGGGTCCCTTCGCTGTTTGCCTGGAACTGTCACAGCATTGTTAATTGGCTATGCCCCAGTACAAAATAAAAAGTTTGAAATAAAAAAATAAAAAGAAAAAAGAAAGGCAGTGGGGTCTGGTAAGTGCTAGGTAAGTATTTGGTGAATAAATAAGCTCTTACCTTGGCACTGTTCTAGGCATTGAGGATACAATTTCAGAGATTTCAAAGGCCATAGTATTATCTCTCTTGAGAACTCGGAGAAATTCAAGTAGTCAGAGCAAATAATATTTGTCTCTACCCTCAACATATAATGAAACTGAGACCCAGAGAGGTAGAATTAGTCATCTGACCCAAATTTACAGTGGAGGGCCCAAGACTGGAACCCAGTTTTCTCTAATATTGAACCTGTAGGCTATCCCCCATCAAGGAGAATTCTGGACTACCCTGGTCTTCTGGGAAATTCTGTCAAATCCCCTTCCTGTCTTATCCCCCTCCCCCTCCCCCCAGAATCCCACCCCAACTCCCTTATTGTCTATCACAGTTTAGTGACAGATACTACTAACTGAGAAACAGTCCTCTTCTCTTTATAGGCTCTTGGCCAAAAAGAGCAAAGTTCTCTTATTTATGGCGGCCTTTCTCCATCAATATTGTGCAACACACAGAAAATGTGAGCACACGTTCCCATGGTCATGACTCTGCAATTTCAGACCTTCTTAAAGCAACAGAACGCTGCCTGTGAGATAAAGAGAAAAGACAAGTCAGTGGTCTCCTCGCTGTTTGTGAGTTCTAGAATTTACTGAAAAGACTGACTGCAGACAGGGCCCCCTATGCTTCAGGGCCCAGGTGTTCGAGGTGGGGCGGGGGGAATGCTGCTGGGTTGTGCGGGGAGGGGGACTATGCTGAGGAAACTATGCTGACCTCCTTTTCTAGTCTCAGCATTTAAGAAACTCCACTCTCAAACAAACCCTCAGAAAAACCACCCTTGCCACAGAAAGTAATATTCAAATTTGGACCGATTTGCTATTTTTCAAGATGGCCAAAGATGGTCAACACACACAGGCCTCTTACTTTGGAAACCTCAGAAGACAGCAAAACTCAATACCAGACTAATTCCCAGAGAACATGAAAGGTGTGTCTTCTTTGGTATTCACAGCAGGCTAGGGCTCTCAGAACACTGGGCTGGCCTGGTTTAAAGCCTGTTAGCTGGGGGGCTGGACAAGTTGCCAAAGGCTATTCAATAATGTTTGATGACAGCCCACTTGGCACTTTCTTAGACAGTAAACAGCAGAGGGAAAAGGAGAAAATAAAAAGTGGTGTCAGGACTACCCAAAGGGCTTGTGACTATTTCAAAGAACGCTGCAGCAGGGAGATAGAATCTGCAGGCGTCCTGGCCCCCCACCGCCCAAGTCCAGCAATGGCAGTCACAGATGAGGCCTTCACTGCCAGAGAAGGGCTCCTCTCTCCTTTACTCCTTCCATAGGGCTTCCACCTCCAGACTGGGCTCCCCCCACCCACCGCCACAGTCAAGAACCTTCCCAAGGGGTTTGATCCTTAGCTTTCCAATCAACTGACTCCGCTACTGCTGCTGCTGCTGCTGCTGCTAAGTTGCTTCAGTCGTGTCCGATTCTGCAGTATCTAATTCATCAAATAGGATCTGATTCAGGTCATGCTGCACTTTGTTCATTATTACTATTATTTTTACCTTGCTGATGTTTCTCTGGCCTGTCACAGTGAACCAAGAAAAGCAAGTTCTATCTTTCAGGCGACGCAAAGGCCAGTTTGTCCTGGATCTCAGAAGTTCTGCAAGATTTTACCCCCTTAAACTGCAGTTTCTTAAACTGCAGTCATTCCTCGATTGCTGTTACATGAGCTCACGTTTTACTCCTCCAAAGCTCAACGGGCGCCCTTTCCAAGTGGATGCTCCCTTGGCTTGAGAATTTTAAGGGGGTAAATCATAACTTAAACATAAAAAGAATTATTCTCTCAAGTTTTATTCCTGGAGTTTGACAGTTTATCTACGGGGTTGGGTGGGAGGGTAAAGGAAGGAAACTCCCTTTTAAAAGTAATGGATTGAAAAGCAAACTTTTAGCAGTTACTCTGTGCAAACAAGTTTCAGGTAGGCAGAGATAACCCCAAGCCTGCACCTGCCACCCCGGACCCCTTCCCGCCGCCACCCTCTCTCTTCTTACCCTCTGCTTACACACTACTCGCGAGCAGGTGGTGTGAATCCGAGCAGGAGAAAGCTCACAAGCCAGTCCCAGAAGCGGGTCGCGCGGGAGCTGTGGGACTTTCAATGCGCGGGGCAGGCAGGACACAGAGGCCACGCCCCCTCTGGTTAATTTCCTCCGCTTTTGGCTCCGGGTCGCTGAAAGCACACGGGCCGACCTCGCCAAACCCCTCCCCTAACTCGCCTGATTTTTCTCTCCCGGAGTAACCTCCGCCCACCAGTTGCGCTTTCTGAACTCTTTTCCGCGCGGGCTGAAGCTCTCAACCCCAAAGGCCACTTGCCCGCTGCAGCGGCTGGGGACCTTTCAAGTTTATGTAGTTGCAAACAATTTTTAAAGGTCTCAGTGTTGAAACCACTGAAAGCTTTAGAGAAGGTTTAAATCTAGGGGGCGGGGCAAGGAAGGGACCTGATTAGAGGTCGCTGATACTTCTGTCGAACTTTGCTTTCCCTGCTTTGAAAGGCTGGCACTGACAACAATGTAACCTTTGGCGTAGATTACCTAAAAGTCTTCCAAATCAGTGATCCTGGACAATTTGCTTCCCCACTCTGAACAGAAAGGGTTGAGAGGAAGAAATTAAAATGGGTCAATTCTTATACAATTAGCTTAGTATAGCTTTTGTAAGGATTTAAGGGGAGTGTTTAAGAAAGGTGTAGTTATTCCAATACCAGTATCTAGGCTGCAAGGAGATCAGATCAGTCAATCCTAAAGCATATCACAGTCCTGAATATTCATTGGAAGGACTGATGCTAAAGCTGAAGCTGTAATACTTTGGCCACCTGATGTGAAGAGCCCACTCATTGGAAAAGACCCTGATGCTGGGAAAGATTGAGGGCAAGAGTAGAAGGGGACAACATACGGTGAGATGGCTGGATGTCATCACCGACTCAAAGGACATGAGTTTGAGCTAACTCCAGGAGAGAGTGGAGGACGGAAGAGCCTGTTGTGCTGCAGTCCATGGGGTTGCAGAGTCTGACACAACTTAGCGAGTGAATGACAACATCTCAAGCCTCCTTGTCCCACGACAGTATTTATGGATGTAACTTCAGTCAACTGCAAATTGGCACTTGCCATTGGCACTTATCATCTCTCTCTATAAGAATTAAATATGTGCTACTGCAGCTGCTGATTTTCAACACCTGCCGAGAAGAATTCAAAGTGGAGCAGAAATGAGGCACTCTGGCTGGATGTGGGGACAGGTCGAGGCAGGGCAGGAAGAACTGGCAGAACAGGTCTTCAGATATGTATTTTCAGGAGGCGATTTTATGAGCCCAATTCTTGTATCTTTTCATATCTAGAAAAACACGAAAATCCTTCATGATGACATCTGCTCCTTATGACTAAGAACATTTCTGCAAAAAGAAAAAAAAAATGTGATTGATTGCATGTACTCCCGCTTCACCAAATCACGTGTATATTGACCTTTCCCCCTGCTTCTTTACAACAGTTTCTTAGAACTATCTGAAGTGCTGTTTTCCCAGGCTGCAGTCCTCATTTTTCCCTGGATAAAATATAACTCATAACTCTCACATTCTGCAGTTTTTTTTTTAAATTCAACACTTCCGTGGCTTTATTGAAACACGTTTAAGGATTTATGTTTTCCATCTATGTTATTTCTCATGTGCTCTTACCTCTTGCACATCTACCACCTGCTGTCCCATGGTCGGAGGAGCCTGGTAGGCAGCAGTCCATGGGGTCGAGAAGAGTTGGACACAACTGAGTGACTTCACTTTCACTTTCCACTTTCATGCATTAGAGAAGGAAATGGCAACGCACTCCAGTGTTCTTGCCTGGAGAATCCCAGGGATGGGGGAGCCTGGTGGGCTGCCGTCTATGGGGTCGCACAGAGTCGGACACGACTGAAGCGACTTAGCAGCAGCAGCAGCAGCAGTATATAGCGTACTTCTTTTTTTTGACCTCATTTTACCTCCTTTTGGCTTTAAAAGGTGCCTCCAGGACTAGCTGTCTAAGATTTGATGGACAAATCCATATTCTATCAAAAAAGAAAGTAAGATTTCCCAGTTTGCTCTAGGAAGCAGAAATTAATCACAGGCCCTGGAACACTTTCTACAGCACTATATCAGTAGAAGAATTAGAAAGTCTAGCATCAGCGGGCATTAGTGCTTCACTTTCATTGTCTGAGTCTTTTGAAAACTACATATATTTATTCTATCTCAGTCAAATACACTGGAACTTGGCTGTGACACTCATTGGAATAAGAATTTGAGATAATTCTGAATTCTTGTCAAGGGATTTTAATACTACAAGTATTTAGAAGACTCCTTTCATTTATTATGAGGTAAAATGGCTTTAATCTTATGGATAACATTACAGAAAAAGGTACAGAGAGCTATTATTTAAATAATTTGATATGCAGAATTCCAGTTGAGTGGTTCTAACAAGTTTTTGAAATGATCACCAGACTCATCTGGTGCTCTAATTATAAAATGAATTCAAACTATTAATCAATCAGTGAATAAGTACTGAGTTCCTGCATCAATAAACCATGTACAATTATTGCCTATCTGTTATATATATGACATTGTCTACAATAATCAGCTATTGACTATAAAGAATTAATTTAATAGATAGTTATGAAGTGAATACCGGGCATTTGGTTTGATGCTAAGATTTGGAACTAAGATATTTGTATTAGTTGCTCAGTCATGGCTGACTCTTTGCGAGCCCATGGACCATAGCCTGCCAGATTCCTTTGTCCATGGAATTCTCCAGGCAAGAATACTGGAGTGGGTAGCCATTCTCTTCTCCAGGTCATCTTCCTGACCCAAGCATCAAACTTGGATCTCCTGCATTACGGGAAGATTCTTTACCATCTGAGCTACCAGGGAAGGCCCATGAAACTAAAATAAATGACATCAAACAGTTGTGCTCCAGGAGTTTGCAATTGAGTAAAAACATTAGCCAAAAGTAAGAAGCTGCTACTAAACCAAAGGAAGAGGAATTTCAATTTAAAAATGAGAATGATAATTGGGGTATGATGTAGGGTGGTAATAGCTTCCCTTGTGGCTCAGCTGATAAAGAATCCACCTACAATGCAGGAGACCTGGGTTTGATCCCTGGGTTGGGAAGATCCCCTGGAGAAGGAAAAGACTACCCACTCCACTATTCTGGCCTGGAGAATTCCGTGGACTGTATAGTTTATGGTGTCGCAAAGAGTCGGACACGGCTGAAAGACTTTCACTCACTTACTCACTAGGGTAGTAATAGGAAAAAGGTTATGAAAGAATTTACACTTCTACTCATCTCTGTTGCATGCCCTTAGATGAGTGAGGAAGAGAAAGAGTTATTTTTCAGCTTGTTTTAGTTTAGGTAAAGGGAAGGGTTCAAACTCTGAACCCTTCTGCTCACCACCATTTTAAGCCTATAATGAGATCTTTCAGAGAAACTCAATCCAAGGTTCAGGACAAGTAATTCCACAGTAAATATTAAAACAGTTTAAAAGGTCACTGATATGGGGTGGGGAGGGCAAAAGTCATTCAGCAAAGAGTAGCTGCTACGACAAAGAAAAGGGAGATCAAATCAGAACGATCTGGAAGAATAAAGCATTAGAAATCTAATAGTTCTTGCCTTAAAAAACAAAAAATAGACAAATGAAAAATGTCAGAAAGTATCGCTATCACCGCTACACTAGGTTTCACATAAGTGGGAAGGAATCAGGTGCCCATCAATCCTTTTGATTCTCTTGGAACTTTGCTTATTCTCTAATCCATACAGTACCTGCCTCTGCAAATCTGAAACTAAGGATATAGACCGTTCTTGGATATTTCAGTAAATATATGTGAGAACATGTCTTAAGATGAAGGCAAGCAAAAAGTGAAAGAAAAATAAGCAGCATTCTAATCTTACAAAGATTATTTTAGAATTATAATACACTTTTTAAAGGTATTGTATTGTTGTTGTTTAATCACTAAGTCATGTCCAACTCTTTTGAGACCCCATGTACTGTAGCCTACCAGATTCCTCTGTCCCTGGCACTTCCCAAGAAGGAATACTGGAGTGAGTTGCCATTTCCTTTTACAGGGGATCTTCCCTACCCAGGGATGGAACCCACATCTCCTGCATTGCCAGGCATGTTCTCTGCCACTGGGCCACCAGGAAAGCCCCTTTTAAAGGTATACTAGATTGTTCATCTCTCCCAGCAACCCTATAAGAGAGTTTTTATTTTTCCTATTTTACACTCACTGAGGTCCAGAGGAGTTTGAAAATTGTGTTAACTTTTAAAATAAAATCTGAACCTAATACATGCTGGAGTTAGACACAAAAACAGAACTAAAAAATGATAAAACTCATGAAGGTAATCAAGAGAATATGGTAAAGGTTTAGGATAAACAAGTGGGTCAAAAGAGCAGAAAGAAATCTAGAAATAGAATCACACTTAGCTGGTCAGTTGACTTTCAGGACATTGTGCACTGAGCCAAGTTCTTCAGTCGAGTCTGACTCTTTGTGATCCTATGGACTATAGCCCACCAGGCTCCTCTGTCCATGGGATTCTCCAGGCAAGAATACTGGAGTGGATTGCCATGTCCTCCTCCAGGGTATCTGCCCAACCCAGGAATGGAACCCACATCTCTTGAGTCTCCTGCATTGGCAGGTGGGTTCTTTACCACTAGTGCTAGAATTTCAGCAAAGCAATGAAATAGAG
Source organism: Ovis aries (assembly GCF_016772045.2). Taxonomy (NCBI): domain Eukaryota; kingdom Metazoa; phylum Chordata; class Mammalia; order Artiodactyla; family Bovidae; genus Ovis; species Ovis aries. Next base: position 199,134,499 of record NC_056056.1, read on the forward strand.
AAAGGAAAGTTTTCAATAAGTGGAGCTGGAACAACTGGATAGCCATATGGGAAAAAAGGAACTTCAACCCCCAGCTCACACCATACATATAAAAATAATTCAATATGGATCATAGACTTAAAAGCTAATACTATACTATAAAACTTCTGAAATAAGACATAGGAAAATATCTTCATGACCTAGGAGTTGACAAAGATTTCTTAGGCTAGATACAAAAAGCATTCTTTGTAAGAGGAAAAAAATTGATACACTGGAGTTCATAAAAATTAAGAATTCTGCTCATCAAATGATATCATTAAGGAAATGAATAGGGGACTTCCCTGGCGATCCAGCGGTTAAGACTTCACCTTCCAATGTAGGGGATTTGAATTTGATCCCTGGTCAGGGAGCTAAGATCCCACATGACTTGCAGCCAAAAAAGCAAGACATAAAACAGAAGCAGTATTGTAACAAATTCAATAAAGACTTAAAAAAAAAATGAGTAGGCAAGCCACAGTCTAGGAAAAAGTAGTCTCAATACATTTATCTAACAAAGAACATGTATGCAAAATATATAAAGACTATCTCTAGCAGTAATTAGGAGATAAAATATATAATTAAAAACAGAGAAATTGCAAAAGTTTTGAACAGACACTTCACAAAAGAAGATATATGAATGGTTAAGAAACATGCAAAAGTGTCCAATGGCATTAGTCTTAAGAGATATGCAGTCAAACCACAGTGAGATATTTCTTCCCCAACATTAAAATGCCAACAGTTAAAAAGACAGGTAAAATACTGATGAGGGTGTGAAGCAACTGGGATTCTCACATGTTCCCTGTGAGTGTAAAAATGGGGTATCCACACAGGAAAACCATCTTGTAGGTTCCTATAAACAAAAACATAGGCCTAGGCTATGGTCCTAATCCAGGTGGGAGACCTGGAATTGATACCTGGGTCAGGAAGATCCCCTGGAGAAGGAAATGGCATCCCACTCCAGTATTCTTGCCTGGAGAATTCCATGGACAGAGGAGCCTGGCAGGCTGCAGTCCACGGGGTCACAAAGAGCTGGACATTACTGAGCAACTAACATGCCCGCACATGTATATGATTGAATTTTGTGACTGGAGTTGTTGGAATTCTTTCTCTGGACCTATAGTAGGACCTAACGCAACATTTCCACTCTAAGGTATCACTCAAGAGAAATGAGGACATTTAGACACAAAAGGGATTGCTTAAGAATGTCTTCACTGCTTTGTTTGTAATTGCCTCAAACTGGAAAAACCTAAATGCCTATCAGAAGAAGAATGGGAAAACAAATTGTGTTATGTGTGGATAAAAAATCTGTGCTAAGTCACTTCAGTCGTGTCAACTCTTTGCGACCCTATGGACTGTAGCCTGCCAGGCTCCTCTGTCTATGGGATTCTCCAGGCAAGAATACTGGAGTGGACTACCATTTCCTTTTCCAGGGGATCTTCCAACCCAGGCCTCCGACATTGCAGGCAGATTCTTAACTGTCTGGGCCACCAGGGCCAACCCAAAATTTGCTAGTTCAACATTCCATATGTGTGTTAGTAATTATATACATAATTAGGTTAATTAAATCAAGCCCTTCAGGGTAGATAATATGTTAGCTATAGATATTAAAATAAAACAAAAACCTGAATTCACAGAAGCAAACCTGAAAATAGTCTCAAGTTTAGAGACCAAGCAATGGGCACCACTTGCTATGTCCATAATTGTTTTTATCTCTTTGACATCATAGAAGTTCTGTGATAACAATTACCAGGACACGCTAATAAAAGTTACCATCATTTTCTTATTGTGGAGGCTCTTTTAAAAATATTAGAAGCTTCCATTGTGTTGAGAAAAGGGTTTGTTTTTTTTTTTCTGCCAAGCCCATTTAAAATTCTTCTTTTGCTCAGTTTTGATTTAGTAACTTTAGATCTCTGCATTATGTTGTGTTTTGCACAGAGCTATTGACTTCAGCTAAGGAACCGTGAACAATAATTATTTTGCATGAATGAGCGCTGGTACACCATTGTCAGACAGGCACTTTACAGTACCACTGGTTTCAAAATTTAGGACAGAACTGTCAAACAAGCAAATGCCTACACCAAAGACTCCTATTTTCAAGCTACAAGCATGAGTTCTATGATGTGCAATAATAGAGTGAATCTTTGCGTTCTCGTGAAAGCTCCTGATTTGACAGTCCTGGAAACGACAGCCTGTTCCTTTCTAGAACAGATATATCAGTGGTAGCAAGAGTACAAATTTTCAAGCAGGGCTTAGGAATGGCATGAGTGCAAGAAAAGGGAGACTTCCGCACTGAGATTACTCAATGTTATTAAGAAGTATTAGTTTTATGGTGAGCAGAGAACAGTTTATCCTGAACTGAGAATATCTGATTTGGTTCGCTTCAGTGGACATCTTTCTAATCATTCCAGGAAACTTTTATGGACTTATCAATGTAAACCCACTAAAACTTTTTATCCTTGGAAATAATGTGCATAATTCAAATGTTTCTTGACATTTTACATTGTTTTCCCAGGAATGTAGTAAAGAATCTGCCTGCAATGCAGGAGGCCTGGGTTCAATCCCTGGGTTGAGAATATCCCCTGGAGAAGGGAATAGCAACCCATTCCAGTATTCTTACTTGGAGAATCCCATGGACAGAGGAGCCTGAGGGCTACAGTCCATAGGGTTGCAAAGAGTCAGACATGACTGACAGACTTGTCACTTTCAAGAATTAAGCTTGTGACAGTAAATGTTCATAGACAAGGGCATACATTTTATATAAAGTAATGTATTTTGAGTTGGGCTATAAAGAAGGCTGAGTGCTGAAGAATCGATGCTTTTGAACTGTGGTATTGGAGAAGACTCTTCAGAGTCTCTTGGACTGCCAAGGAGATCAACCCAGTCAACCCAAAAGGAAAGCAGTCCTGATTATTCATTGGAAAGACTGATGCTGAGCCTGAAGCTCCAGTACTTTGGCCACCTGATGAAAACAGCTGACTCATTAGAAAAGATCCTGATGCTAGGAAAGATTGAGGGCAGGAGGAGAAGGGGATGACAGAGGGTGAGATGGTTGGACAGCATCACCGACTCAATGGTCTCGAGTTTGAGTAAGCTCCAGGAGATGGTGAAGCACAGGGAAACCTGGCGTGCTGCAGTCTATGGGGTCGCAAAGGGTTGGAAACAACTGAGCTACTAAACAACAACAACAACCCTTTCAGTACAGCCAGGTATGGCTGATAGGAGCATATGGCCAAATAATTTCCTGTCATAAATTTAATTTTAATCACTTTAAATTTTTATAACACCTCATTCTTTTCCTAGTGTCTTTTCTTCTACTGATAATTTGATTCTTCTTTTTCCTTTTTTTAATTAAAAAAAAATTCAATTGGAGATTAGTTGCTCTACAATATTGTGTTAGTTTTTGCCATACATCAACATGAATCCACCATAGATATCCATTTGTCCCTTCCCTGTTGAACTTTCCTCCCACCTCCTGCCCCACCCTACTCCTCTGGGCTGTCACAGGTCTCTGGGTTTGAGCTCCCAGCATCATACAGCAAATGCTCACTGGCTATCTATCTTACATATGGTAATGTGGATGTCTCCATAACATTTCTGTCCTTTATCAAGCCCACCTTTGCATGAAATGTTCCCTTGGTATGTCTAATTTTCTTGAAGAGATCTCTAGTCTTTCCCATTCTGTTGTTTTCCTCTGTTTCTTTGCATTGATCACTGAAGAAGGCTTTCTTATCTCTTCTTGCTATTCTTTGGAACTCTGCATTCAGATGTTTATATCCTTCTTTTTCTCCTTTGCTTTTGCCTCTCTTCTTTTCACAGCTATTTGTAAGGCCTCCCCAGACAGCCATTTTGCTTTTTTGCATTTCTTTTCCAAGGACATGATCTTCATCCCTGTCTCATGTACGATGTCACGAACCTAACAGAAGCAGAAGATATTAAGAAGAGGTGGCAAGAATACATGGAAGAACTGTACAAAAAAGATATTCATGACCCAGATAATCATGAGGATGTGATCACTAATCTAGAGCCAGACATCTTGGAATGTGAAGTCAAGTGGGCCTTAGAAAGCATCACTACGAACAAAGCTAGTGGAGGTGATGGAATTCCAGTTGTTTCAAATCCTGAAAGATGATGCTGTCAAAGTGCTGCACTCAATATGCTAGCAACTTTGGAAAACTCAACAGTGGCCACAGGACTGGAAAATGTCAGTTTTCATTCCAATTCCAAAGAAAGGCAATGCAAAAGAATGCCCAAACCACTGCACAATTGCACTCATCTCACATGCTAGTAAAGTAATGCTCAAAATTCTCCAAGCCAGGCTTCAGCAATACGTGAACCGTGAACTCCTTGATGTTCAAGCTGGTTTTAGAAAAGGCAGAGGAACCAGAGATCAAATTGCCAACATCTCCTGGATCATGGAAAAAGCAAGAGAGTTCCAGAAAAACATCTATTGCTGCTTTCTTGACTGCCAAAGCCTTTGACTGTGTGAATCACAATAAACTGTGGAAAATTCTGAAAGAGATGGGAATACCAGACCACCTAATCTGCCTCTTGAGAAATCTGTATACAGGCCAGGAAGCAACAGTTAGAACTAGACATGGAACAACAGACTGGTTCCAAATAGGAAAAGGAGTACGTCAAGGCTGTATATTGTCACCCTGCTTATTTAACTTCTATGCGGAGTACATCATGAGAAACGCTGGACTGGAAGAAACACAAGCTGGAATCAAGATTGCTGGGAGAAATATCAATAACCTCAGATATGCAGATGACACCACCCTTATGGCAGAAAGTGGAGCTAAAAAGCCTCTTGATGAAAGTGAAAGAGGAGAGCGAAAAAGTTGGCTTCAAGCTCAACATTCAGAAAACGAAGATCATGGCATCCGGTCCCATCACTTCCTGGGAGATAGATGGGGAAACAGTGGAAACAGTGTCAGACTTTATTTTTTGGGGCTCCAAAATCACTGCAGATGGTGACTGCAGCCATGAAATTAAGAGACGCTTACTCCTTGGAAGAACAGTTATGACCAATCTAGATAATATATTCCAAAGCAGAGATATTACTTTGCCGACTAAGGTCCGTCTAGTCAAGGCTATGGTTTTTCCTGTGGTCATGTATGGATGTGAGAGTTGGACTGTGAAGAAGGCTGAGCACCAAAGAATTGATGCTTTTGAACTGTGGTGTTGTAGAAGACTCTTGAGAGTCCCTTGGACTGCAAGGAGATCCAACCAGTCCATTCTGAAGGAGATCAGCCCTGGGATTTCTTTGGAAAGAATGATGCTGAAGCTGAAACTCCAGTACTTTGGCCACCTCATGCAAAGACTTGACTCACTGGAAAAGACTCTGATGCTGGCAGCTATTGGGGGCAGGAGGAGAAAGGGACAACCGAGGATGAGTTGGCTGGATGGCATCACGGACTCGATGGACGTGAGTCTGAGTGAACTCCGGGAGATGGTGATAAACAGGTAGGCCTGGCGTGCTGCCGTTCATGGGGTCACAAAGAGTCGGACACGACTGAGCGACTGAACTGAATGTGGATGTCTCAATGTTACTCTTTCAGTTTGTCCCTCCCTCTCCTTCCCCTACTCTGTCCACAAGTCTGTACTCTATGTCTGTGTCTCCATTGCTGCCCTGCATACAGGTTCATCAGTACCATCTTTCTTGATTCCGTACATATGCATTAATATATGATATTTGTGTTTCTCTTTCTGACTTACTTTCCTCCGTGTAGTAGGTTCCAGGTTCATCCACCTCATTAGAACTGACTCAAATATGTTCCTTTTTATGGCTGAGTAATATTCCATTGTATGGTAATTTGATTCTTAAAAGAATACTTTAGAAAAAGTATTATCTTCCTTACATATATTAGGAAACTGAAGAACAGATATAAATGACCTTGAAAGAAATACAGCAATTAAAAAGAAAGAATTTTAAAAAAAGAAAAAGAAAAAGGGGAAGAAAAGGGAAGAAAAGAAATTTAAAAGTATAGGGGAAGGTAGGGACAAAACTGACTAAGATGAGACACGGATTCCTCTGTCTTACTATTTTACATATAAGTATGTAATTTCATATTAAGATATTTGAAATTCCCTTTTATTGGCCCAGATGAGTATTCAGTCTCTCCAAAATGAATTCATACTTGTATATTTAGTATTGCTGATTTATAAAACTAGAATTTTATTAGGTTAAAAAATAGGTTAAAAAGGCTTTCTACTGACCAGATTAGTCAAATCTTCTTTACAAAGAAGAAGTACTCCTTTCCTAGGTGGAAAAGCAAATGGAAAATAATAAATTGTCCAGAACAAAAAGATACCTCACCCAGCCTATAGCAGAACTGGGAGAATTATCTTAGGTTCCTTTCAGGGGACACCTTTCCAGTGGCCACAGAAATAACAGAATTTTTAAACTGGATTCTCCAATTTTAGCCTCTTTCCCCAATATGGCCTACCCAGCATTGCTACAGCACCAATTAAGTCACTCTTCTAGAAACTTGCAGTAGAATTTAAGCAACAATGATTTCAACTGATCTGTCTTGCCATTCTCATCAGTGGGATGAATTGGAGGGTAGAAAAGGTTAAGTACTCGGGACATGGGATGGTCTTATTATCAGGTTCAGTCAACTCCTGGGACATTAAAACCTTGGCACTGATAGTGAGGTCAACTGGACATGTAACCAGTTATAATAGTACCCCAAATAGTGCTTATATATAACTCAAATTTCTTTCTGTTGAAAGAGTATGAAAAATTTGTTGAAAATTACTAAACAGACATTCTGAAAACAGACAATACATGTTAGTACACATATAAAATTGTGAAATTCAAAATAGGGAAAGTTTGCAATTTTACAATTCTCTGGCACCTTCAAAAGAAGTTGGCAAAAAATAAAGTAATATGAAAAATTTTTTAAATACTTTTTTAAAAACTGAGGGAAAAACAGTTGGAAAAAAAGAGAGAAGTTTTAAATAGCTCTGTATAAGATAGAAAAGAGATAAGGAGAGAGGGTTACTAGAGCAGATATCTGACAAACCAAGGCCAGTAGATCAGCAGGAGCAGCTAACGGAAATATTGAGAAAGAGATGAAGTGGCTGGTGAAAAAGAGGAACTTCAGAGGGAGGAGAGATATAGCTAAAGAGGATGTTCATGAGGATTTCAAGCATCGTAGGTAATATAACCCTCCTTTTCTTTTCCCATTAGTCTTCAATAAAGAATCCAACTCTCTAAAGACTTAGGGAGTTGGTTTTTCTTTAAGGACTCATGAGAGGTGCTGAGCTGGGCTCTACCAAACAGGTTCAGAATGTAAATCCCCCTGAAGCATAGCCATGTCTTCATCAAACAACTAACACACAAGGAACTCGCAGCAGGATCTGATCCCAGTCTCAGTTCTTCCTTGGAAAGAACCTGGCAGTCACCGGATTCAGTGGCTCAGTAACCAGCAATAACTTGATTCAGATTGAATTTTCTGCCTACATGTTCTACTCTGTTTTGTCCAGCAAAACCTATGCTTCATCTTGTTTTGGAAACCTTAGGTGATGTATCAGTCTTTACCTGGTTACTTGCTCATAGCACAGCACATATATATATGAAAGTCTGTATGGAAATTGCTGACTGACTACAGACAAGGATGATCTTCATGTTGCCGTCTCTGTAAGATCAATGATGTTCTATTCTGGTACTCACATGACTTAAGAAAGATAGGGGTGGGGTTTATACCCCCATTATGATAAAAATAGTTGCTTCTTACTTTACACAGTATCTGAAAATAGATTGCTCTGCATTGACATTCAGTTCAGTTCTGGTCAGTCACTCAGTCATGTCCCCAGCCCTATGGACTGCAGCAGGCCAGGCTTCCCTGTCCATCACCAACTCCCAGAGTTTACCCAAACTCATATCCATTGAGTTGGTGATGCTATCCAGCCATCTCATTCTGTGTCATCTCCTTCTCCCACCTTCAATCTTTCCCAGCATCAGGGTCTTTTCAAATGAGTGGCCAAAGTATTGGAGTTTCAGCTTCAACACCAGTCCTTCCAATGAATATTCAGGACTGATTTCCTTTCAGATGGACTAGTTGAATATCCTTGCAGTCCAAGGGACTCTCAAGAGTCTTCTCCAACACCACAGTTCAAAAGCATCAATTCTTCGGCGCTCAGCTTTCCTTATAGTCCAACTCTCACATCCAAACATGACTACTAGAAAAACCATAGCCTTGACTAGATGGATATTTGTTGACAAAGTAATGTCTTTGCTTTTTAATATGCTATCTAGGTTGGTCATAACCCTCCTTCCAAGGAGTAAGCATCTTTTAATTTCATGGCTGCAGTTACCATCAGCAGTGATTTTGGAGCCCCCCAAAATAAATTCTGCCCCTGTTTCCATTTTTTCCCCATCTATTTGCCATGAAGTGATGGGACCAGATGCCATGATCTTCGTTTTCTGAATGTTGAGCTTTAAGCCAACTTTTTCACTCTCCTCTTTTACTTTCATCAAGAGGCTCTTTAGTTCTTCATCGTTTTCTGCCATAGGGTGGTGTCATCTGCATATCTGAGGTTATTGATACTTCTCCTGGCAATCTTGATTCCAGCCTGTGCTTCATCCAATCCAGCACTTCTCATGATGTACTCTGCATATAAGTTAAATAAACAGGATGACAATATACAGCCTTGACATACTCCTTTCCCAATTTGGAACCAGTCTGTTGTTCCACGTCCAATTCTAACTGTTGCTTCTTGACCAGCATACAGATTTCTCAGGAGGCAGGTCAGGTGGTCTGATATTTCTGTCTCTTTCAGAGTTTTCTAGTTTATTGTGATTCACAATCAAAGGCTTTGGCATAGTCAATAAAGCAGAAATAGATGTTTTTCTGGAACTCTCTTGCTTTTTTGATGATCCAGCAGATGTTAGCAATTTGATCTCTGGTTCCTCTGCCTTTTCTAAATCCAGCTTTAACATCTGGAAGTTCACAGTTCACATATTGTTGAAGCCTGGGCGTGGAGAATTTTGAGCATTACTTTACTAGTGTGTGAGATGAGTGAAATTGTGCAGTGGTTTGAGTATTCTTTGGCATTGCCTTTAATGAAAACTGACTTTTCCAGTCCTGTGGCCACTGACTTCCCTGGTGGCTCAGACAGTAAATCATCTGCCTACAATGCGGGAGACCTGGGTTCGATCCCTGGGTCGGGAAGATCCTCTGGAGAAGGAAATGGCAACCCACTCCAGTACTCTTGCCTGGAAAATCCCGTGGATGGAAGAGCCTAGGAGGCTACAGTCTGTGGGGTCGCAAAGAGTCGGACACAACTGAGCGAATTCACTTCTTCTTTGGGATTGGAATGAAAACTGACTTTTCCAGTCCTGTGGCCACTGCTGAGTTTTCCAAATTTGCTGGCATATTGAGTGCAGCACTTTGACAGCATCATCTTTCAGGATTTGAAATAGCTCAACTGGAATTCCATCACCTCCACTAGCTTTGTTCATAGTGATGCTTCCTAAAGGCCCACTTGACTTCACATTCCAGGATGTCTGGCTCTAGGTGAGTGATCACACCATCGTGATTATCTGGGTCGTGAAGATCTTTTTTGTAAAGCTCTGTGTATTCTTGCCACCTCTTCTTAATATCTTCTGCTTCTGTTAGGTCCATATCATTTCTGTCCTTTATTGTGCCCATCTTTTCATGAAATGTTCCTTTGCTATCTCTAATCTTCTTAAAGAGATGTCTAGTCTTTCCCGTTCTGTTGTTTTCCTCTATTTCTTTGCATTGATCACTGAGAAAAGCTTTCTTATCTCTTCTTGCTATTCTTTGGAACTCTGCATTCAAATGGGTATATCTTTCCTTTTCTCCTTTTTCTTTTCACCTCTCTTCTTTTCACAGCTATTTGTAAGGCCTCCACAGACAGCCATTTTGCTTTTTTGCATTTCTTTTTCTTGGGGATGGTCTTGATCCCTGTCTCCTGTACAATGTCACAAACCTCCATCCATAGTTCATCAGGCACTCTGTCAGATCTAGTCCCTGAAATCTATCTCTCACTTCCACTGTATAATCACCAGGGATTTGATTTAAGTCATACCTGATTTATCTAGTGGTTTTCTCTACTTCAATTTAAGTCTGAATTTGGCAATAAGGGATATATGATCTGAACCACAGTCAGCTCCCAGTCTTGTTTTTGCTGACAGTATAGAGCTTCTCCATCTTTGGCTGCAAAGATATAATCAATCTGATTTTGGTGTTGACCATCTGGTGATGTTCTTGTGTAGGGTCTTCTCTTATGTTGTTGGAAGAGGGTGTTTACTATGACCAGTGCGTTCTCTTGGCAAAACTCTATTAGCCTTTTCCCTGCTTCATTCTGTACTCCAAGGCCAAATTTGCCAGTTACTCCAGGTGTTTCTTGATTTCCCACTTTTGCATTCCAGTCCCCTATAGTGAAAAGGACATCTTTTCTGGGCCTTAGTTCTAGAAGGTCTTATAGGTCTTCATAGAACCGTTCTAATTCAGCTTCTTCAGCATTACTGGTTGGGGCTTAGACTTGGATAACCATGATATTGAAGTGGCGCTGAGTGGTGCTGGAGCGTGAGAGGAGATACCCCGTGTCCAAGGTCAGGAGAAGCGACTGCTTTTTGCTGGAGCAGCTGTGAAGAGGTGCCCTGCATTGACATTGGCAGGGCTCTTTGTGTCAACTGTGAATCTTCTATTCTATGTCAGCAGTGGCTTAGGAAAGCCAAAATATGCTGATAGTTATGGGACCAGTATACAAATTATTTCTCATTGAGATATAGTTGATGTGCAATATTATATGTTTCAGGTGTGCAACATAATGATTCACAATTTTAAAAGTTATATTGCGCTTATAGTTATTATAAAATATTAACTGTATTCCTTGTGTTGGCTGTATATCCTTGTAGATTATTTATTTTATACATAGTAGTTTCTACTTCTTAATGCCCTACCCCTATTATGCCCCTCCCCTCTTCCCACTCACCACTGGTAACCACTAGTTAGTTCTCTGAGTCTGTTTGTTTCTTGTTATATTCACTAGTTTGTCTTGTTTGTTAAGTTCCACATATCATATGGTATTTGTCTTTGTCTGATGTATTTCACTTAGCATAATACCCTCTGAGTCCATCCATGTAGTTGCAAATGGCAAAATTTCATTATTTTTTATGGCTGAGTAATATTCCATTGTGTATATTGTATGCATATATTGTATATATACAGTACATAAATTGTACATATATTGTACATCGTTATCCATTCATGTGTTGATGGACATCTAGGTTGCTTCCATATGTTGGCAATTATAAATAATGCTGCTATTTTAGCTATAGAGATATAATTTGGAGATATTGAAGGTTCAGTCCCAGACTTCCACTATAAACTGAATATCACAATAAAGCAAGTCACAGGAATATTTTGGTTTCTCAGTGCATATAAAAGTTATATTTGGATTATATGTAGTCTCTTCAATGTGCAATAGCATTATGTCTAAAAAAAATCATGTACACACCTCAAGTAAAAAGCACTTTTTTCCTAAAAATTCTAACCATCATGTGAGCCTTCAATGAACTGTAATCTTTTTGCTGGTGGAGGCTTTAAAATATTGTGAGAATTATCAAATTGTGACACAAAGACATGAAATGAGTAAATGCTGATGGAAAATTGAACTGATAGACTTGCTCAGTGCAGGGTTGCCACAAACCTTTAATCTGTAAAAAGTGCAGCATCTGTGAAGCACAATAAGACAAGGCCTGCCTGTGTATGAAATGCCAAGCCAGGAACAGAAAGCAGAGACTAGGGAGATAGCCTAGATGGATTTCTCACTCTGGAATTGATCAATCAACACATGTTCCCCTCATTTCCATTTCGATAACCTCTCCTCTTATCTGATAATATCTTCTCTCTCACATCAGTCTATCTAAAACCCATTGGGCTTCTTTTCCCTTAATTCTGAAACTTCTACCCAGTTAAACGTGATCGCAGGGACTTCCCTGGTGGTCCAGTAGGGAAGACTCCACGCTTCCAATGCAGGGGCATGGGTTCAACTCCTGGATAAGGAGGAAGTTCTGCATGCCTTATGATGCAGCCAAAAAATAAAATATTGCTTTTCTTTAAAGTGATCTCATTTCTGCTGAACTTTTTTTGTTAAAAAAGGTTTATTTTTATTTTTTGGCTATAGTGGCTCTTCATTGCTGCACTTGGGCTTTCTCTAGTTGCAGCGAGTGGGGGTTACTCTTCATTGCACTGTGCAGGCTTCTCATTGCCATGGCTTCTCTCGTTGCAGAGCACAGGCTCTAGGGCACCTGAGTTTCGGTTGTCACTCATGGTCTCAGCAGTTACAGCTTACGGGCTCTAAAGTGTGGGCTCAGTAGTTGTGGTGCTTGGGCTTAGTTGCTGCTCCACATGGAGGATCTTTGATCTCTAGTCTTCCCAGACTGGGGATCAAACCAGTGTCCCCTGCATTGCAAGGCAGATTCTTAACCACTGGACTACCAGAGAAGCCTTCTGCTTAACTTTTGTAGCAGCTTATATTTCTCTCTTTTATGGCATGTTTACATGGTCTTGTAATCTGGTTACTTTTGTAATATTTTAACACTCCTACCACACTTCCTACTCATCTTAAAATGTGCAGAATATAAATAAAGGGCCTTAAGTTTGTTGAAAAACATTGTGGTGTGGGCATGCACACACACAAACACAAAAAAGACAGGAAGAAAATAAATGAAATGGTGGTGATTATTTTCTCCAGCTTAAAGGCATCCATATAATTTCCATCTTCTTCCTTATATTTCTCTTCACTGTTAAAAATGTATTATATGTAATACATCAGAATGTGTCCTACTTTTTAATGTAAAATATGATTGTAAATATATTTGATCAGAAATCCAAATATCTGATTTCTTCCTTTGCCAAAGGTACTTTAAGCCCTTTTCTTCATAAGACATTCTCAAATGATATCAATAAAACACAAATCACTTATCATCTAGGGTTATTTGGTGGAAGGATAAATAATTCTAGCTTATAGCATAAAATCAGACTCTAGTAGCATCTGTTCAAGTGGTTTTCAAACTATTTTTTTTTTCAGTAGATTTCTATTTTCAAACGAACTCTTACACAGAACCTTAATATTTAAAATAATTTTCAGCAAAGTGCAGGATTCTTAGATGGTCTAAAATCTTTAGTGGTTGAAGCAAATATAAGCCCTGAATCACCCCCTTAGAACCTTGGGTTCCTTTGGCCCAACCCTCTCATTTTACCAGAGAGGAAACTGAGTCACAGAGAGGTTATAATGCCTGTTCAAGATCACTCAGCTGTAAACCAGATCCTACATTTTCTAAGGCTAAGTTTCCAGCTCTTATGTTGTGCAGTCATGATTCTTGTTTGGGATTATTTTATTTTATTTGGGGGGGGAAGGATTATTTTAGAGCATTCTATTTCTCTGACCTAACTCCAGATTAAGACCTATATCTAATTTAAATCAGAGTCCTTACCCTCTGCTTACGCCCCTAATCTCAATGCCTAAAGTCTTGGTTTCATTTCAGACTTCACCTAAGTCTTCTTTGCCAAAAATGTCTGTCACTCTGGCTATTTCCTGACTTCTGGGCTTGTTCTCAATGCCTGATTTGTTGATTTGTTATCACGTGCTCATTGCTCCTCCTTTGAGAGACTGATGGTACGTTTGAACCTGAAGGTACTGACGTCCTTTTCATCTAATATCGTCTGATTTTGCAATTGAAAGCATTCCAGTCTCCATGTGCCTAGCTCTAAGTTAAGGTTAAGCAATACATCTAGATCTTTCCCTGTTCTGTTTTCTCTCTTGCCTGACCTATAGGGCAAATCCTTGAGAGCATTCTAATTTGGTCTTCTAAGAACAAATTGGAGTGGTTCATCTCTCTTTTTCTTTCATGGACACGAGTCCACAAGGTAATCATACAAGACATGACTAAGTGCTCAGATGAGTAGAAAAGGCAATACCAACCTTGATGGTTTTAGAAAAAGATCAATCTGAGTGAAAACAAACAGGAAAATGCTCTTGAGGAGGACAGCACTTTTTGGTACCATCAGATAGACAGTTAGCAGGGAGACAATGTGAGCAAAAGAAAAGTCTGAAATACAGTGAGATTGACCAGGATTGAGAAAAAAGGGAAAATGTTTGTAAAAGGGACTTGTGAAAGATTATTTTTGCTGGAGCTTAAGAAGAATTGTTTTCGAGCGTACATTAAAGTAATTTAGTCACCAAGCCTTCAAAAAATTCTGGTTTTATTTTATTGATGTATGGCCACATCCTTCTCTTTGTTTGTTGTCATTAAGTGAGTCTTAGGTGAAACCATGAAGCAGGCAATAGTTCATCTGGCAGAAAAGGTCAGCCTGGCTTTTCCTTGAACCTAGAAATACACAAAACTGCCTGCAGTGCTTTCTTGGACCTGTCTAATAGTCAGCTGCCACAGTCTTTTTGATGGTGTGTGTGTGTGGAGGTGGGGGGTATGTTCAGTCACTCAGTCATGTCCCACACTTTGGGACTCCATGGACTATTGCCCACCAGGCTCCTCTTTCCATGGAATTTTCCAGGCAAGAATATTGGAGTGGAGTGCCATTTCCTCCTCCAGGGGATCTTCCCAACACAGGGATTGAAGTTGCGTCTCTTACATCTCCTAGCAGATTCTTTACCACTACACCATCTGGGAAGCCCAATAAATCATGGTAGCTGCCTATAACCTGAAGTTGATCTAAAAACCTTTGGGATCATTCCCTGCCAAACTTCTCTCTATATATTTGTTAGAACTTTTTATGTTGCAAGTATCAGAATGCTCAACTCAAATTCAATTAGAAAAGATTTATCAAGTCTCATAATTGGATAGTCCACAGGTATATCTAGCTTCTACAATGCTTGGATCAAGTTTCTTAAGATAAAATTGGGATGTCTCTCTGCCACTCTGCTCTGCTTCCTTGGTGTTGGCTGTGCTCCAGGCAACCTCTTCCCTCGTATTTGCAAGAGAGTCCTGTCTCTGGAAACACATTAAATCACAGAGATAAGCTTTCTTCGCCTTAATTGGTTTTAATCAGGTCAAGAATCCGTCTCAGAAATCAGCTCAGTTCAGTCGCTCAGTTGTGTCCGACTCTTTGCAACCCCATGAATACCAGAATGCCAGGCCTCCCTGCCCACCACCAACTCCTGGAGTTCACTCAGACTCACGTCCATTGCGTCAATGATGCCATCCAGCCATCTCATCCCCTGTCGTCCCCTTCTCCTGCCCCCAATCCCTCCCAGCATCAGTCTTTTCCAATCAGTCAACTCTTCACATGAAGTGGCCAGAGTACTGGAGTTTCAGCTTTAGCATCATTCCTTCCAAAGAAATCCCAGGGCTGATTTCCTTTAGGATGGACAGGTTGGATCTGCTTGCAGTCCAAGGGACTCTCAAGAGTCTTCTCCAACACCACAGTTCAAAAGCAGCAATTCTTTGGCGCTCAGCTTTCTTCACAGTCCAGCTCTCACATCCATACATGACCACTAGAAAAACCATAGCCTTGACTAGATGGACCTTTGTTGGCAAAGTAATGTCTCTGCTTTTCAATATGCTATCTAGGTTAGTCATAACTTTTCTTCCAAGGAGTAAGTGTCTTTTAATTTCATGGCTGCAGTCACCATCTGCAGTGATTTTGGAGCCCCCCAAAATAAAGTCTGACACTGTTTCCACTGTTTCCCCATCTATTTCCCACGAAGTGATGGGAACAGATGCCATGATCTTCGTTTTCTGAATGTTGAGCTTTAAGCCAACTTTTTCACTCTCTTCTTTCACTTTCACAAGAGGCTTTTTACTTCCTCTTCACTTTCCGCATAAGGATGGTGTCATCTGCATATCTGAGGTTATTACTATTTCTCCGGCAATCTTGATTCCAGCTTGTGCTTCTTGCAGCCCAGCATTTCTCATGATGTACTTTACACGTAAGTTAAATAAGCAGGATGACAATATACAGCCTTGAGGTACTCCTTTTCTGATTTGAAACCAGTCTGTTGTTCCATGTCCAGATCTAACTGTGGCTTCCTGACCTGCATATAGGTTTCTCAAGAGGCAGGTCAGGTGGTCTGGTATTCCCATCTCTTTCAGAATTTTCCACAGTTTATTGTGGTCCACACAGTCCAAAGGCTTTGGCATAGTCAATAAAGCAAAAATAGATGTTTTTCTGGAACTCTCTTGCTTTTTCCATGACCCAGCGGATGTTGGCAATTTGATCTCTGGTTCCTCTGTCTTTTCTAAAACCAGCTTGAACATCAGGGAGTTCACGGTTCATGTATTGCTAAAGCCTGGCTTGGAGGATTTTGAGCATTACTCTACTAGCATGTGAGATGAGTGCAATTGTGTGGTAGTTTGAGCATTCTTTTGCATTGCGTTTCTTTGGAATTGGAATGAAAACTGACCTTTTCCAGTCCTTCGGCCACTGCTGAGTTTTCCAAAGTTGCTGGCATATTGAGTGCAGCACTATCACAGCATCATCTTTTAGGATTTGAAATAGCTCAACTGGAATTCCATCACCTCCACTAGATTTGTTCCTAGTGATGCTTTCTAAGGCCCACTTGATTTCACATTCCAAGATGTCTGACTCCAGGTGAGTGATCACAACATCTTGATCATCATGGTTGTGAAGATCTTTTTTGTATAGTTCTTCTGTGTATTCTTGCCACCTCTTCTTAATATCTTCTGCTTCTGTTAGGTCCCTATCATTTCTGTCCTTTATCAAGCCCATTTTTTTTATGAAATGTTCCCTTGGTGTCTCTAATTTTCTTGAAGAGATCTCTAGTCTTTCCCATTCTGTTGCTTTCCTCTATTTCTTTGCATTGATCACTGATGAAGGCTTTCTTATCTCTTCTTGCTATTCTTTGGAACTCTGCATTCGATGCTTATATCTTTCCTTTTCTCTTTTGCTTTTTGCCTCTCTTCTTTTCACAGCTATTTGTAAGGCCTCCCCAGACAGCCATTTTGCTTTTTTGCATTTCTTTTCCATGGAGATGGTCTTGATCCCTGTCTCCTATACAATGTCACGAACCTCATTCCATAGTGCATCAGGCACTCTATCTATCAGATCTAGTCCCTTAAATCTATTTCTCACTTCCACTGTATAAACATAAGGGATTTTATTTAGGTCATACCTGAATGGTCTAGTGGTTTTCCCTACTTTCTTCAATTGGAGTCTGAATTTGGCAATAAGGAGTTCATAATCTGAGCCACAGTCAGCTCCTGGTCTTGTTTTTGTTGACTGTATAGAGTTTCTCCATCTTTGGCTGCAAAGAATATAATCAATCTGATTTCGGTGTTGACCATCTGGTGATGCCCATGGATAGAGTCTTCTCTTGTGTTGTTGGAAGAGGGTATTTGCTATGACCAGTGAATTTTCTTGGCAAAACTCTGTTATTCTTTGCCCTGCTTCATTCCGCATTCCAAGGCCAAATTTGCCTGTTACTCCAGGCATTTCTTGACCTCCTACTTTTGCATTCCAGTCCCCTATAATGAAAAGGACATCTTTTTTGGGAGCTGGTTCTAAAAGGTCCTGCAGGTCTTCATAGAACCGTTCAACTTCAGCTTCTTCAGCATTGCTGGTTGGGGTATAGACTTGATTAAAATGAACAGAGATCAATCTGTCGTTTTTGAGATTGCATCCAAGTACTGCATTTTGGACTCTTGTGTTGCCCATGATGGCTACTCCATTTCTTCTAAGGGATTCCTGTCTGCAGTAGTAGATATAATGGTCATCTAAGTTAAATTCACCCATTCCAGTCCATTTTAGTTTGCTGATTCCTAGAATGTTGAGGCTCTTCCCATCTCCTGTTTGACCACTTCCTATTTACCTTGATTCATGGACCTGACATTCCAGGTTCCTATGCAATATTGCTCTTTACAGCATTGGACCTTGCTTCTATCACCAGTCACATCCACAACTGGGTATTATTTTTGCTTTTGCTCCATCCCTTCATTCTTTCTGGAGTTATTTCTCCACTGATCTCCAGTAGCATATTGGGCACCTACTGACCTGGGGAGTTCCTCATTCAGTATCCTATCATTTTGCCTTTTCATACTGTTCATGGGGTTCTCAAGGCAAGAATACTGAAGTGGTTTGCCATTCCCTTCTCCAATGGACCACATTGTGTCAGACTTCTCCACCATGCCCTCCTATCTTGGGTGGCCCCATAGGGCATGGCTTAGTTTCATTGAGTTAAACAAGGCTGTGGTCCTACTGTGATTAGATTAACTAGTTTTCTGTGATTATGGTTTCAGTGTGTCTGCCCTCTTGCAACACCTACCATCTTACTTGGGTTTCTCCTACCTTGGGCATGGGGTATCTCTTCACGGCTGCTCCAGCAAAGCACAGCCACTGCTCCTTACCTTGTAATCTCAGAAATAGTGTAGATGAAATACACTGAATGGCTTACACTGATGAGGTGGTAAGGTCAACTTGGGAGATATTTTTGAATGAGATTAATTTTAAAATTGATGAATACCGAATAAGGATATTGTCCTCCATAATATGGGTGGGCTGCATCTAATCAGTTGAAGACCTAAATAGAACAAAATAAGTTGGCCTCCCAGAGCAAGAAGGACTTTTTCAGCCAATTGCTTCTGATCTTCATCTGCACCATTGTTCTCCCGGGTCTTCAAGCTGCCAGCCCACACTGAAGATTACAGACTTTCCAGCTTCTATCATCACATGAACCAGGTTTTTTAATAATAACTCTATCATCTATCTATCTGTCTACTTATCTACCCTTCTCTCTTAGAGAACTCGGACCAAAACAATCACTGAGTTGCTCATAATAAGGCAATGAAGAAATGTCCACTAATACTTTGCAATTTTCTTCATTGGTCTCATTTCTGAGACTCAGAGACTGCCTTTGAATCTCAGCTCAGCTTTTTATTAGATATAATGAGGATACTGACTTCTCCGTTCCTCACTTCCATCTCCTCCATTCCCCATTTAAAGACAATAGCTCCTACCTCGCAGTGTTGCGGTGGTGATTACAAAAATAAAGAAATATTTGTAAAATGACTTAGGGCCAAAACATAGCAAGTATTCTACTGTGTTGTTATTATCATCATCATCTCCTCCCATCTCTTCTTTTTCCTCACCATTTATTGAGTTTCCAGTTTTTCTACATTACATTGCCCAGGGCTTTCAACTGAGCATTCCTGGCCTAGTTTTTTCAGTTGCTTCTGCCTCTTCAATCATAATTTACTCATGCCAAGAAGATTTTCATCAATATATTCTTTCTATAATTTACAAAGCTGAACGGACAGCCTGGAATCGTAGATTTTGAAAGCTGGTGGAGATCATTGAATCCTGGAGTTTACAAAGTAGGGTGCATATGATCTTGATATCTTGATTCAATCCTGAGGGGAAAATACAAAGATTTATATTTTTAGTGTAAAATTAAGAAAGCCATAAGCTCATTAATTAATGAATGGATTCACACTACTATACCTGTGACTTACTGTAAATACATATCTGTCTATAAATGCTCCAAGATTTTTTAAATTAATAAGATAGTATAATCAAAAAAGTTGAGAGACTGGTGATCTTAGCTATTCCTGTTACTTCACCGAGGAGGCAAGTGACACCAAAGAAAGGAAAGACTTTCCCAAGATCTCGACTGTGAGTAGAAAAATCTGGTAATCAGTGGAAGAGTATGAAATGCCCCAAGCTAAATTATTTAACCTCACTAGGTCTCAGTTTCCTCATCTTCAAAGGGGAAATTAAGAACCTTTAAAAGAAAATTGCAATGAGTTTTAAATTAAATGAGAGAATATTTAAAGAGGGTAGTACAGTGTTTACTCCAATTTTTGGCCTAAACACCTAAGAATGGTGTGGACTGTTTTTAAAGTCTTGTGGAATTTGTCACAATATTGCTTCTGTATTATGTTTTTTGGTGTTTTGACCCCAAGATATGTGAGACCCTAGCTCTCTGACCAGGGGTCAGATCTGTACCCCCTGCGTTAGAAGATGAGGTCCTAGCCACTGGACTGCCAGGGAAGTCCCAGCTTGGTCCCATTTAAGGGCTGATTAATGTTCCTTCTCTTCCTTTAGTGTCTGTGTGTGACTGCTAACCTCTCAGTCCTGTCTGACTCTTTGTGACTCCAGGGAATGTAGCCCACCAGGCACCTCTGTCCATGGAATTCTCCAGGCAAGAGCACTGGAGTGCTTGCCTCCAGTGGCTCGCTTATCCAGGGTTTAGTGTCTAAGGAGGTCTTTCTGTTAAACAATAGCCTTTCAAAAAGTGGAATAAATAGCAAATAGCTCTGCATTATTTAGGGCTAAGTAAAAAATGTCACTAAGTAAAATTTTTCCAATTCAAAATATTCTTAAGAGGATGGAAAGACTATAATAATAATAAACCCAAATACCACAGTGAGTGGACTGGTGGCTCAAGGATGCAGGCAGAAGGGATTCCTTTGCTACCCTCCATATCAACCCTCATGGGTCAACACTGTAGTTGGTACCAGGATTCTCTGTTGAAGTGTTAGGATCAGTGCTCTGTTTGGAAATGGAAACCAAGGACTTGTCTTAAAGTTGGTATATATAGAAACACACTGATTACTTAATGAATATTCATTTGGGATCATGTTTTTAGGGGGTTGTTCTATTTTAATAGGGTTGTCCTATTGCTCACCCCAATCCCCCAGCCATCACTACACTGAGCCCACTTATTGTCACACATGCCTGTATTCTTAGCCTGGCAGTCCTCCCATTCCTTCTCAAAATCCTATGCAAATAACAGCAAATCTCTTTCATATTCCTATGTGCTCTAAATAGCCACTATACTGTGCGAACTCTCCACTTTCAACTTAATAAGTCTTCCCATCCCTAAATCAAAACTAATTAGCTTTGTTTTTCAAATTGCTGACACTGGGGGTCTTCGCTATAACCAACCTGTGTGTGATTAGTGATATAACGGCTGGTGCTGAGCTTGGGCAAATATTTATAGAGTAATCATATTGGATAGGGTTGAATAACCTCTTGGATTAAGTGTGAGCTTCTGCCAGACGGTGCTGCAAAATTGTGCTAATTTAATGGTACAGTCCATTGTTCTGTCTGCTGATACAACCTCTATGACACTGATACAAATATAATCAGGGATATTAGGGCATAGTATGATTCCTTTATCAGTGCTCTTGGCAATAATGTGCCGGAAGAATCCAAATATCACTTTGCAAATATAAATTATGTGGTCAGTAAGTGGAAGCTCATACAGAGAGACAATTAACTACAGACCTAGCACAGAGATGAGCTTAAGGTAAGTCATCACTGAATAAATACTTGTTATGTTATTAGTATATTAGATACCAGAGGAACAATTTTGCTTTTATTTACTCCCAGGAACAATGAGCAAATTCTAATAAGGCAAGCCAGTTTGAGTGTTAAAGGGGGATTTCTTCTATATCAAGCTGATTGATATGAACTCCAAGTTCTCACAAAGAAGCAGCAAGTGAATCTGAAAATACACAGTCCATTCTTAATATGTAGTCCTTAACCTGCAGTCTGAAAGGAGACTCAGACCTTGTTAAGGAAGCGTCGACGGCAGTAGTTTATAAAGGTCATGCAGTCAAGCAGTGACCAAACAGAGACTAGGAATCTCATCTTCACATACCCTGCCCCAGTGCTTTTCCAAACTGGGCACAAGGACCTAGCAAAACAATATAATGTTAATATTGATGTCCAAAAGACTTTAGGAAACCGGATCATTTTCTTACCTATATTCCTTACTCATATTGTTATATAGTTTTTAGTTTAACAAAGATTGTATATTTGCTATACCTAGGTAATAAGACATTGAGCTTTTTGTTTGTGTAGATTAATTGCAATTGTACCATTTTAAAAATACAGCTTAGCTATCTGCCTTAGACACTCCAACTAGTTGGCTATATTTAGATGTGAGGAGGAGGCAGAGTAATTCTTAAAGAGTTCTATGTTTCTTACAACTGACTTGACTGACAGTCCTTAAGTGCTATTTCTTTCAAAGCAGATATGACTCACAGCCCTTAGGTAGAGTGTGCACAGCCTGGAAATATTGATCTGTCCACATCCCAGAAACATTAAGACACAATAAAAAGAATTCTTAACTTAATTCTGAATAATGCAATAGGAAAAACATAGGAAGAGTACACAATCGACAATGGTAATGGATCTGTAATGTTTCATAATGTCAAGGATTTAATTTAAACTCCAGAGAAAGAAACTGTCTTTCCAGCCCAAACTCACCCCCTTCAGCTTAACTGTGACAGTTCTGAGAATAGGAGGTGCCTAAAGAAACTTATTTAAAGATATAAATAAATATGCATTATTTAAGTCCTGAAGGACCAGGTACCCATCTTGGAAATCACTCTAAGTCAACAGTGTCAACATTTAGAAATGAGGGCAACCAAGAAGCAGTTTGGTAACTCTTCCTTTTGGGGTTTGCTAATGTTCCCAGTGGCTCCACATCAACATTGGCCAGAGGTAAACGAAGGAAATGGTGGTTGTGAAAGGCAGCGGGAGAACCAGAAGTCCCACTTGGCAGTGCTCCCTCTCTGGTGCTTCTTGAACTACTCAGAAACCTGTTTTTCTACTTGCCCCCAGCCAGCCTTCTTGCTAAAATCATTTCTGATTCCCACAGAAGGCAGCAGAGAATAATCAATACTGCTGTGGGTTACAAAACATGAAGTTTTCTCAATTTGGGCTTCTCCTAGCCCCACAGAAGTGCCAACAGCTGGGTTCTTCCTTCCAGCAGTGGCTCAATGACAGGATTGCAGGCTGCACTGTGGTCATCACCTGAAGAGTAGTAGTTTCTTTCTTTTTTTTTTTTTAAAGTTAAGCTCTCTACAAATAGCTCTGTTTCCATTTAATAAATGTGTATAATGCTTTCCTAGGGCAATAGAGATTGGCTTCCACAATTACATTATTTGGGGAGCAAGTGTCAATGGATGAGAGGAAAACGGTCTAAAGGCAGAGACAGCCAGTGAGTGTGGGAGGAAAAAGACTGACAGGTCTCTGAAGGACATCTCCTTGCCTGCTGAGCTCTCCTCTTTTCTCTTTCCCTGCCCCCACCTCTGCAAATCACCGCCATCCTCTCTCCCCCACTCCTTTCTCAGTCTCTCGCTGGAATTTGCAACACTGGGCTTCTCCATCATCACATAGATCAGAGTTATTGCTTGGATAATTGTCCACTTAGCCTTCCTCTGTAGGCTACAATTTGACCCATAGGGCAAAATCAGCCCAGTCCTTAGGCAGAGGACAAAGTGTTCCTTTTTAAGAAGCTTTATCACCACATTACATCAATTTCTTTTGCTACTATGACCCTGTGACTTGTGCAGCCAAGTCTCCTCAAGGCTGGATTCTAGTTGCTGCGTCACCTTTACCACCTGGTCTTTCACCTAATTTGCACCCCATCCCTGCAGCTAGGCTCTTGGCATCTACCACTGAGTATCTGAATACATGTCTCTTTAGATTCTTGGTAGCTCTCTCGACAGGGTTGGGGTCTCGGTGGACCCTGTACCTATCTGCTCTGTCTCTGCTTAAGGTGACACATGAGGTTCCCTCTAACCCTCATTCATATCTTAGCTGTTTTTTCACACTTGGAATCATTTCCCAATTTCAAGTCCCCTTTCTGTACTCACATCCTTGCCCTCCCAAGGCTAGATCAATAACTTGATTATAATCCTATTCTAGAGATTCTGGGAGTGTCTATGGACTCTTGGACCTGATCTTCTCTGGTCTGGTTCAGTTCCACAATAATATATGTAATAAGTGATTAAAAGCATGAACGCTAATAGTAACTTTTACTTTTTGAATACCTACAGGATTCTAGGCACTGCAATGTTAAGCATTATTTTAATATTCCCAACCATCTGAATTTATTGAGAGCTGCTGATAGGCATAGACATTGCCTTCCCAATTATGGGAATACTATAATATTTTCTCATGGGTTAGTAAATACCCATGGCCTTAGTCTTCCAAGTGCTCCCCACCTGACTCAACTCCCAGGCTCTCTTGCCATCAACTGCTCTCCCCATGAATGAGAACTGAAAAGTTGATGCCTGGGGACTTCTCTGATGGTCCATTGGTTAAGACCACATCTTCCAGTTCAGGGGGTGCAGGTTTGATCCCTACTGAGGGAGCTATGATTCAACATACCTCACGGCCAAAAACCAAAACACAAAACAGAAACAGTTGTAACAAATTCAGTTCAGTTCAGTTCAGTTGCTCAGTCCTGCCTGACTCTTTTCAACCCCATGAATCCCAGCACGCCTGGCCTCCCTGTCCATCACCAACTCCCAGAGTTTACTCAAACTCATGTCCATCGAGTCAGTGATGCCATCCAGCCATCTCATCCTCTGTCGTCCCCTTCTCTCCTGCCCCCAATCCTTCCCAGCATTAGGGTCTTTTCCAATGGGTCAACTCTTCGCATGAGCTGGCCAAAGTATTGGAGTTTCAGCTTCAACATGAATCCTTCCAATGAACACCCAGGACTGATCTCCTTTAGGATGGACTGCTTGGATCTTCTTTATTGGACCCTTGGACTTGCAATAAAGTCCAAGTTTTTATTGAACAAATTCAATAAAGACTTAAAAAAGAAATCGATGCCTGGCACAGAGCTCTGGCTAGTATTGACTCTAATTGGTGGCTGCCATGCCACCAGGCTGTCAAATATTTTTAATATCAGTCTCTATTAGTATTATCCTTAATCTAATGATTAGAAAAATGAGGATCAGGGAAGTTTACTTGCCAGGCCACATAATTAGGAAATGAGAAAGCCTAGACTCAAGTCCACGTCTGCCTGTCTTCATAGACCATTTTCTTTCCCCTAGACCAACAGCTCACAGACACACAGCAATGTTTTCCAAAATTGTCTGATAGTAAAAGTAAGCCTTTGTCAAAGTTATAGATTCCTAGGCTCCTCCCTCTGTAGATTCTGATCCAAGTCAATCTAGTTTCTGGCTAGAATTTACATTCTTCAAGAAGGTTATTCTTACAGTTGGAGAAGGCAATGGCACCCCACTCTAGTACTCTTGCCTGGAAAATCCCATGGACAGAGGAGCCTGGTAGGCTGCAGTCCATGGGGTCACTAAGAGTCGGATACGACTGAGCGGCTTCAGTTTCACTTTTCACTTTCATGCATTGGAGAAGGAAATGGCAACCCACTCCAGTGTTCTTGCCTGGAGAATCCCAGGGATGGGGGATCCTGGTGGGCTGCCATCTATGGGGTCGAAGAGTCGGACACGACTGAAGCAACTTAGCAGCAGCAGCATCACTCTTACAGTTATTAGAGCTTCGGTAACAAAGCACTAGAGCATTTTTTTCCAGAAGACAATCTGAAACCAACTAGAATTGTGATGATATCTGAGCGTCTTAAGTGAGCAAATAAAAACTTTAACACCAATACTTCCCTGGTGACTCAGTGGTAAAGAATCTGCCTGCAGTGCAGGAGATGTGGGTTACATCCCTGCAGAAGGAAATGGCAACCCACCCTAGTATTCTTGCCTGGGAAATCCCATGAACAGAGGAGCCTGGCAGGCCACAGTCCATGGGGTCACAAGATTCAGATACAGCTGAGTGACTGAGCCACCAATCCTGAATCATAGAAAATGTTTCTGAACAGAACAGGGTATGTGATTCAGGAAGTGGGCTAGTCGCTGCTTGTTTTAAGTGAGGTGGTACAATCCACTGTATAGCAAGTGGAACTCTGCTCAGTGTTATGCGGCAGCCTGGATGGGAGGTGACTTTGGGAGAGAATAGATACATATATATGTATGCCTGAGTCCCTTTGCCGTTTGCCTGAAACTCTCACAACATTGTTAATACTCCTATACAAAGCCAAAAGTTTAAAAACGAAGTAAAAAATTAATTTAAAAGAAATAAAATTTTAAAAACAAAAACTCCCCGAAGTGTCATTGTTTCACATCTCTGGAAATACCATTAGAGATAGTCTATAGTTAGAATGAAGCAAGATTACAGATAGGTTAAGTGAAAAAGACTTAGAAGGAGAGTTTAAAAAAAATGATTCCATGAAACCTGGAGAGGGGACAACAAGTTTACTAAGAAAAGCATCCTGGTTCTAAAAGCTATCAATTTACCCCAATAGCATTCCAGAATCTGCTTTGCAGAAGGTCTACCTGTGAATAAGGAAGTTAGAGGAACTTAAATGCACATGGTTATCTGTGGGTGTCATTGGTGTCTCTCCCCTGCATTTTGTCATTGTTCTGTGGTCGTATTTTTTCCAGTAATGCTTGACAATGTGGTTCATCACATAAAGCCTTTCGAGTAGTTTCTCTCTCCTGACATCCTCTATCCCATTTCTGCTGTTAGCAAACGCTCATCATGAAACATAAAACGATGTCAAAAAAAAAAAAAAGACAAGGATCACACATTAATTACATGGGGCAGGTTTAGGATGCAATTTTCTTTGTCAGGGAAAGGCTTAGAAAGAAACAGGAAGAAAAAGAGCAAAATAGACAAGCGATAGTCTCCAGCCTACTCTTATAATGGGAACTGATTCATTAAATATTTCTGAGGATGGCAGAGTCATCTAACTCAATAGAACCTCTTAGAGGCTCTTCCCTGACAAGTAAATCATCGATGAGCGGGAGAAACCTACAGTGGAGCTGAAATTTACTACCACAGGACAGGGCCCAAGCTGGGTTGGTTCTCTTCCAAGTGACAAATCCTGCCAAACGCTTAAACACCTGCCACAGTTATCAGTACACATACTCCCTTAGACAACTGAGAAACAGCTCATCGGATAAACCAATAAGTAAAATAAAGTGCCAAATGCACGCTCAGCAGAGGCTGATAAAATTAAACATTTAAATAAATTTAACTGAATACTTCCAAATGGCACACCTGACAATGAGGAGGACGCACATGGGCGGAAGCCACGGAGAGAGAAACAATATTGCGCCATTTTTCTATAATTCTAGAAAGCCAAACTCGTGTGTAACCGCACCCGCATCATCTACAAATAATGCGGCTTTCCACCCTAGAGTGGAGAAAAAGAAAATGAAATAAAACAATAGCAACAGCGAACATCATCAAGCTTAGAATTACACGGTACAAGGGACTTGGAGTAAGAAACGCTGTCTTCCCTTATTTATTTGGGTGAAGAATAAAGCTTTTCTTCGTTGACTTGTTAGGGTTTTGTTTTTGTTTTTTTTTTTCCCCTCCAGTACTTAACACCTGTATGAAACTCCCTGACTTAAGAGGTCGGTCTTAGCTAATGAGGTGTGTCAACACGATTGGAAGTCCATTTCTAAATGAAAATTGCACTGTGCTGTGAGCACAATCCCTTTGAGCTGAAGAGAGCATTTATAAAGCAGCAGGGGTGGTAGAGGGGGCTTTCTCTGCAAGAAGGGGCTGGTGGAGTTACCGCAGCTAGGGAGAGAGACGCTGAACGACAGCTATGGGCTAACGCGATAATTCTCCTCCAAATTAGTCGTATTTCTCCAGGTTACCTTGGTAGACAGTGAGCAAAGGCAGATATAATCCCTCTCCTAATTGTAAACCAGCACCAGCCTAATTATATTCCCATTTACCCCAGATACTCTAAAATCATAGGCTTTCTGTTTGCTAATTCCTCTTATTCATGGTTTTATGGCTCCAGAGGAGGCTTTGGGGAGAATGAATTGAAAAACAGTGCAGCCAGTTAGTTCCACATAGACATTAACTATGAAAAAGTAATGGAATGAAGGAGAGAAGGGGGGAGGGAAGGAAAAGCGTTACATTTAGTTTAGTTTGATTTCAATTAAGACTGGAGAAAGACTGGAGGCCTTGCCACACAGTCCAGGGTGTCAAGGTCATATTTCCAAGAGTATAAAGTAATGTTACAGCCATCCAGCCTGTATTTCCTATCCACTGAACAGAGCCCTTCTGTGATGAACTGCACTGCCTTTATTTTAGAATGTGTTTTATCTATATCCCCAGTTTTTATCTAAGATCTATGTAATTATGAGTGTTTTTATGTCAACTGATTAATGTTAGCCTTGGGAGGGACCCAGACAACAAAACTCTTGGGATAATGCTGAAAATCAGACCATGTTGGGTAAACAAATTCATTCAAGTCTTTTCAATCAATGTCACCCCATGCCCCTTTTCCCAGTTCTCACCCCTTATGATGTCTATGGGTGTAGTCTGTGTCAGAGGGATGATAATATTAGAATAGTATATAACTGTATGCTAGGAGAAGGCAGTGTGTGTGCTCACATGCGTGTCTGTGTGTGTACTAGAGAGATCAAGACACATAATTCTTGATTGAAAACAAACTCTTTTTAAAATTGATTTATTTTTAATTGGACGATAACTGCTTTACAATGTTGTGTTGGTTTCTGCCATACATCAGCATGAATCAGTCGTAGGCACCCATATGACCCCCCTCCTTGAACCTCCCTCTTATCTTATCAGTCCCCGGCCCCCATATCTCATGCCTCTAGGTCATAACACGGCACCAGGTTGAGCTCCCTGTGTTACACAGCAATTTCCCACCAGCTATCTGTTTTACATATGGTAATGTATATATTTCCATGCTACTCTCTCAGTTTGTCCCACCCTATCCTTCCCCCTTTGTATCCATTAGTCTGTTCTCTATATGAGTCTCTACTCCTGCAAAAGTATAGTGTGTGTTAGCTGGTCAGCTGTGTCCGACTCTTTGTGACCCCATGGACAGTTAGCCTCTGTCCATGGAATTCTCCAGGCAAGAATCCTGGAGCAGGTAGCTATTCCCTTCTCCAGGGGATCTTCCCAACCCAGGGATCCAATCAAGGCCACTCGCATTGCAGGCAGATTCTTTACCATAATGTTGTGTTTGTTTCTGCTTATAGCAAAATGATTCAGGTATACATGTATATCTTCTTTTTCATATTCTTATCCATTATGGTTTATTATAGAACCATACTGAACATAGTTCCCAGTAAGACCTTGCTGTTTATCCATTCTGTATATAATAGCTTGTATCTGCAAATCCCAAACTTCCAATCCATCCCTTCCATACCCAAATCCCTATCGGCAACAACAAGTCTGCCTATGATCTTGGACCTTTCTTTTCCAGGTCAGGAAACATTGAGAAATTGAATTTAAATTTGAAGGTTGCTTGGTAAATACAGCTGGCCCTCTGTACCCACAGGATCCACATCTACAGATTCAACTAATTGCAGATTGAAAATAATTGGAAAAAAATTTCAGAAAGTTCCAAAAAGCAAAATTGGAATTTGCTGCAAACTGGCAACAATTCACAGTGTGACATTAACATGGTATTTATTACTATTTACATAGCATTTACATTGTATTAGGTTTCATAAGTAATCTAGAGATAATGTAATGTATACAGAAGGATGTGCATAGGTTATGTGTTAATAGTTTTCCATTTTATATAAGGGACTTGAGCATCTGGAAATTGTTGGTATCATGGGGTAAGTCAGGAAGATCCCTTGGAGGAGGGCATTATTACAACCCACTCCAGTATTCTTGCCTGGAGAATTTCGTGGACAGAGGAACCTGGCAGGCAATAGTCCATGGGGTCACAAAGAATTGGATACAACTGAAGCAACTTAGCACACACACACAGGGCTGTGAAGTTGTCCTGGAACCAATCTCCCATGGATACCAAGAAGTCACTGTATGGAATCAGTGAATTAAAAATTGCATGGCCTCTAGAGACGATATTTTCATCAAGCTATGAAGCCTCATGAATCATTTCTCTCCACTGAAGGGTTCTGTTTGCCAATTTCATCATGTATTTGGGTTGTCTAGTCAAGCTACCCTCTTTCTTTGGGATGCCGTTCTTTCCTTGGAAACACATTCATTTATCCTACTTTTTTTGGATTCTATAAAAATCTTATCATCTGTATTATCAAAATGTTCCCTGTTTTTATTTATCATCTTTTTTTCCCGATGACCTCTAGAATATTCTTTCAACTAACGTGTTGATTTTTAAGGTCTAGCTTAAGACTTTTCTTTCCTCACTTACCCTGCTGAATTCCGATTCAACCTGATACATGACCAGCACATGTAAGGTAGAGAATTAACTGCTAAGTGGATATGAACAGTTATGAGCTATGATCCTTGCTTGCATCATTCAGTATCCGTATCATGTTGATGAGCCTGTCAGACTACTTTAGAGAGTCATAGAGTGGGGAAGCTATGTGGACAAGATTGTTGGATTCACATCCTCCCCTCACGTTTGCTAACTCTGTGACCTTGAGCATCAGTTTACTCAACTCCTTTGCAACTATTTCCTCATCTATAAAATATGGGTGCTAATAACAGCTTCTATTTGGTGGGGTTATAGTGAGACTTAAATAATTAATATGCTTCCTTTTCTTAGAACAATGCCTGACAAACAAACAAAAACAATATGTTTGCAATTATTATGCACTACTTTCTCAACTGTTAAAACTTTCACATTTACTTCTTTGCAACTACCCGCAGGCACAGAGACATCTTGCGTATTATCATCATTGTGGGTGGTCTTCATCATCACTTCATTTTCTAACTCTCTTAGTCATGGAAACATGGATGGTCAATAATACTGCCTCATGTTCATTTGTTCACTCATTTGCTCACCAAACAAATATTTACTGAGTACTTGTTCCATGCCAGGCTCATTTAACATCGCAGATACAATGCTAAACAAGATAGAAATAAGGCTTCTGGCTTCATGTAGCTCTTATAGAAGAGAGAGGCTTATGCAAATGAAATAATAGAGAAATAAGATAATAAAATTGTGATATAAGTCTATAAAGAAAAAGAAAGGGGTGATCATTTTGAGCACAAATTTGTGACTTGTCATGAGCTGGGAGAGATGAGACTATTGAAAAGGCCCTGAATAAGAAAGCAACCCAGAAAGAAACAAAAAGGGCTTGATATTTTGAGAAACAGAATAGGATCTGTGGCTGCTTTTAATGATATCGATGTGACAGAAATCTACTAATGGGAGACATTGGAAGTCATGATTAGTTTGGATTTTACTCTAATCAAAACAAGGGCTTCCTTGGTTGCTCAGACGGTAAAGAATCTGCCTGCAATGCAGGAGACCTGGGTTAGATCCCTGAGTCAGGCAGATCCCCTGGAGAAGGAAATGGCTACCCACTCCAGTATTCTTGCCTGGAGAATTCCATGGACAGGGGAGCCTGGCAGGCTACAGTCCATGGGGTCACAAAGAGTCAGATACGACTGAGCAACTAACATTAACGAACACCAATGAACTAAAACAGGAATCAATTGAACTGTTCTCAATGCCATCTCTGTGTTAAGGGGAGAACAGATTGTAGGGGAAAAAATGAAAATGAGCCCCATCAGGAGGTCACTGCCACTGTCAAAGCCATGTATTAATCAATGGTGAGAGATGGACAATCTAAGGTGTGTTTTGGAGGTAAGGCAGACCATCCACCTCCAAGTGAATGAGTAAGACTTTAACACTGAAAAGCCACTTTCTCAGAGAGCTAAAAAGCAAGGCAGGAGAATGACACTTCCACAGGGTTGGGGGTGAGGGGTCACTTGGAATCATTCAGTTTATTTAAATTATGAATAATACGAGTTAAGAGAAAAAAATATATCCCAAATCTAAATTTACTAACAATGATCATCCATTATCCGAAAGCCCTTTTCTGGACTGAATTATAAAGTAGGTAATGTTTGTCTTGGGCTTTCCAATTCATACTTTAAAAAATATTATTAATAATTTTTGAGAGCTTAGCATAAATGACGAAGGCAGTGGCACCCCGCTCCAGTACTCTTGCCTGGAAAATCCCATGGACAGAGGAGCCTGGAAGGTTGCAGTCCATGGGGTCGCTAAGAGTCGGACACAACTGAGCGATTTCACTTTCACTTTTCACTTTCTTGCTTTGGAGAAGGAAATGGCAACCCACTCCAGTGTTCTTGCCTGGAGAATCCCAGGGACGGAGGAGCCTGGTGGGCTGCCATCTATGGGGTCGCACAGAGTTGGATACAACTGAAGCGACTTAGCAGCAGCAGCAGCAGCATAAATGAAGTACCCTTCATTCATGTTTCCATTTAAATCACATAACAGCCCTTTAGGTATTTATTATGATTATGCTCAATTTTATAGATATGGTGTAACTGAATCTTAGTGAAGTAATTTTTCCAAGAGCCAAAGACAACAGGTCTAGGATGAAACCCAAGTGACTGACACAAGAATCTTAATAGAACCACTATTTTACACCATTGATGACACCACCTTTCTCTCTCTCACACGCACACAATCTTCCCTCAGAGAGAATCTATTACTTTCAGTCTCTCCAAATCCACTAATGACCTACCAAATTTTGACAGATTACATCCTTCATCTCAATAGTAGAACCACTAATTGTGAAAATCCAGCTTGAGCAAGGCAGTAAAGAGATACTTCCTGAAACAGAGCAGCCTTACTGGTACCTCTGATAGCACATCATAGCCAGCCCTGTGGATAAATGTGGCCTTAGCCAGGAAAGGATAAATGATAGATGATTTGGAAGAAATAAATGACAGGACTGTTAAAATGTTTTAGGGCAGGGGACATTCAAATAAATGCTATTGGATGATTTATTTTCCAAAAGGTATTATATTCACTGCTGAAACACACCTCCATGTCTGCCAGAAATGTGGCCATAAAAATCTGTGTGTATAAAAAATTTACACTGTAGCAAGCTG
Organism: Ovis aries; assembly: GCF_016772045.2. Classification (NCBI taxonomy): domain Eukaryota; kingdom Metazoa; phylum Chordata; class Mammalia; order Artiodactyla; family Bovidae; genus Ovis; species Ovis aries. The sequence continues at coordinate 199,167,156 of NC_056056.1, forward strand.
ACCTCAACCTTGCATTTACCAAAGCCACCACCTTAGCTGCAAGAATGCTTTTCCAACTTTCTCCTAGACTTCAACACCTGGATGTTGCCCTCCTAGCACCTCAAGCAGGATATATTCAAAATTTGGCTCATTACCTTCTCTCCAAACATTTAATATTTGAAATCTTCGTTAACACATCATTTCAGCAGTTGCCAATACCATCAACTTCAAAGGTTTTATAACTGCCTCTCTTCCTCAGCTCTTCAGTTCCAGTCCAGAGCAATAGCAAATGCAGACAGTTCTTCTCTTGAATTAACTCAGCCATCTACCCCTCCTTACCTTCTGCACTGTGACTCAGGTAGTTCAAGTCTTCAACACGCCTCAAGTGCAATATTTCAGGCCAGGTTTCTAAAACATCAGAATCGAAGGCAAAGCCAAAGTGCTAACACTGAATATTGAGGGGAGGGGAGAGGGGCATAATAAATTGAGACAGGGAAGAAGGAAGTACAAGATGATCTGCTTCGGAACTGGCACAGCTTCTCAAGGAAATCCCGGTGCTTCTCCATTCCACAAGACAGAATGAAAGCCCCACTAGGTGGAATCTATGCAAGAGGATGGGTGAGCAGATTTTCTTTGGATCATGTCTTCCATCTCTTATTGGTCAAAGAGATAACCAATCTCTTTTGAGCTTTAACTTTCTCCTTTGGGCTTTAACTTCCTCAACAATTCCATCTTGGTCTCCAGGTCCCTCTGGACAACTACGGAAGAAACTGGAGCCTCCAAGCACCCCCACTCAGGCTGGAACAAAGCACTAGCACTACTCTGGCTTGCTAGTTGCAGTGGGTGGCATGGAGTGTGTGTGTACACTCAGTTGCTCAGTTGTGTCCAACTCTGTGAGACTCCATAGACTACAACCTGCCAGGCTCTTCTGTCCACAGGATTTCCCAGGCAAGAACACTGGAGCAGGTTGCCATTTCCTTCAGCAGGGGATCTTCCTGACTCAGGGATTGAACCTGCATCCCCTATGTCTCATGCGCTGGGAGGTGGGTTCTTTACCTGCTGAGCCACTAGGGAAGCCCATGCATTTCCAAGTGACATAGAGGTTGTGCCAGAACTCAGCCCTTACCTCCTGGGGAAGGTGTAAACAACTATAGTTTTGGCGGCTATAAAGCAATTTCAGAGTGTAGACGAAATGCTATGAGCAGTTTCCAGGGCCAATCTGGTCAAAAAAGAAAGCAAACCACTGAATTTGGGGTGGGGAGGCAAGCTGATATGGGGTGACACACACTGAATCTAATAATCTTTCCTCAGTAAAGATTAGATACTCAGCTCTGCTCACAAAATCCAATAAAATACCAATGTTAAGGACTTCCTTGGCAGGAAGTGGTTAAGGCTCTATGCTCCCAGTGCAGGGGACATTGGTTCAATCCCCGGTCTAGGAGCTAAAGATCTCACATGCAGGTCAAGTAACGTCACTCAGTCATGTCTGACTCTTTGCGACCCCATGGACTGTAGCCTGCCAGGCTCCTCTGTCCATGGGATTTTCCAGGCAAGAGTACTGGAGTGGGTTGCCATTTCCTTCTCCACATGCTACATGGCATGGCCTAAAAATAAATAAAATGATAAACAACAAAAAACACCATGGAAAAAATAAAGGGGCAGAAAATGCAAGCAGACAATAAAATAAATATTTTTTAAAAAATACCAATCTTAGATGTACAGAAGGTGTCCTCACTTCTTCCCCAGGTGGTTGTGGTGGTTTAGTTTCCAAGTCTTGTTCAACTCTTGCAACCACATGGATTGTAGACTGCAAGGTCCCTCTGTCCATGGGATTTCGCAGGCAAGAATGCTGGAGTGGGTTGCCACTTCCTTCCCCAAGGGATCTTCCTGACCCAGGGATCGAGCCATGTCTCCTGCATTGCAGGCGAATTCTTTATCATCTGAGCCATAAGGGAAGCCCCACTACTTCCTCAGTTTTCATTCAGTCGCTAAGTTGTATCTGATTCTTTGTGACCCCATGGACTGCCAGACTTCCCTGTCCTCCAATATTTCCTGGAGTTTGCTCAAACTCATGTTCACTGAGTCAGTGATGCTATTTAATCATCTTATCCTCAGCCACTGCCCCCTTCTCCTTTTGCCTTCAGTCTTTCCCAGAGTCAGGGTCATTTCCAAAGAGTCAGCTCTTCACATCAGTTGGCCAAAATATTGGAGCTTCAGCGTTAGCATCAGTCCTTCCAGTGAATATTCAGGAAGGATTTCCTTTAGGATTGACTTACGTGTGGATATTTTTTCAATAAATTCATGCTGCAGTACTACATGATCTGAGGTTGAATAAATCGGCTTATATGAAGCCACAGATATCAGTGACTCACTTTTAAGCTATACATGGATTTTAGACTGCGTGGGGTTAGTACCCCTCACCCCCATGTTGCTCAAAGCTCAGCTACATTAGTTCTTTATTACAGTTATAACAGATCATCACAATTAGTCACTTAACACAACATAAATGAACAGTCTTACAGTTCTGTAGATCAGAAGTCTTCTGTGGGTCTCAGTGGGCTAAGATCAAGATGTTGGCAGGCAGAGTGCATTCCTCTCTGGAGATTCTAGCCAGGCGGCAGAAGAGGGGCTATTTCCTTGCCTTCTTCAGTTTCTAGAGGATGCCCACAGTCTTTCCTTCATGGCTGCCTTGCTCCATCTTCCAAGCAGGGCAAAACTGAGTCCTTACACTGCCATCTCTCTGGTTCTTTGTTCCAAGTCTCTCTTCTAAGGATCCTTAGCATTAACAGCGAAACTTCCTGGAAAACCCAGGAAAATCTTTCGAACCTATGGTCATCTGGTTAGCAGCTGTAATTCCATCTGCAATGTTAGTTCCCATTTGCCATGTAACCTAGCATACTCAGGGGTTTCAAGGATTAGTCTGTTAACATGTTTAGGGGAATGGGTATCATCATTCTGCCTGCCATACTCATATCCAGAATAATGTACTTGATTGAACCACATGAAATATATGTCACTTATGTAAGACAAAAATGGTCATTTTTTTATATACATATTTTCTTGGCCATACTCCATGGCCTGTGGACACCAGTTTCCCATCCAGGGATTGGGCCTACACTCTCTGCATTGACCAGAGAAGTCCCCAAATGGTCATGTATTGACAAATCCATCTGCTTCTATTATTAGTTCTGGTAAGAATGAATTAGTACTTCCTCTAAGATGGAAGAACTTCAATGGCATTGTCACCACGTAACTGGCTCTTCTATCTATTTTTTGGATAGCTGGCTTTTCTATCCAAAAAATAGTGGCAGATGAGAGCTAAGTGTTAAGTCACTGCTGCTGGTGAATGTGCACTCAACAGTGCGCGTGCTCAGGTCCGGTCACGATTGTACCACCTCTATCCTACAAGGATTCGCTGCCGTGTGCATTTAATATGATGCTGCATGAGATCCAAAAACACTCAATTCATGAGAGGCGGCTCACATCCTATTCTCATTTGCTGTTCCATGATCAACTACTCAGGCTCCATGAGGGCTCTGAAACATGCAGGGAGTTATTCTTTAAACAGAAAGAGTCGTAGTCCAGTGGTTAAGAATCTGCCTGCCAATGAAGGGGATACAGGTTTGATCCCTGGTCCAGAAAGATCCTACATGCAGTGGAACAACAACGCCTGTGTGCAAAAACAACTGAGCCTGTGCACCTAGAGCTTGTGCTCCCCAGTGAGAAGCCCAGGCACTCCAAAGAAGAGTGGCCCCTGCTTGTCACAACTAGAAAAACCCCATGTGCAGCAATGAAGACCTAGTACAGCTGTACATAAATAATAAATGTTTTTAAAAGAGAGAGAGCGGCCTCATTTCAGAACCCTAAAGGACTGCACTGCAACCCACCCCCTGGGAAATCCTCATTCATCATGATAGTTACCCCTAGCTGAAAACAGTGGGTCAGATGCTCTAAATGGCAGGGTGGCTTAACTGCAGCCTGCACCTTGGACATCCCACGCTGGCACTGTGCCCAGATATAAACTGGCAGATTTCCAGAGTACCTTGATAAATAAGTTATATATTCTGCCTTCTAAATCCAAAAAGACCCATCAAGTCCTGGGCCTCTTAGTGATAAAAGATGCAAAGTACAAGGCGCATGCTTCTTAGTGATAAGAGATACAAATCCTTTATTAATAGTTTTCCCAACGTGCTCCAAACCAGTAGGTCCGTAAACACTTCACTGATGTACCAGGCCCCTGGGGTTTACCTTTCTCCCTTTGTCACATAGCATGTTTTTTGAAAGCATTTGGGCCACTGGCCTCCTCTTGCTCATCAGGTGTAGTTAATATGATGTCATCAACACAGATGAGTTACATGACAGCTTGAAGACCATCAAGATAATCCAGATCCCTGTGTTATGACAGAAAGGAGGGGATTTGTGCAAAACGATGAAGGGTATATATCGATGGAGGTCCAAAAGCATTCATCAAATCCAGAGCTGCATGTCACATACCAAGGCAATGCTGATCTGTCACAGTCAAGAACCTACACGTATAGCCTCTGCTACTGGGGCTCCCAGTTCCTGGTGATCCCATCGTAATTTGCCAGGTTATTGCAGAAACTGGACAGGAGAATTGAGAAGGTGGGGAATAAGACATAATCCCCACTGTCCCTGTACTCTTCAACTCTTGAATAAAAGCACTAACTCTGCAATCCCTTCTGGGACATAATATTGCTTTTGATTATAGGGACTTACTTGGCCCTTCCTATCATAATAGACCTTACTCCACAGATCAGAGAACCAATGAGAGGGTTCTGCCAGCAGCTAAGAATATAGTATCAATTAACCTTAGAGGGTGGGGAAATAGACACAGATAGGATCAATAGACCCACAAATCCCACTATGAAGCCAGCAATTCAGTTCTCACCTGCCTTCCATAAACCCCGTTAAAACTAAGGGATTATAATACAATTTAATGTCAGATCCGGCTTTCCTGGTGGCTCAGGCGTAAAGAATCCACCTACCAATATAAGAGACGTGAGTTTTATCCCTGGGTCAGGAAGGTCCCCTGTAGAAGAAAGTAGCAACCCATACCAGTATTCTTGCCTGGAAAAACCTGTGGACAAAGGAGGCTGGTGGGCTACAATCCAGGCGGTCACAAAGAGTTGGACACAACTGAGCAACTAAATGGGCTTCCCTGGTGGCTTAGACGGTAAAGCGTCTGCCTGCAATTGGGAGACCCGGGTTCGATTCCTGGGTCAGGAAGATCCCCTGCAGAAGGAAATGGCAATCCACTCCAGCACTCTTGCCTGGAAAATCCCATGGACGGAGGAGCCTGATAGGCTACAGTCCATGGAGTCGCAAAGAGTTGGACAATACTGAGCGACAGCAACTAAATCTAAGACCACAGATAACAAATCTAAGATCACAAACCTAAGATCCTTGAAAACATTATGTATTCCCTTTGCACTGTTCTCCAGTAAATGGGCATGTGATCTTTTCTGAAGGTTCAGAGAAGTATTTACCAGACAAACTCTTGGTAGTATTGTGGGGTGGTCTTTCCTCAAAGGAATTCAGTCTGCCCTTCAACCAATGTGATCTATGTCTGTAAAAATGACTTAGATTTGGAAACTGCATGCAAGCTTCAATTTTCCATTATAGCAACTAATTTCTACTTGCCAACCCCATTTTATTCTTATTTCTTAATTACATAAATTGAGAAACCCTTAGGTGTTCCTATATCTTATTCTCAGGATTACCATGACCTATTGACTTTTACCACAGATTCCTACAGGTAAACAGACTTTGATTGTCACAACTGATTTGCTACTTTTACTTCTTATTCGGTAATTAAATCAATTTTATCTATGATAGTTAAGCACTGTTACCTGGCTCCTGACATTCTATAATCTCAACATCCTTACTAATAACAGGGAGTCTAGTTTCATGGCATATTTTACTGCCAATCCCCAGCAAGCAGAAAACATCTACCAGTAAGTTTCTCCAAGATTTTGGTGTCCTCTCTAATGACTTCCATATTACCTTAGTGAAGGGAATATCATCACTGTTACTCTTCTGCCCAGTCGCTCCCAGGGACCAAAGTCAAACGGTGGGTCTTACCTTATAGAACCATCTAACAATTCATCTCTCTGAGCCTTCCCTCAATTTCCTCAAAGTGCCAAGAAGATTCTGGCCTCTCCACTTCATTTACTACTGTCCATTATCGTGTCCAAGCTTCTAGGAGTCATCATGACAAAACCCCAGAACCAACCTCAGGCATTGACTCCTAAGTTGTTGCTTTTGTTCTGTTTTGTTTGCTTTTTTTAAAGAAAAAAATTACTTATTTGGCTGTGTAGGGTCTTATTGTAGCACATGGGCTCTTTCGTTGCTCCTCATAGTACATGGGCTTCCTTGCCCTGCGGCTTGTAGGATCTTACTCCCCCAACCAGGGATTGAACCCATGTCCTCTGTATTGCAAGGCAGATTCTTAACCACTGGACCATGAGGGAAGTCCCCTGAGTCATTGTTAAGTGTCCACCATGTCAGTGAATATTTCCATATTCAGATATCTATTACATTATCTCCAAGTCAGTGTGTCAAGATCCAGTTATCTGTATTATCCTAATCCCTGATACAGAATACTAGCAATTTCTAGAATTTCTTTGTCTTGTCCTCTTTATCTTTCAGAAATAGGACTTTTACTTCCTCACCAAGGCTGTGTTGAGACTCTTTCTGGGTATTTGGTCTACCAGCACTGAAGGGGTAGTAATCACGCATCTTGAGAAGAACAAGCATCATCTCAGGTGGCAGCTTCTCAGCTGAGGTCATTGAATGGTCTTTGGACAAATGGAGTCTATTCTCCTCTAAAGAAGGAAGAAGGAGTTTCTTTAGCCACCCAGAAGCATTTAGAAGGACTGTTGGCCTTAGTGTTCTCAAACTTGTCTACTTAAATATCTCAGGGGTCCACTCTTTCCCTATCAGACCTCTAACTTTGACGTAGGACCCTTGATAAGACTCTTCTTTTAGTCTTCTTTGCAGCACTGATTTATAATAAGATCCTAGTCCTGATTTTTCCTTTGCTTTTCGCTTCTCTTCTTTTCACAGCTATTTGTAAGGCCTCCCCAGAGAGCCATTTGGCTTTTTTGCATTTCTTTTCCATGGGGATGGTCTTGATCCCAGTCTCCTCCGTCCGTAGTTCATCAGGCACTCTATCTATCAGATCTAGTCCCTTAAATCTATTTCTCACTTCCACTGTATAGTCATAAGGGGTGTGATTTAGGTCATACCTGAATGGTCTAGTGGTTTTTCCTACTTTCTTCAGTTTAAGTCTGAATTTGGCAATAAGGAGTCCATGATCTGAGCCACAGTCAGCTCCTGGTCTTGTTTTTGCTGACTGTATACAGCTTCTCCATCTTTGGCTGCAAAGAATATCATCAATCTGATTTCGGTGCTGACCATCTGGTGATGTCCATGTGTAGAGTCTTCTCTTGCGTTATTGGAAGAGGGTGTTCGCTATGACCATTAGACTTTGCCCTGCTTCATTTCATACTCCAAGGCCAAATATGCCTGTTACTCCAGGTGTTTCTTGACTTCCTACTTTTGCATTCCAGGCCCCTATAAAAAGCAAAATGACTGTCTGGGGAGGCCTTACAAATAGTTGTGAAAAGAAGAGAAGCAAAAAGCAAAGGAGAAAAAGAAAGATATAAGCATCTGAATGCAGAGTTCCAAAGAATAGCAAGAAGAGATAAGAAAGCCTTCCTCAGCGATCAGTGCAAAGAAATAGAGGAAAAGAACAAAATGGGAAAGACTAGAGATCTCTTCAAGAAAATTAGAGATAACAAGGGAACATTGCATGCAAAGATGGGCTCGATAAAGGACAGAAATCATATGGATCTAACAGAAGCAGAAGATATTAAGAAGAGGTGGCAAGAATACACAGAAGAACTGTACATAAAAGATTTTCATGACCAAGATAATCATGATAGTATGATCACTCACCTAGAGCCAGAAATCCTGGAATATGAAGTCAAGTGGGCCTTAGAAAGCATCACTACGAACAAAGCTAGTGGAGGTATGGCATTCCAGTTGAGCTATTTCAAATCTTGAAAGATGATGCTGTGAAAGTGCTGCACACAATATGCCAGCAAATTTGGACAACTCAGCAGTGGAAAAGGTCAGTTTTCATTCCAATCCCAAAGAAAGGCAATGCCAAAGAAGGCTCAAACTACTGCACAATTGCACTCATCTCACACGTTAGTAAAGTAATGCTCAAAATTCTCCAAGCCAGGCTTCAGCAATACATGAACTGTGAACTTCCTGATGTTCAAGCTGGTTTTAGAAAAGGCAGAGGAACCAGAGATCAAATTGCCAACATCCACTGGGTCATTGAAAAAGCAAGAGAGTTCCAGAAAAACACCTATTTTTGCTTTATTGACTATGCCAAAGCCTTTGGACTGTGTGAATCACAATAAACTGTGGAAAATTCTGAAAGAGATGGGAATACCAGACCACCTGACCTGCCTCTTAAGAAACCTGTATGCAGATCAGGAAGCAACAGTTAGAACTGGACATGGAACAACAGACTGGTTTCAAATAGGAAAAGGAGTATGTCAAGGCTGCATATTGTCACCCTGCTTATTTAACTTATATGCAGAGTACATTATGAGAAATGCTGGGCTGGAAGAAGCACAAGCTGGAAACAAGATTGCTGGGAGAAATATCAATCACCTCAGATATGCAGATGACACCACTCTTTTTTAAAAAAAAAAATTTTTTTTAATCTTTAATTCTTACATGTGTTCCCAAACATGAACCCCCCTCCCACTTCCCTCCCACAACATCTCTCTGGGTCATCCCCATGCACCAGCCCCAAGCATGCTGCACCCTGCGAGATGACACCACTTTTATGGCAGAAAGTGAAGAGGAACTAAAAAGCCTCTTGATGAAGGTGAAAGAGGAGAGTGAAAAAGTTGGCTTAAAGCTCAACATCCAGAAAACTAAGATCATGGCATCCAGTCCCATCACTTCATGGGAAATAGATGGGGAAACAGTGTCAGACTTTATTATTTTGGGCTCCAAAATCACTGCAGATGGTGACTGCAGCCAGGAAATTAAGAGACACTTACTCCTTGGAAGGAAAGTTATGACCAACCTAGATAGCATATTGAAAACAGAGACATTACTTTGCCAACAAAGGTCTGTCTAGTCAAGGCTGTGGTTTTTCCAGTGGTCATATGTGGATGTGAGAGTTGGACTGTGAAGAAAGCTGAGCGCCAAAGAGTTAATGCTTTTGAACTGTGGTGTTGGAGAAGACTCTTGAGAGTCCCTTGGATTGCAAGGAGATCCAACCAGTTCATTCTGAAGAAGATCAGCCCTGGGTGATCTTTGGAAGAAATGATGCCAAAGCTGAAACTCTAGTACTTTGGCCACCTCATGCAAAGAGTTGACTCATTGGAAAAGACTCTGATGCTGGGAGGGATTAAGGGCAGGAGGGGGATGACAGGGGATGACATGGCTGGATGGCACCACTGAGTCTGAGTGAACTCTGGGAGTTGGTGATGTACAGGGAAGCCTGGCGTCCTGTGATTCATGGGGTCGCAAAGAGTTGGACGTGACTGAGCGACTGAACTGAAATGAACTGAGTCCTGATTTACAGCACAGTGTGTCATGTAGCTATATGAGGTGACAAACTCCTGTAAAGCTGCTTGAAGCTTTAAAATTAGTGGGTTTTAACTTGGCAAGGAGGTGCCCCACGCCTATCAAAGGTAACTGTCCTATACTGCAGTGCTTATAATTATCAATGCTCAAGTGTAACAGCCACTTCTTTTCCCAATACCTCACCTTGCAGATGCATCCTTTTTCCAATTAACCACAGGAGTGTCCATCAGTGTGATGCTACTGGATGCTAAGATTCCTTTTACCCTCAGACCAGTGGGAAATTCAACTTCAAAATTCCAATCTGAGATTCTGCTTTCTGGTATCACTCCTCATAGAGTTGTCTCAGCCTCTCCCAGAGATTAAGAAAAACTATGCTTGCTGGTGTTTCATTTTGGTATGGGGAGGACAAGGCAGAATAGCCCTAAGAACGTGAAGCAAGAGATGAAGCAAAGCAAAGCAAATATGAGTTGGTTACGATATGTATCACCAACAGCAACAAGCCACAAAAAGTCTGCAACTGGATTTCCCTGGTGGTCCAGCTGTTCAGAAGCTGCCTGCCAATGCAGGGGACATGAGTTTGGTCCCTGCTCTGGAAGGATCCCATATGCCTTGTGGCAACTAAGCACCATGCAGAGCCTGTGCTTTAGAGCCGGGGCTCTGCAACAAGAGAAGCCACCACAATGAGAAGTCCTTGTACCACAACTAGAGAGTAGCCCCTACTCACCGCAACTAGAGAAATCTCAGATGCAGGAACAAGATCAGGCACAGTCAAAAATAATAATGAATAAATAAGTAATTATAACAAAAAGCCTTCTAGGACACCCAGACAGAAATGATCATTTCCTCTTCTGTGTTTCCCGGTAACTTAACCTGAACCTTAAGACTCATATAAGTGACATCTATTCAGAAAATGCAGCTGTGATGTAGATAAAGGACACATTTCTGGTGGTTTGCTGACAATCCTGGAAATTCCTTGGTATGTAGAGGCATCACCTCGCTCTCCGCCGTCTCCCCATGGAATTCTCCCTTGTGTGTGCCTGTCTTTAAATTTCCCTTTTACAAAGAAACCAATGATGCCAGGTTAAGGGCCCACCCTTAACCTTGACTGCTAAGTATGATGTCATCTTAACTACTTCTGAAATAATCCTATTTCCAAAGAGAGTCACATTCTGAGGTGTTGTAAGTGAAGACTGCAGAATATCAATTTGAGGGGACACAATTCAACCTGTAACAAAATCCCAGGAAAGTTTCGTACATTTTCAGGGCTTCTTTCTTTTTATTAGAAAAATAAGAATAAGTTTAATAATGCCATTTGCAGCAACATGGGTGGACCTAGATGTTGTCATATTGAGTGAGCTAAGTCAGGCAGAGAAAGAGAAATATTGTATGATATCCCGTATATGCAGAATCTAATAAAAAGATACAAATGAACTTATTTACAAAACAAAAGCAGACTCTCAGAGAATGAATTTATGGTTGGGGCAGGGGGCAGAAAGGATACTTAGGGAGTTTGAGATGGACATGTACACATTGCTATGTTTAAAATGGATAACCAACAAGGTCTTACTGTATAGCACAGGGAACTCTGTTCAGTGATATATGGTGGCCTGGATGGAAGCTGGGTTTAGGGGAGAATGGATATTTATATATGTATGGCTGTCCGCCTGAAACTCACAACATTGTTAATTGGCTATACTCCAAAATAAAATAAAAAGTTTTAAAAATAAGAAAAAACAAGAATAACAGTACAGAAATGAGTACTAAAACAGTAGTAAATTAAATGAAGATCAACTGCAAATGCTGCTAGATGGAATAGCAGAGAAAGAGAAGGGATCAAAACAAAAGGAATTTTGTCTACTTATTAGAAAAGAGCTTCTGCACCCAAACAGTTTTCCATTTTAGAGTAGGATAGCCAGCGAAACGATAGAGCAAGGAGATACATGAAGTGTGTGTGTTTGCTCAATCGCTCCATCATGTCCGACTGTGACCTCATGGACTGTAGCCCGCCAGGCTTCTCTGTCCATGGGATTTCCCAGGCAAGAATACTGGGTGTGGTGCCATTTCCTGCTTGAAGAGATCTTCCTGACCCAGGGATGGAATCCATGTCTCTTGCATCTCCTGCACTGGCAGGTGGATTCTTTATCACTAGCACTGCCTGGGAAGCCCGAGATACACGAAGAGTACAGAGTAATACATTCTTTAATTATAAGGAGTTTTTCTTTAGATAGTGAGGGGAGAAAAATAAGATCATCTACACCAATCTTTTACAAAGCAGAAATAGGGACCAAGATGTAGAGAGCAAACATACGAACACCAAGGGGGGGAAATGGGGAGCAGGATGAACTGGGAGATTGGGATTGACATATGCACACTACTGATACTATGCATAAAACAGATAACATTCTACATTTTTCATGCTTTTTTTTCATTATACAAGCACTGAATCCAAATTTCCTACCGGTATCCACAGGTAGTCTTCTGGATTCCTAAATAATTTCTTTTTTTTTTTTTTTTTCAAAAAAAAAAGTATTTTTGCAACACTTGTATTATGCAAGTAGGGGACAAAAACCTTGAGTCAAATTCCTTCTCAGAAATCCTTGGCATTGAAGATACTTTGTATTCATTCATCGAAACTGTTGGAAAAATTGTACATTGGAATCCCCAACAAAGGCATTTTGCATTATTCACAATGTTTAAATGAGGCTGTCAATCTCATCACACAGTAAATAAGGAGGTTATAATGGTTTTTGCATAGTCGCAGCTACTAATGCTTTTAGCAGAGAATTTCTGATCTTGATTTGAATATTTAGAAGACCCTCAGATGGGTGTGCGTGCACACACACACACACACACGCGCGCGCACGCACGCACGTGAGAATAAGAAAGAGAGAGATTCTTCCAACACTTCCACCTTGCGTTTTCAAGTCTCTCACTATCAACTCCTTGAACCACTCAATTTTGTTCTTTGTAATCATTATTTATGACCTTACTTTATGCTAGTTGATGTAAGAGGAGTGAGAGGAAAAGACCTGAAGTTGAATACAATAAGAATTTCTTAAATCTCTTACAAGCAAAGAGATTGAAAACATATATATACATCAATGCGGCTTCCCCAGTGGTGCTAGTGTTAAGTAACCTGACTGCTGATTCAGGAGACATAAGGGATGCAGGTTTGATCCCTGGATCAGGAAAATCTCCTGAAGGAGGAAATGGCAACAGAATTTCCCACTTGGTATTCTTGCCTGTGAAAATTCCATGGACAGAGGAGCCTGGTGGGCTAAAGTCCACAGGGTTGCACAGAGTCAGACATGACTGAAGAGCCTTAGCACACACACACACATACATAAATAATTCTAAGACAGAAGACCCCATAGAAATAAATGTCAATGTGTATTCAGATGAGGGAAAAAAAAAATCCTACTGTAGATAAGAGTGAAGGAGGACCAGGCAAAGTCACAGAGGAGCAGTATTTGAAAAGGGCTTTTAGCAATGAACAATGTTTTTAGAAAAGATACTAAAACAACAAAGGAGTCAAGCTTGATTGAGCTGAGTGTGTTTGTGGAGTACGGAGAGTTATGTGGCTTAAATATGTTAAAATGCTGTTTTTAGAAGTCAAAATTGTATGTAGGGGCCAAACTGTAGAAAATTCTGAAAGCCAGAATGAGGAGTCTATTTTCTCAAACATCGAGAGATCTTTAAGAGGAAAGCAGAAAGGTGCACTGCTTTATAGAAGATTCCCTTGATAATTTGAGCTCAAGTTGAAAATAGGAAGAAGAGCTACAAAGCTCTCACAATGGTGGGTACCAGCTAAGTCCTCAAACCTCCACCAGGCTTCATGCCATTCAACAAATATCTCCTTTTCCCTGCATCCTTTTGCTATCTCCTGTACATTCTTATTTAGTCACTATCCTCACCAAATCCTTTGGCCCCACCTTCTGTCCCTGTCCAGCCATAAGGATTCTTGCCTCTCCATCTGATTAGGCAAAGCCCAGCTCAGCAGGAAGCTAGGGTCCATCTGTCTAAACTTGCAGTTGCCGCTACAACGATGCCTATTCCATTCTACTCTCGTATATGTTTCATGTCTCTTTCTTTCCCATTTGACCACGCTCTTCTGAAGGGCAATGGTAACGCTTTATGCATGTGCCTAGGGCCTAGCCGGGCACCTGGCACCCACCAGCTGCTGCAGAAATATAATTCCATAAATAAAATTCCTACCATTTTAACTTAGGGGGAAAGTGGTTGCTATATTAAAAATTTTCATGACCTACAACTTAACATTCTGAATAGCATGCCAAGAGTTTCCGAGCCTATCGTCTGGGATTTCTGGGATATCCCCAAACCAAGACAGTTGATATAATTTTCTGGAATAATTTAATCCCTATGATATCATTTCAGAGAGTCATATTTAATGCTTTTTTTTTTCAATTTTCCTTAGGGTTTATCAAGTGCAATTTTGGTCACACATTTGTGCCCCAAATTCTGAAACATTTCAGAAATTTTAATTATCAATCAACTAAATAAGTCAGTTTATTTTTCAAACCATATGTCCTACTTTGGTGTCAAAAACAAGCATTAGACTTACTCTATATAAATAAGAACTTAGATATCTAGTGGCATGTTTCTTTCAACATTCTTGAAATGTGAATGCAACCAGTTCTAGATCTAAAGACCAGTCTAAGCCTTGTTTGTAAATATCAACAAATTTGACTCCAAAACTTTGATGAGAGATAATTTTCCTGAAAGTTTGCTTGAAAAACAAGATTTGTTACTTTACATATTACAGAGCAGGAGTTTCTGAAAAACTTCTTTGGGGGGTTCAAGATCCATCTCTTAAAGCCACTTCTCTCTTTTCTACCCCACCCTCAACCCTCTCATACAAGACTCAGTCATTCTGGATTTTCTCACTCCATTCTCAGGCCATTTTTCTCAGCCTCCTACCCTGTGTTTAGAAACTTTTCCTACAGTTTTCCCTCTTATTTTTCCCTATGTTTGTATCATTTTATATAACTCATAAAACAGTGCTTGTAGAAAAATTCACACAAAATTGCTAGAGAGTATACCACTTCCAAAAATGTCCTGGGTTTTTGTTACATTCAGTTTTCTAAGGATGCACTCAAATCAATGGCAAAATGCAGACACTATGCAATATTTCATTATCTCTGGTAAAACTTTTCTCATTACTTTGTCTCCTCACAGTATTAACTCTGATAGCCACTTTGCACAGAGTATGCTCTCGCTAGGATGTCAGAAAAACATTAAGCTTGGATCTGTGAGAGCCAAGAATCTCCCAATGACATTAAGAGCCCATTGGCCCCCTAACCCCCACTTCTTCTTCTTTCTTTCCTTCTTTTCTTGTTTTGCCCTTCAGCATGTGGGATCTTAGCTTCTTGACCAGGGATTGAACCTGTGTCCCCTACAGTAGAAGCATGGGATCATAACCACTGGACCACCAGGAAAGTCCCACCACTTCCATCATCTATTTACATGGTGAGGCAGAGTGAGAGCTCAGTGGCTTCTAATCCAAGGTCTTGAGACCCTCCTCCTCAGTCAGGCAAGAAGTAAACATTTGGGACAAAAGTGGAAACTGAGGCCATCTCTGCAGGAACCTGAGTGGCCGTGCTGTGGTGTGGTCAGGCCTGTGACCCTTAGCATTTAAACTGCTAACCCATTTACCACCAAGTAGATCCCACTGGGGGGCTTTCCTAGTGGCTAAGATGGTAAAGACTCTACCTGCAATATGGAAGACCCAGGTTCAATCCCTGGGTCAGGAAGATACAAGGAAATGGCAACCCACTCCAGTTGCCTGGAGAATCCCATGGACAGAGGAGTCTGGTGGGCTATAGTCCACAGGGTCGCAAAGACTTGGACATGACTGAGCAACTAACACACACACACACACACACACACATCCCATTGTTGGGTTGATGATTGCTACTGATGGGATGACCCCTGCCCCCCAAACATAAAAAGCAAGGCAGGTTTGGAGCCAACACTGAAGAGGGAGGGGCACACTAATACCCATGACACTGGGCATGACGTTATTCCCTGTCAAATGTGTGTTGTCATGTTCGGTTCAGTTCAGTCACTGAGTCGTGTCCAACTTTTTGAGACCCCATGAACCACAGCACGCCAGGCCTCCCTGTCCATCACCAACCCCTGGAGTCCAGCCAAACCCATGTCCATCGAGTCAGTGATGCCATTCAACTATCTTATCCTCTGTCATCCCCTTCTCCTCCCGCCCTCAATCTTTCCCAGCATCAGGGTCTTTTGAAATGAGTCAGCAATTCGCATCAGGTAAACAAAGTATTGGAGTTTCAGCTTCAACATCAGTCCCTCCAATGAACACCCAAGACTGATCTCCTTTAGAATGGACTGGTTGGATCTCCTTGCAGTCCAAGGGACTCTCAAGAGTCTTCTCCAACACCACAGTTCAAAAGCATCAATTCTTTGGCACTCAGCTTTCTTTATAGTCCAACTCTCACATCCATACATGACCACCGGAAAAACTATAGCCTTGACTAGATGGACCTTTGTTGGTAAAGTAATGTATCTGTTTTTTAATATGCTGTCTAGGTTGGTCATAGTCACAGCCAAAATGAACTGAAGTAGTTTACTATCTTCAAACCCTCTTTTAAAAACTAACAGGAAAACGAGGGATAGTACCACCTATTCTAATGTGCTATTTTACTCAATATCAGAATGTATCTGTGCTGTTTCTGGATATGAAGGGGGAAAAATTCCAAGAGAAAAAAAAAAAGTAAAAATCAAAGTATTTAGATGGGAAGGGAGAAGGGGTTTTGCCAACAGATTTTATGGAAAACATTAAATTTTGAAAAAAAATTTAGTATTTTGTAATTCTATTGCTTCATGTAAAAAAAAAAAAAAAGCTGCCTCTTGAGCCCATCTGTATGGCTGGAGCTCTGAGGACACCACACAGACAAACGCAGGACCTGCAGGTATTCCCGGTGATTCAGTCTAGAAGGACAAGAAACAGCTGCAGCGTGCATCCACCTCTCTTCACTGGTTGTTGTTATTGTTCAGTCACTCAGTTGTATCCGACTCTTTGGGACCCCACGGACTGCAGTAAGTCAGGCTTCCCTGTCCCTAACCATCTCCTGGAGTTTGCCCAAAGAGAAGCTAAAATTTGGGAGAAGGAGCTCCACACAAGAAAGGTATTAAAGAGACCATCAAAACACAATTTCCAAAAACTGAACATGCTCTAGATTATAAAGCGATGTATTTCATTCCTAGAACCTATTGATGTCTCTATTGCGGGTAGGTGGTGGTGGTTTAGTCACTAACTTATGTCCAACCCTTGCGACCTCATGGACTGTAGCCTACCAGGCTTGTCTGTCCATGGAATTCTCCGGGCAAGAATACTGGAGTGGATTGCCACTTCCTTCTCCAGGGCATTTTCCTGACCCAGGGATAGATCCCAATTCTCCTCCACTGCAGGCGGATTCTTTACTGACTGAGCCACCAGGAAATTCTGTTGTGGGTAGACAGGATGCTTTTGTAAAAATTATTAAATGATTGTGCTTCTGAAGTTGCAGGGTCACATTCCACCCTCTAGACAGCACAGCAATTTTCACAAGGCTTGGAATCCTCTTGGATACATCCTAGAGACCAGAACAAATTCCACGGCACATTCCTGTCCCTCTTCTTAAGTAAAGTAACTCAGCCGCTCTCAGCTTACCCAAGATTCCTCTCCAAAACCAGCTGAGCAAGAAAGGATACTTTCTCTTGGTGTGGATGGGAGTAAGTATGAGAATTTCAGAGACATTATTTAATGTCTCCCTTATGATCTGTCTCCTAGAATAACTTTTAATGCATCTTTTATTTTTATTAACTTTTATTGGTATATAGTTACTTTACAATGTTGTATTAGTTCTGCTGTACAGTAAAGTGAATTAGCTATTTATATGGCAACCCACTCCAATATTCTTGCCTGGAATATTCTATGGACAGAGGAGCCTGGTGGGCTGTAGTCCATGGGATTGCAAAGAGATGGACACGACTGAAGCAGCTTAGCATACACACATACACATATCCCCTCTTTTTTGGATTTCCTTCCCATTTAGGTCACCATAGAGCACTAAGTAGAGTTTCCTTATACAGTAAATTCTCTGTTAATTGCCTATTTTATACATAGTATCAATAGCATGTTTATATGTAAATCTCAATCTCTCAATTCATCCTGCCCACTTCTCCTTCCCCCTTGGCATCCCAACATTTGTTCTCTATGTCTGTGTCTCTATTTCTAATGCATCTTTTAAATTTTCCTTAGAGCTGGCCAGACACAATACTGGGCACATATAGATAATTAATAAATATGTGTTTATTGATTTCTTAAGTGCACATTTCAAAAATTTTAATTATAGGCCTCTCAGAAGCATTGTACAGCATTGATCTAACAGTCAGTGGACACCTACCATGTGAGGCACTGTATAAATGTCCAGGGAACTGAGGATGGAGCATGCCAGAATCTCAGAAGAAGTTCCTACCACATCAGCCTGTTTGTCCCACTAACCAAATAAAACTCAGAAACTGACCTGAAGAGGTGATCTAAAAGTCTCTTTAGACTGATCATTTTCAAGGCTCGTTACACAATCTCTCATTAGAGTTTTCAGCTCTTTAGATCAAAAAGTCATATACTCAGAACAAGCTAAGCACATAAGCAATATTTGGACCACTGCAGGAAGGCTTCTGCTCTGTCAGCTCACTGACTGAACCAGACAGCCTAATGCCCATTCCCATCCTATTGCTCTGGAAGGCATCCACTGTGCATTAGGGCAACCTGGTGGTAACCAGCATTGTCCATTAAACCTAGATCATGTTCACTACAAGGAAATCATTTTTAATGGAAAGAATTCCATTTTAACATTCTATAATGGGCCATTTAGTAGTAGTATACAAGAGGGTCAGAAGGGCTAATTAGGGACTATTTGAGCAAGTGTAAGTAATGTGGTTTTCCCAGGTTGTCAGTTGGGAACTCCAAATCCCCGAGAAGAATACTTACATGCAGATATAGTATCTGATTTTATATACCCGTGGGATTATTTCGGTATCCCATAGCTCAGTTGAAATGTCAGGTTGTGAAACTTTGCTTCAGTAAAGCAAGTTTAAGTCACATCTGTCCTTTTGATTTTCACAGGATCTGAGCAGCTAAAAGCCTGCTTTGTTTTTTTCGTTTTGTTTTTTTTTTTTTAATTAGCTCCATGAAATTCTTTTTTTTTTTTTCACTCTATGTACTTCAGTATAAACACTGAAGAGCAGAATCTCTTTTCTACACAAGCCATCATTCAGGACAGTAATTATCCCAATTGTTTAGTTCTTCCTCCTTTCCTGTTTGCATATAACACACTTTACCAAAATTTCCTCAACGTGAGACCTTTCTAGTAGTTTCTTTTTTTCAGCAGTTGTGAAGGAAGGTGTATGAGGAGAGGGAGTAATTTTGGAATTTGATAGCAAGGCCCCTGAGGATATGAAAACTCTCTCAAAATGCATTGTACAACCGCCTGAGGCAAGGAAGGTATACTAGTTCTGAACATCTGGCTCGAAACTATTATTTACATAATGAACTCATTCTTTCCCACCCTCAATGTTTACCTCTGGATGCTCTGCTGTCTCCCTCAGGAAATGCTCCAGAAAGCAGCTGAGCCATCCTAAGCCAGCCTGGGCCAGCTGGTAGCGAGCCTGGCCTCCACTTCCCCCACTTCATTTTTCAAGTTCAGGTACAAGGTTTGTTCTCATGCTTATCCTTTATGACTTTCACTTTCATTGTTTCCATCTAAGGTTTTTTTTTTTTTTCCTGAATGTATGCATTTTTCCTTTGAGCCACAACAAAAACTCTGTCGTTTCTTTTTTAAACAATTCTTTACAGAGGACCTCTTTCCTTTCCTTGTTTAATTTTGAACCAGAAGGGCAACTCTAGACAGAAAACAAGAAAGCTTAAAAGTTAAGCTTATGGGAAACTTACATAAAAAAATTGTTTAAGTCAACTGAAAAACAGATAAAGAACTAAAGCCAAAATTCTCTCCTAGATTAATTGATAAAAACAAGAGAATGCACAAACACAATGGAAAAACATGACATTTTTCTGAAGTTAAGATCTATCAACCAAAAAAATAGGACTCCCCAAGATAATCTTGGATAAAAAGAGAAAGGAGGAGTACAATACTTGTCCAACATTTTTATTAAAGTTCTAATAAAACAATGTGGCATGTGAATTGGACTAGGTAAGCAATATAATAAAAAAGAGCAAACAGCCCTAAAATAGTCCCACAGAAATAATACTGAGCAGAAATTTGAGGTCAGTAAGCTGAGTAATACAGGTCAGGAAGCAACAGTTAGGACTGGACATGGAACAACAGACTGGTTCCAAATACGAAAAGGAGAACCTCAAGGCTGTATATTGTCACCTGCTTATTTAACTTCTATGCAGAGTACATCATGAGAAATGCTGGGCTGGAGGAAGTACAAGCTGGAATCAAGATTGCTGGAAGAAATATTAATAACCTCAGATATGCAGATGACATCACCCTTTTGGCAGAAAGTGAAGAGGAACTAAAAAGCCTCTTGATGAAAGTGAAAGAGGAGAGTGAAAAAGTTGGCTTAAAGCTCAACATTCAGAAAACGAAGATCATGGCATCTGGTCCCATCACTTCATGGGAAATGGATGGGGAAAGAGTGGAAACAGTGTCAGACTTTATTTTGGGGGGCTCCAAAATCACTGCAGATGGTGACTGCAGCCAGGAAATTAAAAGACGCTTACTCCTTGGAAGGAAAGTTATGACCAACCTAGATAACATATTGAAAAGCAGAGACATTACTTTGTGAACAAAGGTCTGTCTAGTCGAGGCTATGGTTTTTCCAGTGGTCACGTATAGATGCGAGAGTTGGACTGTGAAGAAAGTGGAGTGCTAGAGAATTGATGCTTTTGAGCTGTGGTGTTGGAGAAGACTTTTGAGAGTCCCTTGGACTGCAAGGAGATCCAACCAGTCCATCCTAAAGGAGAACAGTCCTGGGTGTTCATTGGAAGGACTGATGTTGAACCTGAAACTCCAATACTTTGGCCACCTCATGCAAAGAGCTGACTCATTGGAAAAGACCCTGATGCTAGGAGGGATTGGGGGCAGGAGGAGAAGGGGATGACAGAGGATGAGATGGCGAGATGGCATCACTGACTTGATGGACATGAGTTTGAGAAGACTCCGGGAGTTGGTGACAGACAGGGAGGCCTGGCGTGCTATGATTCATGGGGTCGCAAAGAATCAGACACGACTGAGCGACTGAACTGAACTGAAGCTGAGTAATAATTATTTAATCAATGGGTCTAGAAAAATTGGTTATCTACAAGAAAATTGAATGTTTGCTTTTTAACCTAGATCATATCCAGAAATCAGTTACTAGTTGTAGAATTTTTAAATATGAAAAGTGAAAACTATAGATATTATGGAATAATGTATATAATATCTTTACAGTCTGAGAGCAGAGAATTTCTTAAACTAGAATAAAACTGGCACACCATACAGTTAGAGATAGGTACATCACTACATTGAAACTAAAAACTTCTATTCATTGAAAGACCACAAAGTGGGAGACTTTTGCTATATTCTTAACAAAGGATTTGTATGTAGAATCAGTAAGAAAAAGATAGCACAACAGAGAAATGAGCAAAAATGTAAATGGGCATTTTTCAGCCAAGGCAACACAAATAGCCCTAAGCATATAAGAAGAAGCCTGTTCTTATTGGTAATCAAGAAAATACAAATTAAAGTCACAGTAAGAAATGATTAAATAATATTGCAAAAATTAGAACAATGATATTTTTATTTTTTAATTAAAATTCAGTCAAAAGAAGGTGAAACTCTAACATATTGCAGGTTTAACTTGTTACAGCCATTTGGAAAGAAGTTTATCCAGATTGTACTAAGGAAAATAGAACATAGAGATATCCTCTGATTCACCATTTTCATTCCTATGCAGTGGACTGAATGTTTTTTGTCCCCCCTCCCAAAATGTATGTGATGAAAGCCCAGTCTCTAAGATTAGGAGTTGGGGGTCTTTGAGAGCTGATCGGTCATGAGGGTGGAGCCCTCTGGGATTCAGTTCAGTTCAGTTCAGTAGCTCAGTCATGTCCGACTCTTTGTGACCCCCATGGACTGTAGCACACCATGCTTCCCTGTCCATCACCAACTCCCAAAGCTTGTTCAAACTCATGTTCATCAAGTCCGTGATGCCATCCAACCTTCTCATCCTCTGTTGCCCCCTTCTCCTCTTACCTTCAATCTTTCCCAGCATCAGGGTCTTTTCAAATGAGTCAGTTCTTTGCATCAGGTGGCTAAAGTATTGGAGTTTCAACTTCAGCGTTAGTCCTTCCAATGAATATTCAGGACTGATTTCCTTTAGGATGGACTGGTTGGATCTCCTTGCAGTCCAAGGGACTCTTGAGAGTCTTCTCCAACACCACAGTTCAAAAGCATCAATTCTTAGGTACTCAGCTTTCTTTATAGTCCAACTCTCACATCCATACATGACTACTGGAAAAACCATAGCTTTGACTAGATGGACCTTTGTTGGTAAAGTAATGTCTCTGCTTTTTAATATGCTGTCTAGGTTTGTCATAGCTTTTCTTCCAAGGAGCAAGTGTCTTTTAATTTCATGGCTGCAGTCACCATCTACAGTGATTTTGGAGTCCCCCAAAATAAAATCTCTCACTGTTTCTATTGTTTCCCCATCTATTTGCCTTGAAGTGATGGGACTAGATGCTATGATCTTAGTTTTCTGAATGTTGAGTTTTAAACCAGCTTTTTCACTCTCTTCTTTCACTTTCATCAAGAGGCTCTTTCGTTCTTCGCTTTCTGCCATAAAGGTGGTGTCATCTGCACATCTGAGGTTATTGATATTTCTCCCAACAATCTTGATTCCAGCTTGTGCTTCATCCAGCCCAGCATTTTCCATTATGTACTCTTCATATAAGTTAAATAAGCAGGGTGACAATATACAGCCTTGGCATTCTTCTTTTCCTTATCCCGTCTGCCATTTAAGAACATAGAGAAAACATGGCCATCTAGGAGTGGGTCTTCATATGCCACTTCATTACTCATCTGTTGCTGCCTTGATCTTGGGCCTCAGAACAGTGAGAAATAAATGTTTATTTACAAGCCAGTCGGTTTATTGTACTTTTGATGTTGTTGTTATTGTGGCCCAAACAGACTAAGACAGAAAATACCATAGAGAAACTGTAACCTGTAAGGTAAGAAAAATTGTATAATAATATTCTTTCAGTTTAGTTCAGTTCAATTCAGTTGCTCAGTCGTGCCCGACTCTTTTACAGCCCCCCAAAAGAAATGATCTTAGTGTCCATCAATAAGGCCATGGATGAACCACTAGGTATTTGCACAGTAAGACATAGGAGTGAAAGTTATGAATTACTATTATATACATCACATAAGGCCCTTGGCCCAAGGCCCATGACATCTGCCCCCAGAGTAACATACATGTCCTCCAGTTTAGACCGGATTAGCCAGATACAACTGAAGCGACTTAGCAGCAGCAGCAGCAGCAAGTTGCACCATATTCCAGCATGCCGAAAAGGAGAAGAGGAAAAAACAAGCAGTTTGCTTTAAGGAAGTGACAAAATAACACACATCAATTGTAGTCACACTACCTTGGTAAGAATTAAGTCACATGACTATACAACTGCTACAAGACTGGAAAACATAATCTCTAGCTAGACAACCATGTGCCCTTTTAAACTCAGGTGAAAGTTCTATTCCGACGGTAAAGAAAGGGAGTAATGTAATACAGCAGATAGAGGTGTAGCCCCCCATATCAACGTCTACCTAATTCCATTCTCTTCACTCTCTCCCTAGAGATAACCTCTGTTGTGAATTCACTCTTTATCATCCCCATTCCTATGTGTGTATCCACAGGAATTACTAATTTTTTAGTTTTTAACCCTTAGAGGCATGCTGTCATCCTGGATGTATGGTTTTGAATGTTTTCTCATGCATCTGTATATTTCTGAGATTTTCCTTTGTTAATAAGTGTAGCCCTGGTTCATTCAGTTTACCTACCCTTCAGTGGTCATATGTGAATGTAATACAAGCTATTTATTTATTCTCCTGTTGGTGAAAATTAGGTGGCTTTCAATTTTTCTTTAAAGTCCAAAGCTCAAAGATTTCTTCAAAGTCCAAAGGTGTTAATGTTAGTCCAAGATGGAGTTACCCATGCCTTAAGCTATGTGCTGTGTCTATACTATAAAAATTAAGAAGACAGAGAAGATTTAGATTTTTTATCTCCTCTAAGCATGAATCTGTACTGATTGGTTTAAATATCTGTTGTGTGTTTCAGTTACTTCCTGCTTTGAATTTGCTCTTGAATATAGTTGGTAAAAGTAACACTAATGAATTAATGTTATTTGATTTTCCATGCCTGGAGTAATGTCTCTTTGATATTAATGCAGATTTGTGTAAAAATAACTGGTGCTCAGTTGTAAAGAATCCACATGCAATGCAGGAGATGCAGGAGACATCAGTTTGATCCCTGGGTCGGAAAGACCCCCTGGAGGAAGAAATGGCAACCTGCTCCAGTATTCTTGTCTGGGAAATTCCATGGATAGCAGAGCCTGGCAGGTTATAGTTCATGGGATTGCAAAGAATCAGACACAACTGAGCAACTGAACACACACACAACCAAATCAACACTGCTCTGGCACTTCTTTTAATGGGACGAGAGCCTAGCTTTGGATACAAATAAGTTAAATATCTGCCTTTCAGAACTATTTTTTTCAACTAAGTTTGATTTCGATCTGTCTCATAAAGAGTTGTTTTTAAAAGTTAGAAAATCTCTCAAAATATAATATACAACTTAAATGCTAAGATGACAAATAATTTTTTAAAAAATCAGAGAGCAAAAAATAGATTATTTTTACTGAATTATATCATAGCTTGAAACACAATCTAGAAACACTTTTCAATACCAACCTTTTTACAGCTAATCTGCTCAAGACTGCAAGTCATGTGGCACCCAGTCTTCCCCCATGTTTCCTACAGGTTTAACCAGGAATAGCAGGAAATGACAACCCACTCCAGTGTTCTTGCCTGGAGAATCCCAGGGACAGGGGAGCCTGGTGGGCTGCCGTCTATGGGGTCACACAGAGTTGGACACAACTGAAGTGACTTAGCAGAGGCAGCAGCAGCAAGAAATCCACCTGGTGGTGTGAGGCAGGCACCCTCCTGCTCAACCCTCATATCACATCTACATCCAAAGACTCTACGGCCTTTGTTATTGATACATAGGCAACAAAGGAGGATGTACAGTAATACAAGACAAATGATGAAGGTTTGGGACCTCAAAAGTTAGCCTGGAAGAAGATGGGAGCTTGGGAGACTGAATCTACTCAAATGACATAAAGCTTTCAGTTTTTGCTCGACACTCCTGCCCATCCCCAACATACACACATCATACTTTGCTTGCTCTAAGAAGTTCATTAATATTATTAATCAATTGATTGTTAACAAGAGAGAGAAAAAAAGTTTCCAGAATATGAATAAATTTGGGGATTTACCTAGTGGTCCCAGTGGTTAAGAATCCACCTGCAAATGGAGGGGACCCGGGTTTGATCCCTGGTCTGGAAATATCCCACATACTGTGGGACAAATAAGCCCACATACCACAACCACTGAGCCTGCTTGCCTAGAACCTGTGCCTCGCAGCAAAAGAAGATACCACAATGAGAAGCCCGCACACCACAACTAGAGAGCAGTCCCCACTCGTCGCAACTAGAGAAAGCCTATATGGAGCAATGAAGACCCAGCACAGCCCAAAGGAAAGAAATAAATGTCTAAAAAAAGAAAGCAAGAACTTCTTAGTATGATACATTTACTTAATATTGACACAAATAAGCAAGACTGAGGTGTCCCAAATAATATTTAAGGATATAGAAAGATGCTTTGGAGAAAAAAAATGTTTAAAATGTTTTATAGGTCAAGAAAGAGCTATTAAGGGATGTGACCTATTGATAAGTGGATAAAAATATTAGCAGTGACAGTAGTGTCTTGAATTTATTTTATTCAATGTCTTTGTGGCACTTTATTAATAACTAAACATAAAGTATATCTTGATTTCCTATCTCCACAAAATGCACATGAAAGTCATACCAGATATTTACCTACATTTTCCAACACACCCTCATTGATTTATGTAGTAGAATAGTCTTCTTAGAAAAAGAGAAGGGGAATTTCACTGAGTGTCTACCACATGCCAACATATATTACATACATTATTTCATTTCATCCCCACAGCAATTATATGAGTACATATTCCTATTCTTAATTTATAAATGAGAAATCAGAGATTTAGAAAGGCAAACAACTTTTTAAACATTTCATAGCTAGAAGGTAGAAGAATCAGCATTTGAATGGAAGTCCATCTGGCTTCAGATCCCAGCAAGCTTTCTTCCCCTATTAAAATCCTTCCTAATGAATCCAGTATGTATTTGTGAAGAGGTAGAATGAGAGAAATTTCCCCTATGTCCAGTCACTGTAGGGGAGCAAAATTTGCCACCCCAAATTGCATAGCTCTGGCATCAGGAATACTTTTAATTTGATTATATTTAAGACCCAAAAGACTCAAGAAGAACTGTTGACCTTCCCCTTAAGTGCCTAAAAGAATGCAGAGGACACATTCCAGGAAGGGAGTATCCGCTTAGATCACTAAAATATGAACTCGGTGTGGAGACAGGGAGGAACCTAGCAAAGTCTGTTAAAATTCCTCTCTGTGTCCCACAGTCTCTGAGTGGCCCATGGAACATTTGTTTATCAAATGCTTACTTTTCCATATCCATGTCAATTGCCTTCCTCCCCTTTGAAATCCCACTACTCCCAACATCTTTTGTCTTTAACTGAAGATAGTATTTAAGTTTACCCCAAAACTGAAGTTTGGGGGTAAAGAATCTGCTTGCTGTGCAGGAGACATGGGTTTGATCCCTGGGTCGGGAAGATCCCCTGGAAGAGGAAAATGGCCACCCACTCCAGCATTCTTTTCTGAAAAATCTCAGTGACAGAGAGGAACCTACAGGCTGCAGGCCAAAGGGTTACAAAGAGTTGGATAGGACTGAGTGACTAAGCACTTCTGCCTCTTTGGTGAGTTACTCAGTTTTATTGAGTCTTTCTCAGGTATTGTTGCTGTTTGTAGCTGTCTAGCCGCTAAGTCATGTCCGTTAGCAACACTTTGGACTGCCAGGCTCCTCTATCCATTGGATTTTTCAGACAAGATTACTGGAGTGGGTTGCCATTTCCTTCTCCAGGGGATCTTCCCAACCCACAGATCAGACCTGCATCTCCAGTTTGGCAGAAAGGTTCTTTACCACTGAGCCACCTGGGAAGTTCCTCTTAGGTATAAATGTTATTAAACTTTTGTCAGATTTTCTCCTGTTAATCTGTCTCATGTCAGTTTAATTCTTAGACCAATTAGAAGAACTGAGAAGGGTGGAGGAAATTTTCTTCCTCTCTCATACCATAATCTAATAAAAAGAATGCATTTAATGGAGAAACTGACATCATGTCTCATAGCAAAGCCTGTCAGTAGTGGAAGCCTTTGGGAAAACTTGTTGGAATACTGGTCCCTAGGATAGTTAGACAATGTGGATTTGCCTCCTCCTACTAAGTCATTCACAGTCTAAGCTTTTCACCAAAATGCTACTGATTGCAAGTGACTTCCAAATCCAAACAAGCATTTTAGGTCTATTTAATAGATCAATACAGTAATTCGCTCCTGGGCCCCTGACATCATTTGTTTAGACCTGAAGTCTATGTAGTCAGATTGAGATGTATACATTAGCATGGGCAGGAAATTACACAAATAACTTGCACTGAAAGATGTTAAACCAATTTAGATTGTGTGAAAGAGGTAGTATTTAACTCATTTCCAAGTGACTGGGATTAAATGGGTCATTATAAAGGCAATGCCTTCAACTAGCATCACAGAAGAAAATAAACCTTTCGGCCAAAAGGATACACTCCATCAGGTATAGATGCTTCGGAATTCCACTGAGCAAAGGCTAGAAAGAAAACAGTCAAGAAAACCTAATATAAGTTGAAGAGGTTTTTTCCTTCTTTTTTCCCCCTTCTTTTTTTTTAATCACTTCTATTTGACAGTGAAAGAATCTCCCAAGGGAAATAGCAGAAAACCTGTTGCTTGATTCACTTAAACTCAGTGGACAAAACACCAGAGGGGAGCAATTTTGCCTTAACTCCCCAGAGGATCAGAGTCTATGTGGAACTAATAATAATTTTCCATCTCTAATTTTGACAACACGAAAACCAGAGTTATGTGCTTATTTGATCCAGTGTTGGGTTGGATTCCAGCAGCAACATTTCATACCAACTGAAGTCTGTTAATTATAAGTGCTGGGACACCAGCCAAAAGACCATTACAATAGTCTGAAGGGAATAAAATAAAAAGTTTTAACATGGATCCTTCCATCAGGAACAGTGAATTGGCAGTGGAAGGAAAATTTCATTACAGTTGAGGTGTGACTCATTTGTCAGGTGTCAAAGGAAAAGAGGATTCTCCATGAGAGAAACAAAAGAGATACCTTGAAAAAAGAGTTTAAAGGAAATCCTTCGCTGACCAATAAATGACTTGAGTGTGAACATCAATTCAGTGCTGCTAACAGTGAAGCCATATAAGCATTCATTAATTCATTTATTCACCCTTTCAACAAGCAGTTGTTTCATCACCAAGTACTTTGCTGATGCTGTCAATCTGAAAAGGAATAAGACTTCATCCATATCTGTGAGATGGAAGGACAAAATGGGGAAAAGAGATAAAAATAGATAATGGTAATGTGATATCTTGAAGCGCAGTGTTGGAACAGCACAGAGACAGGACATGTCACCTTCCATGGACTGAAACGTGGGTACAGCTTCTGAGAGGACGGGAAATTTGACATAAATCTTGAAATACGAATAAAACTTAGCCAACTGGAGAGGATGGTATTCATGAAAGAGGAGACAGCACGGGCCAAAAGAAACTAAGGCCAGAGTTGTGGTGGAAAATATTGATGGGTTTCCCAGGTGGTACTAGTGGTAAAGAACCTGCCTGCCTATGCAAGAGACTTGAGAGAGGGTTCGAGGGTTTGATTCCCAAATTGGGAAGATTCTACTGGAGGAGGGCATGGCAACCCACTCCAATATTCTTGCCTGGAGAATCCCACGGACAGAGGAGCCAGGTGGGCTACAGTCCATGGGGCTGCAGAGTCAGACATGACTGAAGCAGCTGAGCGTATACACATAGGTAGTGGGATGTTGATGAAGCATAAAGAGTTGCTGAAGAATGGAAAACAGAGGTCAGAGGATGGTGAGCACCGTGTCTTCCCAAGGAGTGAGTGCTTTATTGGGGAGAGTGACACAGTAAAAGGAGGATTATGGAAACTGGATAGAGAAGGAATTGTAATGTCACTAAAGTGGAGAGAGTCTTTTATAATAATTATGGCAAGGGATCAGGAGGGAACACCAAATAAGGGACACTAAGGGTAGAAAAGAGGAGACAAGCTGAAAAGTATCTGAAAATAAAACAAGCCCAGTCATTTGATTGGATATAAAGTCTAGGAAAGAGGAGAGAAATCTCCAAAAACTCAGAAGCTTAAATGAGAAAGGAGAATGAGGGATAATGGGAGGTAACAAGATTTAGCCATCAGTCAGGGCATAGGCTGAAAGAAACCATTATAAAGACTTGTAGGAACTCATGCTGAGTACCTGAATGATTCTGGTGAACAGTGCCATTTTCCTGGGCCAATATCCTCATTTCTACTTGAGATATTGGTTTAATGTCATTTAATAACACATACAGGTCTATTATGGGCTTCCCTGGTAGCTCAGCTGGTAAAGAATCCACCTGCAATGCAGGAGACCCCAGTTCCATTCCTGGGTGGGGAAGATCTCCCGGAGAAGGGATAGGCTACCCACTCCAGTATTCTTGGGCTTCCCTGGTGTCTCAAATGGTAAAAAAAATCTGCCTGCAGTGTGGGAGACTTAAGTTCGATCCCTGGGTTGGGAAGATCCCTCGGAGAAGGAAATGGCAACATACTCTAGTATTCTTGCCTGGAGAATCCCATGGACAGAAGAGCCTGGTGGATCACAATCCATGGGGGCACAAAGAATCAGACATGACTGAGTGACTAAGCACAGCATCGGGTCTGTTATATTTGGCTTTTGGTTTGGGATTTTTTTTCCATTAGATACATATATCTATATACAACATGTGAAAGCACCCACACACATTTTGGTAGACTGAATTTGAATCTAAATCTGCTTGTACCCTTGCCTTCTTTCAAAAACAGATGCCAAGTTAGTTCTAGAATGCTCTTTCAGGCCCACCATTGCCTCCTCTTTATTTTCTATCAGTGTCTCTAACAGACTGAAGCACAGCTGAAAATTACTATCCAATCTTATCATCCAGCAGCACAATTCTGATATGAAAAAACATTTTCATTACTTAAATCTCAATTTCCCATTCAAATGACCAGTATATAAGGCATTACCTTTCCTGCCGTTTGCAATCTCAGAGTCATGCCGCATTTACCTGTAAGTATGAGTGAGAAAGGAGAAGGAAATGGCAGCCCACTCCAGTATTCTTGCCTGGAGAATCCCCGGGACAGAGGAGCCTGGTGGGCTGCCATCTATGGGGTCGCACAGAGTCAGACATGATTGAAGTGAGTTAGCAGCAGCAGCAGCATCAGTGAGAAAAATGATAAAAATCAAAACACCAATTTGATAGGTGTGACATCAGCATGGCCTTTCTATTCTAATTTTTACTAATCTGCCTTGACATATAAAGTTTTTTCATTCATTTAATGAGTATTTATTGAGCACTGCTTTGAGGCCTTTGGATGTTTCTGTGGGGATGGGGGGCGGATAGTGAAAAGTCCTGCTGTTGTAAAACAATTCTTCTATAGGGAAACATTCAACTAAGTGTGTGTATGTACATGTGTGTGTGTGGTGTATATGAAGATGGATGGATATATACATACATACATATACACATAAATTAACAACTTGGACAGAGTAAGGGGTACTGGAGGAGGAGGTTTTGGGAATGCGGACTTGCAGTGTTAAAATAAGGAAAGTTCCAGGTAAAGCAAGACAAGCTGGTTCCCAGAGTGTAGAGTGTGTGCTAGTCGTGTCCAGCTCTTTGAGACCCCATGGACTGTAGCCTGCCAGGCTCCTCTGTCCATGGGATTCTCCAGGCAAGAATGCTGGAGTGGTTGCCGTGTCCTCCTCCAGGGGATCTTCACGACCCAGGGATCCCACCCGCTGCATCTTCTGTGTTAGCAGGCAGACTCTCTGCCCCTGAGCCACCAGGGAAGCCAGTCCAGCGGGGAGTCAGTGAGCAGTTTTAAAGAGGAAGCTCAGTATAGCCCTAATTGAGAAAATGGTAACTGAGTAAAGTCTTGATGGAGGTGAGGAAGATGGATATGTGGTTATCTGGGAGAAAAGCCTTCTATTTAGACAGAGGAAAGGGCTGAGGAAAAGGCCCTTCCATGAGGATATGTTTGATGTACACAGACATAGTAAAAATATGTATTGCAGACAGCAAAATTTTAAAAGTAAAGTTTAATTCCAACAAACAGTACTCAAATGGAGTATCTTCTGCTTCTAACACTCTGATAGTGGACCTCTCCAAACTCTCTAGGAAAATATTTCACATTATTAGAGATATAAACAAAGTAGTTTTAAATAGTTAGTGAATAAATAAAACTATATTTGTACTGAATCAACAAGCCAGAAGAACTTGAACCTCCAATTCATTATAGCTGTTCTTCAATATCCTTACATTCACTTAGTGTTTGTCAATATAAATAAACCCAACATGAAAATAATCAACATAATAATTTTTCTTCTGCATATTTCAGCTTTGCCTTAATAATAAAATGTGGTTGTGGGAATCCTCAGACATTCAGTAAGTATCTGGTTGTTGTCATCGCTTAGTTGCTAAGTCGTGTCTGACTCTTTGTGACCCCATGGACTGTGGTGCGTCAGGCTTCCCCGTCCTCCACTATCTCCTGAAGTTTGCTCAACTTCATATCCATTGAGTTAGTGATTCTATCTAACTATCTCATTCTCTGCCGCTCCCTTCTCCTTTTGGTATGACCATAATAATCCCAGATTTAATCCATACCAAGACTAAATCTGCATTTCACAAGAAAAATAGGAATTTGCATGTTCTCCTTATTTTCATTCTTATTGACAGTGTATCTGAATAATCGCACTGAAGAACATTTTTGCTCAGGACTTTATGTGGATTCATTAGAACTACTGTTTCAGTAAACCATGCAATTGCATCCAATTTCATGTTCATTTTGCATGCTGTGGGCAGAATTTACTTGTTCAGGCAAAGTGAACCCTTCAAATAAAACTGAATTTACAGAGAGAGCCCAAATCCTTCCCCCCAGGTCATTTTCTACTCAAGGATACATTTTGGTCTAACACCACATCACAACAGAAGTCCCTTTCTTTTCTTTTTTTCTTTCTTTTTTTTTTTTTTTACCACATCCTAAGCAATTTCTCCAAGGACTTCCTCAGAGTTATCTGCAGATGGGAAAGGCAATTCACAATGCAATAAAATTTATAGCTCATAAAATTATGAATAAGCCAAACGTTAAAAAAGAAAAAGTTAAACTAGGTTTAAAATGATTTTTATAATATCAACCACATGAATTGACACAGAGTATGAATTGCAAATGTAAGGGAAGGCAACAGCTAAATGTTCTATGCTCTCTGGGTGTTAAATGAAGACCATCAGCACCGCACAAAGAGATTCAGGAAATAGTTGCTGATTTCTCTCAGTAGAGGTGGCCAGAGTAAGGCACAAAGTAGATTTAAAAAAAAATAAGGCAGATTAACTGGGTATGGCTATAAGTAAAATCCCAAAAAGAAGGAATCTGAAAATTAAAAGATAAAATGAAATGAGTCAACCAAAATCACCAGTGTGGTTTTTTTTTTTTTTTAATGGTGTTGTTAAAAAGAGTAAAAATGCAGGGAAATAAAGACCGAAACAATCCAGACTCTTTATTCCTCTGAGTGGTAGATGTTCTTTTGAAATGAAAGATTGAAATACTTACCAATATTTAGAATAAACTCAATGATCCACTTTACTTACCTACTTACCATAGATACCTTTGGAGAAAATCACATCAGAATCTAGGAGGATGAGTGAAGAAAACAAATATTATCAAATCTAATCCAGCGTTGTCAAGTCCTCAGAGGACTGAGTCCTTGGTGGTCTTCTCATCTTGCTCTACACCCCTTATGCACTCATCTGTTTTATTGGCTCCAGTGATTATCTATACATTGATGATTCCCAGGTCAACTTCCTTATGGCCCACATTCTTGTGTCCCAGCTCCAATTTTCTATATCTGAATATCCTTACGTTTCTTGGGAACTTCAACCATACACCTAAATTCAAGCTAAGTGAGCTTTTTCTTCTGTATCTTCCACTCCAGCTAAATGTCATTCATTCACCCAAATGTGTATGGGGACCCAGGTGGGGCGGGGATGCAGTCGGCTTTCATAATCTCTCTGGGACCAGTATCCCTGACCGATTCCAGACAATGAGTACAGTTAGGCATCAGCGTGTGCTCATTTGTGTCTGACTCTGCAACCCCATGGACTGTAGCCATCTGGGCTCCTCCTCTCTCCACAGGATTTTTCAGGCAAGAATACTGGAGAGGGTTGCCATTCCTCCTCCAGGGTGTCTTCCCGCCCCAGGGACTGAGCATGTGTCTCCTGCATTGCAAGGCAGATTCTTTACCTGCTAAGTCACTGGGGAAGCACATAGGCATAAATACCTGAGACTTCTTTATTCCTTTTACCTCTTCCTGTCCATTTCCAGTATTATTTTTTCTCAGGTTCATTCTGGGCCTTTTGCTTAGTTTATTCTGTATCACTGGAGATTAACCTCTGAAAACTGTTTCTGAAGATCTCTTACCAATTGGATTCTATGTCAGTTTGATCAATAGATAGAGGGTGTGCACAAGTGGAAACTTGGAGGCCTAGAGAAGGGGGACTGTCAGGAACACCCAGTCACTTAGGGACTCAAATATTCTGTTTACCAGCCTGCAGGATTTTGTTCATACTGTTGCCCTAAATAGAATTCACTTTTTCACCTTTTCCCTAAGGCAGATTCCCATTTTCTTCCTGGTCAGTTCAAATATTATCTGATGGCCTCCTCAACTCAGGGGAATTAATCCCACCCTTTTATACAGGCATTTTACATAAAAATCCAGGAACATGCTCTGAGCGCTTTGAAAACATGTTCAGTACAGCATTTAGTGTGGCAATGAAATTGGCCCCTCATCAAAGATATCAATGTGCATGTGTGTGCTCAGTTGCTCAGTCATGTCTGACTCTTTGTGACCACATGGACTGTATCCCTCCAGACTCCTCTGTCCATGGAATTTTCCAGGCTAGAACACTGGGGTAGGTTGCCATTTCCTCTTTCAAGGGATCTTCCTGACCAAGGGATTGAAACTGCCTCTCCTGCATTGGCAGGTGGATTCTTTACCACTGAGCCACCTGGGAAGCCTAAAGATATCAATACTTTATTTATTATTAAATTATTTAGATACATTTTATTTGACTATTCAGTTCTTCTAAAATCTACTGGGCAACCCCACCCTGGCCATCACTCCATTTTCCATCCTGCATTCCCACATACACACCTCTTTTTCTGACTTAAATATTGAAATCCCCCACCAGGCCTTGTTTTGCCTCTGTTTTACTCTCCCCACCCTCTTTGAATGGCTTCAACCACTCTTATGGTCCCACTGAGCATCAGTAAGCAGGTGACTCAATTTGTATTTCTGGTCCAGGTTGTCTCCTCAGCTTTAGATACGGATATTCTGGACATCTATTTCAGTATGTTCCTCAGGCTTCTCAAAAGCAATATATCAACACTGAGTCCATGATGTTCCTCATCCCCACATACACTCCTGCTTCAAAACCCTTCCACGCATCTGTGTCTCAGCAAATAGTGCTATGAAATCTCTACAGTCAGAAACCTGGGAGTCAAGATTGATTTCCCCTTCCCTATCATCTATATTTAAATCAGTCAGAAATTTTTGTCATGTTTTCCTCCTTCATGACTCACTAATTCCTGCCTTCCACCCTCACTGCTGCTGCTGCTAAGTTGCTTCAGTTGTGTCTGACTCTGTGCGACCTCAGAGACGGCAGCCCACCAGGCTCCTCCATCCCTGGGATTCTCCAGGCGAGAACACTGGAGTGGGTTGCCATTTCCTTCTCCAATGCATGAAAGTAAAAAGTGAAAGTGAAGTCGCTCAGTCGTGTCCGACTCCTAGCAAACCCATGGACTGCAGCCTACCAAGCTCCTCCGTCCATGGGATTTTCCAGGCAAGAGTACTGGAGTGGAGTGCCATTGCCTTCTCCGTTAAAACACCCACAAATAGGCTGTGATCACTTATCTCCCAGGTTATGTCTTTGCTAGCCAGTTTCTGTGGCCTCCTACCATTCTTCCTGTTGATGCTGGAAGAATACTCTGTCTCTTTAGAATATAGTTCTGACTCCATCAACGCACAATTAGAAAACTTCATGGCTTTCTCATGAGTTCAGCATAAAACCTAAGCTCTGTATCATGAAACAAGACCCTCTACAATCTTGCCCCATCTTGCTTGTCTCTCACCACTCCTTCTCTTCATACTGTGCTCTAGAATTATCAAAATGAGGTTTCCCAAGTGGCACTAGTGGCAAAGAACCCGCCTGCCAATGCAGGAGACTTAAGAGAAGTGGATTTGATTCCAGATCTGGAAGATCTGCTGGATGAGGGCATGGCAACCCACTCCAGTATTCTTGTCTGGAGAATGCCATGGACAGAGGAGCCTGGGAGGCTACAGTCCATGGGGTTGCAAAGAGTCAGGCGCAACTGAGCACACACACACACACACACACACACACACACACAGCACACAGTTTGGGCAGAGCACTGTGAAAACTTAAAAGGTTTGATTTTTGGTCTCTTGGAATTTTTACAATCTAAACATATAGGTAGATACATATATAAGTTTAATATCAGAGTCTATCACATGGACAAGATAGGCAGGATCTTACCAGCCTTATAAAACAGCTCACCACTGCCCCTGGATTCCGTGGGTTCAGAAATAACATTGTTCCCATTTGTGTATGTAGCTTCACAATACAACTTTCTAAAATCCATGTCAAGGGCTAGGAAATGAGTCAGAAAAAGACATCTCACTCTATGAGATAACTCGCTCTAATTTCCTCATTAGTGAAAACGACATAATCATAAAGAATATCTGCCAACAATCTGATATAAAAATGTACATGCATCATGAAAAATAATTGCTGTTCAATTACTACTGAATTATAAAGCTGTCGTACAGGTGCAATAACGCAAGAGCTTTGAAAGTATGAAAAACTGCTTAGCTTAGGTAATTACATGTGTTTGAATAAAGTCCCGAGAATAAATTTTGCAGAGTTTGAAGAAACAATGAAATCAGTATCAAAGTGCTATTTATAACTATATATTTTTAAATTTTCTGTTTTTTCTCCTGTATAAATTTTGAAAGGACAGGGACGCTTTTCTAATTCTGGGGTCCAGGGAGTGAGAGAGAGATGAGGAGCTCTTCCTTTGCTTTTTACCTTCTCACCTCTCAAATTGGATCCACAGGGACAGTACTGCAAAGATAGAAATCTAGCTATAACCATGGTAATTGCATCTTTTAAAATAGTTAAATCTTACTTATGCCCTGTTCAGAGTTTACATATATGAAAAGTAAAATTTATAGGAAGACAACTCTATTACTACTGTGAAAAGGATCTATTTCTTGTAAATTTCCAGGATCTTTAGCAAGGGAAATTAGAATCTAAAACTAGAAAGGGCTTTAAATATCAATAATCCAAGGGCATTAGTCACCGTGAAAGGAAACCGAGGTCCTGAGAAGTCAAGTTTATTGTACAAATGTGTGAAGATAACACACAGAAGGCAACTGGGTCTAAAAGCATTTCTATAATGTTATGAACTTGATTAACTATAAACTTTATTGGTTTGGGTCAATTTCTAGTTTCCAAGATACTCAACCTTCAGAGCTCTAAGACAGATTATTTTACCCAACTACAATGCTATAGAAATAAAATTGGATTGGCAACAAAGTGGTATGAATTTTATCACAGGACAAGCTATCAATTAGTTAAGTAAGCTTAGACAAATCACTTCACCTCTCAGCCCTTCAGCTGTAAAACATTGTAAAACAAGGTGAGGGTGGTGGTTTAGCCACTAAGTCATGTCTGACGCTTGCTTCCCCATGGACTGTAACCCACCAGGCGCAAATACCCTCTTGCAGATTTAAGACTGTATAGTTTTGATGTTAGGTGCCAGTCTATCTAAAAGTATAGATTTAAAACCCAGATGCCACCGGTCCTACTCCTGTATTTATATTTCCAATCCTTCCTCCCCCCATGGTAAGATGCTTTCCTTAAGCAAGGCATCATTCTTTCAAAACATGTCTATTAACGACCAAACCCACATTCTAAGCAAATGATTAGATTAAACTGGGGGCTGGGACTTCCCTGGCAGTTCAGTGGTTAAGACTCTGCACTTCCAATGTAGGAGGTATAGATTCGATCTCAGGTTGGGAAACTAAGATTCCACATGACTTGCGGCGTGGCCAAAGAAAATTTGTTTTAATGTTTTGAAGTGGAGGCCTTAACATTCATCAGCATTTTAAGTTTTCAAGGTCAGTACCATAGAGAGTAATAATTTCCTCCTACAGATCTTCTCTAAAATTGGCAAAACCCAAATCTGAGGTGAATGACAAGAAATTGGTTTTACCTTCACACTGATTAACATAGTACATGATTCAACTGCTTCCTTTTTCCTTTTAGTGAAAATATAATCTACTATTAAAAATAACAAATTGTTTGGTAGACTTGGCAAAATTTTAAAAATAGTGACTCAAAAAATTAAAATTTTAAAATAGATTACATCTTGTGGTGAATTTCGAAACAACTAAAATCCATTTTCTTTCTTGAATAAAAATGTTAACTTTTTCTTAAGGTTATCATCCTGGCATATGTTTAGCAGAGGCTATAGTCTCCTATAATCTTCTCTAGATGCTTTACAAAGGTATGACATGGTGGTCCATAAATTCCCATGAAATACACATATTATTCAGTAGAGGTGATTAAACAGCAATGTTCTGAAATACTTTTGCTTTGGAATATTTAACATCATTACAGAAAACGTCATTGGGGTTATGTTTCACTTCCACTCAAGTAAAAAGTAAAGTAAAAAGTCGTTCAGTTGTGTCCGACTCTTTGCTGTGTCCCTGTGGACTGTAGCCTACCAGGCTCCTCCATCCATGGGATTCTCCAGGCAAAGATACTGGAGTGGGTTGCCATTTCCTTCTTCCACTCAAAACCGGAAGTAACTTCCCATATATACACAAAGGGAACTCCATTTCCCTGTTTTGTCATTGATTGGATATTCTGCAGGTGCCCCAATATGTCAAATGGTAGAGATAGTTTGACTCCGGCTCTGTTCCTTAGTGGCCTTCCCTGATAGCTCAGTTGGTAAAGAATTTACCTGCAATGCAGGAGACCCTGGTTCGATTCCTGGCTCAGGAAGATCCGATGGAGAAGGGATAGGATACCCACTCCAGCATTCTTGAGCTTCCCTTGTGGTTCAGCTGATGAAGAATCCTCCTGCAATGTGGGAGACCGAGGTCCCATCTCTGGATTGGGAAGATCCCCTGAAGAAGGGAAATGCTGCCCACACCAGTATTCTGGCCTGGTGAATTCCATGGACTGTATAGTCCATGGGGCTGCAAAGAGCCAGACATGACTGAGCCACTTTCAATTTCACTTCACTTTTTTCTGTTCCTTAGTGTTGAACAGTACCATTATCCACAGCAATGTCTGCTATGTAACCTACTCATCATCCTTGACACTCTTACTTCATCATGACACATATCCAATTAGTACTAAAGACTCTACCTTCAATTTTCTAGCAAATCCTGGGATTTCTTTTTTTTCATTCATTTTCCCCTAGATTACTATGCTAGTATTCTAGGCAGTGGTGGTCGTAAAAGAAGTAGTTAGGAATTACTGAGTTTTGTCAATAACTCTTAACTGGGGTCCATACTTCTGATCGTGAGTGGAAAAAAAATGATTTGGTATGAAAGAGTTTAGTCTTTTGTATCCTGCTTTATTGTGGAAATTTGTTCTATTCAATGGGTGCAACATATAACATTAGGACCCAGTCCAAATTCAATATCATAAAGCCATTTATGATCTAGTTTTTTTCTTATCTCTTAGCTTCCTGACTCTTTTATCCCCGACCTTGTAGCTCCCCAATCTAAGCCTTTTGAAACCTTAAAAACCTAAAAACAGAGCTATCCTATGATCCAGTAATCCCACTCCTGGGCATATACCTTGAGAAAACCATAATTCAAAAAGATACATGCACCCCAATGTTCATTGCAGCACTATTTACGATAGCGAAGACATGGAAGCAATCTAAATGTCCATCAATGGATGAATGGATAAAGAAGATGTGGTGTATATATATACAATGGCATATTCCTCAGTCATAAAATAAGAATGAAACAATGCCATTTGCAGTGACAAACACGGACCTAGAGATTGTCATACTGAGTGAGGTAAGTCAGACAGGGAAAGAGAGATATCATGGAAAAGAATGGAAAAGAGTCCCCTCTCCCTTTTTCCCCTTGGTAACCATAAGTTTGCTTTCTACATCTGTGACTCTATTTTTTGTTGTTGTTTTGTAAATAAGTTTATTTGTACTATTTTGTTAGATTCCACATATGTGATATATGATATTACTAACAAGGACCTATTGTATAGCACAAGGAGCTCTACTCAATACTTTGTAATGACCTGCATGGGAAAAGAATCTAAAGAAGAGTGGAGATATAGATGTATACACATATACACAACTGATTCACTTTGTTGCACAGCAAAAAGTAACACAACCTTGTAAATCAACTATACTGCAGTAAAAATTAATTTTTAAAAAAGTAAAGTGATCTGTATTATAGAAAGTATGCCCTCTGTTAGGAACAAGCCTCATCTTCTACATTTCCCAAGGTTGAATTGTATCCTTCTAAGGGATTCAAGGACTTCCCAGATGGTGCTAGTGGTAAGAGTCTACCTGCAATGCAGGAGACACAGGTTGGATCCCTGAATCGGGACGATCCCCTGCAGGAGGAAATGGCAATCCACTCTGGTATTCTTGCCTGGAGAATTCCATGGACAGAGGAGCTTGGCAGGCTACAGGACAAAGAGTCATAAAGAAATGGACCCAACTCAAGCTACCGAGCATGCACGCAGGAGATTCAAGCATAGGTATCACGTGATTCCATGGAAATTTTTCTGTGAACTTTATTTTTATTGGAATATAATTGCTTTACAATGCTGTTAGTTTCTGCTCTACAGCAAAGTGAATCAACCATATGCATACATATACTGCCCCCCTGCTCCCCCACAGCTAGTGCCGCTATAAGTTCTGCTGCACTCTCTTCTTCCTCCACCACAGCACATAACTCTCTGGACTATAGTTCTTGCTTAATTGTTGATATTCCTCACTGTATGGTTACCCCTATCCATCCAAGTT
This sequence comes from Ovis aries, assembly GCF_016772045.2. NCBI lineage: Eukaryota > Metazoa > Chordata > Mammalia > Artiodactyla > Bovidae > Ovis > Ovis aries. The sequence continues at coordinate 199,207,450 of NC_056056.1, forward strand.
TGCTGTTTTGTCATCATGGGCTCCCCAGGGCCTGGTAGCTACCTGGTGCTCAGTAAATATTGCTAGTGGTCAGATAGGGTTCATTAGGTGCATAACATGCCTTTGTTTCCTTCAGAACATCCTAAGAATATCTCATCTTAAACTGTTTTTTCATGTATTCACTCAGGAAGTCAACTAGTCATGTATTCATATGTAGACAACAGGTGGATCCTACCCAATTGCTAACGTCAAGATCTGATAGCAGATTTTAAAAAACAAATAAGCAGCACTTGTTGTAGAACTCTGCATGAGTAGATGTTATTTCCATCTGGTATGTCTCACTCACTTTTACCCACTAGACACAGAGTGAAATAACATTCCATGCACTGTTCCAGGCAGTGAGGTATAAAGATAAACACGAATTTGCCCCTATTCTCGACACATGGTCAGTGAAGAAATGCAAACTAATTAAAAACTATCTTTAAAAAAAGATGTACACAGTGTCCTAAGAACACAGAGAAAACTATCTTTGAGAATCAAAGGAGTATTTTTTACTGAAGCATAGTTGATTCATAATGCTGTATCCATTTCTGATGTACAGCAAAGTGATGCAGTTATGCCTTTATATATATACTCTTTTCCATATTCTTTTCTATTATGCTTTATTAGAGGATATTAAATATAGTTCCTTGTGCTATGTAACCAGCAAATTTTGAAAACTCAGCAGTGGCAACAGGACTGGAAAAGGTCAGTTTTCATTCCAATTCCAAAGAAAGACAATGCGAAAGAATGCTCAAACTACTGCACAATTGCACTCATCTCACATGCTAGTAAAGTCATGCTCAAAATTCTCCAAGCCAGGCTTCAGTAATACATGACCATGAACTCCCTGATGTTCAAGCTGGTTTTAGAAAAGGCAGAGGAACCAGAGATCAAATTGCCAACATCTACTGGATCATGGAAAAAGCAAGAGACTTCCAGAAAAACATCTATTTCTGCTTTATTGCCTATGCCAAAGCCTTTGACTGTGTGGATCACAATAAGCTGGGGAAAATTCTGAAAAAGATGGAAATACCAGACCACCTAACCTGCCTCTTGAGAAATCTGTGTACAGGTCAGGAAGCAACAGTTAGAACTGGACATGGAACAACAGACTGGTTCCAAATAGGAAAAGGAGTATGTCAAGGCTGTATATTGTCACCCTGCTTATTGAACTTCTATGCAGAGTACATCACGAGAAACGCTGGACTGGAAGAAACACAAGCTGGAGTCAAGATTGCCAGGAGAAATATCAATAACCTCAGATATGCAGATGATACCACCCTTATGGCAGAAAGTGAAGAGGAGCTAAAAAGCCTCTTGATGAAAGTAAAAGAGGAGAGTGAAAAAGTTGGCTTAAAGCTCAACATTCAGAAAACGAAGATCATGGCATCCAGTCCCATCATTTCATGGCAAATAGATGGGGAAACAGTGGAAACAGTGTCAGACTTTATTTTGGGGGGGCTCCAAAATCACTGCAGATGGTGACTGCAGCCATGAAATTAAAAGACGCTTACTCCTGGGAAGAAAAGTTATGACCAACCTAGATAGTATATTCAAAAGCAGAGACATTACTTTGCTGACTAAGGTCCGTCTAGTTAAGGCTTTGGTTTTTCCTGTGGTCATGTATGGATGTGAGAGTTGGACTGTGAAGAAGGCTGAGTGCCGAAGAATGGATGCTTTTGAACTGTGGTGTTGGAGAAGACTCTTGAGAGTCCCTTGGACTGCAAGGAGATCCAACCAGTCCATTCTGAAGGAGATCAGCCTTGGAATTTCTTTGGAAGGAATGATGCTAAAGCTGAAACTCCAGTACTTTGGCCACCTCATGCGAAGAGTTGACTCATTGGAAAAGACTTTGATGCTGGGAGGGATTGGAGGCAGGAGGAGAAAGGGACGACAGAGGATGAGATGGCTGGATGGCATCACTGACTCAATGGACGTGAGTCTGAGTGAACTCTGGGAGTTGGTGATGGACAGGGAGGCCTGGCGTGCTGTGATTCATGGGGTCGCAAAGAGTCGGACACGACTGAGCAACTGAACTGAACTGAACTGAACCATAAATTGTTTTGTATGTCTATGAATCTGTTTCTGTCTTTAAACAAGTTCTATGTATCATATTTTAGATTCTACATATGAGAGCTATCATATGGCATTTGTCTTTCTCTTTCTGACTTACTTCACTTAGTATGATCATCTCTGGTTACATTCATGTTGCTGCAAATAGCATTATTTTTGTTTTTTATGGCCAAGTAGTATTTCACTGTGTGTGTGTGCATATATGCATATATAATAGATATATATGTGGCTTCCCAGGTGGCACTATTGATAAACAACTGGCTTGCCAATGCAGGAGATACAAGAGATTGGGTCCCATTCCTGGGTCAGGAAGATCCCCTGGAGGAGGGCAGGGCAACCCACTCCAGTATTCTTGCCTGGAGATTCCCCTGGACAGAGGAGCCTGGTGGGCTATAATCCATGGAGTTTCAAAGAGTCAGACATGACAGAAGAAACTTAACATCCACGCATGCATATATATATCACAGCTTTATTTATTCGTCTGTCAATGAACATTTAATTTGTTTCCATGTCTTGGTTACTGTAAATAGTACTTCTATGAACATTGGGGGTACATGTGCCTTTTTGAATTATGGTTTTCCCAGGGTATATACCCAGTAGTAGGATCAGTGAGTCATATGATAGGTTTATTCTTAGTTTTTTAAAGGCAACTTTGTACTGTCCTCCATAGTGGTTGTACCAATTTACATTCCCACCATTCCCTTAAAAATGCTTATTCTAACACACATAGTAAAGTAATTATCCTTCAATTAAAAAAATATTTTAATGCTTAGAGAGGACTTATGAAAAATTATTCCATAAGTACATATCGAATTTGAAATTATTATACCAACATACTGTAGAATCATTTTGAAAGACAACACAGTATTCTCAGAATTTATAATCAACTTGGGGATATTTCATAGAAATACTTTTTAAATTATTAAAAATGTAAAACTGTTAAAAATATTCTCCTTAAAAGTGGGGCTTACATTTCTGATACATTTCCCATGAAACCCTTGTGGAATCTGATACATTCAGGCTCTGGGTGCTTAGTAAAAATCATGGGTGGGCATTAGGCTATCAAATAGGCCTTTGACTAATTTCCTCTATTAAATAAGATACATTAAATATGTATTATATGTATATTATAAATATATAATATAAATAATATCTATAATATGTATTAGAATATATTTCCTCTACTAAATATGATAAGTAAAATTTTGCACTCCAAAAATGATACAGGCTCTTTGTATTATAACTTGACATTAAATATCAAGATGCCTAAAAACTTTCCCACACTTTAACCCAATGATGTTATTTCTGAGAAACTAGCCTAAGGTTGTAATCAGGGAATGAGAACTTTTATGCACAAATATTCATTAAAATTTTGCTAATAATGTTCCTTCTCTTTTAAATGTGGGCTCAAGGTCCAAAGTTAAAGAAAGATTGACATAACTGATCTGAGACAAATGTAACTAACCCCAAATGGAGGATTAGTTAAGTAAGCCATGTATCTGTCTATTAATGCAACCATAAAAATTCATGTTTACAAGGAGTTCACAATGGCATGTTAAACTGTTATGGCATGTTAACATTACCTACAAAAGGGGTAGAAAACATATTATACAGTAATTGTATACAATTATACAACTGAAATATTTAAAGCATGCTAATAAAGACTAGCCATGAGGGGACAACATCAAAGGAAATGCTTCGAAAAGATTCACTGCTTTTTCCTCCTATTTTTATACATTTTCCAAATTGTGTGTACCTATTTCTATAATGGGGGGAAAATGTCACTTTATTAAGGGTGGCATGGAGGGGGAAGGACAGAAAACAAGCCTGAGGGTGTTGGCGTTTGGATAGGGTTGTATAAAGCTATAAAGTATGCCTAAATTCCCACTTAAGGACTCAAGTGTATTTATAATGACAGTATTCAATATTTCCAGCCAAGTGTTATTCTCAAGTGGAGTTGGGACTTGTCCTTTAAACTCATTCTGAGCTCAGTATTGAGAAATGCTTTCCTATTGTTTCAACTCTACTCAGCAAATACTGTTGCTTTGGGGAAGCCCAGGTGGTTCAGTGGTAAATAATCCACCTGCCAATGCAGGAGACAAGGATTCAATCCCTGGGTTAGGAAGATCCTCTGGAGAAGGAATGGCAACCTGCTCCAGGGTTCTTACCTGGAGAATCCCGTGGACTGAGGAGTCTGGCGGGCTACCGTCCACAGGGTCGTCAAGAGTCAGACACAACTTAGGGACAGAGCACACACCGCACACTCCCTGGTAACCATCCCCTGATGACAGGTTCCCACCACCTGAGTCATGTCCTTGGGCAAGAATGCACAGAGGAGCCAAAGAATTCAAGCAATCATCACCAGGCCCCAGTAAGAGGTGGTGCTACCCTGCTTGTGAGATCACACTGCAGGAGTTCTTTGTCAGATACTGGCTAAATATTAATATATCAACCAGTGGCTGGGGACCACTTTCCCTTCCATCTGGAATGGGAAAAAAAAAAAAGCTATCACTAAGGGTTCTTTGTAAGCTACAGAAATCAAAGGGGGCTAATTTAAACCAAAATTGATTGTAAATTGAGTCCTGGGACTTCCCTGGTGGTCCAGTGGTTAAGACTTTGCCTTCAATGCAGAGGGTGTGGATTCAAGTCCTGGTCAGGGAGCTAAGACCCCACATGGCACGCCAAAGAACCAAGGCATAAAACAGAAGCAGTATCGTAACAAATTCAATAAAGATTTTTCTTAAGAAAAGAAATTGAATCCTTTACAGAAGGAAAAACTAACCATGTCCCCCTGAAGAATATGAACCAGAACAGTCCTAAGCTCTCCATCAGGGGCACATGGACAATCCCTATTGGGTTGTACCATCAGTCTCGGCTTCCACCAGGTCTAATCTTATCAACCCACTTATGACTAAAATTCCTTGTGGAGAAACAGCAAAACAACCATCTTTGACCTGTGCTGATCTCCCTTGGCCAGAAGAAAGCCCCACCAGGATGTCGTGGAATAGAAGGAAGTCATTCCTCAAAGGTAGGAGGACCACACATTGGGGTTTGCCCTACACAATCCCAGTGTGTACTTGTTTTTCAGGAATAACTATAAATAGCATGACTTTCGCTCACAAATATGTGTCAGTTTGGATAAGAAATTGCATGATCACTCCACACAAAGGAAAAACAGGGCATTGTTAACCAAAGGGGGAGAAACGGTGCTGAGCTGGTGAAGACAGCCACCATTCCAATGAGACCCTTAGAGGAGGTCCACACAAAGTGTTTTGCACCCAATCTCTCAGGTCAAAGAATCACAGTCAAAAGTCTTTATCAGTCTTCTGCTTTCAACTCCAATATGAAAATACCATTCCTGTACTCACCCCCTACGTTTTGAATTATTATGACTTTGACCCAATAATTCTAATCCCTTGTCTTCCTATGTCCTTCTGCTAAACTCCTAACTGTTAAAATGTTCTTTTTTTTTACTGCCACTTTTTTAGCTTAATTTGTGCTCTTCTGCTTTCCAAAATAGAATGCTAGCATCCATTCACCCAGCTGGAGGGTCAGGGTGATACCAGAGTCGATATTCCCCAAAGCATGTGTAGGATAGCTGCTGTACCCCTCTTGCTGACTAATAATGAATCAAATAGCACCTTTTCATTCTGATTTCCTCTGAGAGGCTGTTCTACAAGCATGGGGTCAACTTAAAGGGACAGGGTTTTTGTTTAAAAATTTCTCCTTTCATTAGTGCACTTAAATTACTTTCTTGCAAACTCTGCTTGTTACCTAAATGTGCTAGCACTTTTGTTACCTAATTAGCTTTCTTATCAGAATTCCAACCAAAAATAACAAGAAATGTAATAATGATAAGGTATCCTGCCCCCTCCAAACAGATTTCCTTTTGTGCTTTATCTCTAGGTACTGTTCTGGCTTGTTTTAATTAAAGTATCAGAAATTATTAGGCTCAAATTATTTCTTGATCTAGTGCTCAAATTCTCCTGAAAAACTGCTTCTTCTGCCTCCGTATTTAAACCTTTATCAGTGTGAGGCAGATGAGTTTCCACATGTATGAAACTGGATTCATGCAATTCAATATAAATTTTGGAGGAAAAGCCTAATTTAGCCTCTAAGTAATTAGACAAACAAATCAGATTTAGCCACACTGAGCTACCATGGTTTAAATACTCATGTCTCTTCTCATGTTCTCTTGGATCATCAAAATGAACATTAGCATGCAAAAAAAGCCTTATGACACTTTAGCATGGAGTTGTGAAATTCAAAGCAAAGATCTTATTTATTTTTTCATTAGAGGGATGGGGGCAAAAATCACCAAGTTCAAACCACTAACTTAAGTAGTATTCGAGGAGGGTAGTCATGTCTGTTACAGCCTTTAAAAACACCGATGAGAGGATACCCTTAAATCACAGCATCGAGAAGGAGAAAACCATAAGACATATGGGTTATTTGTTTTCCTCATACTCCGTGAAAAAAATTCAGGTTGGAATCTGTTTGTTTCTAGTAGAGCTGTGTGAGAGGTTCACTTTCTTTGAAGTCGTCTGCAATATGATTCCCTTCTGTACTGTCAAGCTTGGTTATCGCAATTACCAGGCCGCCATTTTGAAATTGTGTTTTATTGGAGTGTCAATCCTTACCCAGGTGTTTTCAGGTTGGCTTGCTGATGTCTGCCTAGGAAGAAACAAACTGGTCCATATTTGCTTATTTCTGCATTTTCTAGGTGAGTGTCCACTTCTGACTGGATTGTTTTACAACTCATTTTAGTGGATTTTTATTAAAATGGTTGATTTTTGTTATTCCACCTTGTTTTTTGCATAAAGTGTAATGAATGATCCTAGAATGTTGTTTCAATTTATTTTATTCTCTGTATAATTTGAGGGATACTAGTAAGTGTGTATGTGTGTCTCTGTGTGTTAGAAGTTGCTTTGATACCTTTATCATTGCACTGATTATATTTTATATTAATTATCTCTTCAAATGTCTGTCTTCTGTAGAATGCCCTCCTTTTCCCCCTTCCTATCACAAGCCCAAATTTGTGACAAATTCTATGTGAAATGTGATGTTTATTTGCTTCACAATTAAAATGAAATGTGCTAAAAAGGTGTTTTGAAGTTCATGTAGAATAACTGAGAAACATTTTCATGAAAAAATGATCCTTTAATTAGTCATATAGTAATTAAGATTGCATTTGAATACATGATTTCCATGTTATGAGCTATGGTTACCTGCTAAAAAAATGAGTTAATTTAACACTATCCTGTGCTACTTTACATAACAAAAAAAGAAATATACCTTTAAAATTTGGGGAGTGAAGTGATTGCAAGCAATGTTGGTAAAACATCGTTTGTTTGATAAGGTATAGAGACCAAGTTGATGAAGAATCTAGAAATTTATACTGTGAAGTTCAAGGTGGTCTTCTAGACACAAAGGAGTTACTGAAGATGAGATGAATACGTTTGGGAAATCTTCCAGTAAACAATCACAGTGAGAGGTTAGAGAGAGAACAGAAAATCTCTGGATGCTGGTCTGGATGCTGGAGAAGTATCAATCCAGGAAAGAACATAAAACCACAAAAAAACTCATCAACTAAATAAAGGCACAAATATGATGGAAAGACAGAAATTAACTCCAAGTTCTGAGTTAAGGAACTTAGGAGGTAGTTCATCAAAACCAACCAGTGCAACAGAAATGCAGTTTTGGGCGACAGGGAAGATGATGAGGAAGTGATGGGTAGCAGACACTCAGCCTGTGTACATTTCTATCTGATGGCCAAGTACCGTTCACTGAATCAATCAGAGTGTGATTCAAACTTGTAAACTGCTTCAGTTCTGTGAGACATAAACTAAGTCACTGCATGGCAAATATTCATTCACCATTCCACAAATGTTTCTTATTGACTATTAGGCATTGTTTGTTCCAGGCTCTGGAATGTAACAGAGAAGAAGGCGGTCTCTTCTTATGAAGCTAACTTTCTCAAATGGGATACGAGAAAATCAAGAAATAGCTATTTTGTTGGGTGGTAGTGCACAATGATGAAAGATAAAGCTGGGGAAGTGGACAGGACAGATAGTGCCAAGGCTGCTTTTCTGTATCAGGGAATATTTTCTGATGAGGAGGCATTTAAGCATGATTTACTTGGTCAGACTACATAGTAGTGTACATATACAACACCAATCATCTTTGCAGATAAGATCATCTATATCAGCTTTCTAGATTCCACATATACGTGTTGATATACGGTATTTGTTTCTCTCTTTCTGACTTACTTCGCCCTGTATGATAGTCTCTAGGTTCATACGTGCCTCTACAAATGACCCAGTTTCATTCCTTTTTATGGCCGAGTAATACTCCATTGTGTAGTATGTACCACATGTTCTTTATCCGTTTCTCTGTTGATGGACATCTGGAAATACAAAAAACAGGGGATATATGTATATATAGACGTAGAGCTGATTCACTTGGCTATACAGTGGAAACGAACACAATATTGTAAAGTAACTATACTCCAACAAAAAATTTTAAAAAGAAAAATATAAGCAATTCATGCTAAAAAAAAAAAAAAAGTTTTCTTTAGCAGGCTTCTGAGTTGCCTAAGATCATAACGTTTTCTGTCTCTACTGATTAAGAACAAATAACCATTGCGAAAGATGGTTTTCTCTGAGGGGTGGGAGTGCAGACATCTTTAGTATGTCACATCAGGTGTTTCTGAATTGTTTTAATTTTGTTTAAATGGACTTGATTTGTTCTCCCCCAAACCCTTCTCCCATACGGGCTGCCACATAACACTGAGCAGAGTTCCATGTGCTGTACAATAAGTCCATGTTGATTATCTGTTTTAAACATAGCAGTGTGTATATGTATGGCTGAGTCCCTTTGCTATTCACATAAAACTATCAGAACATTGTTAATCGGTTATACTCCAATACAAAATAAAAGGTTCCTCAAAAATGGACATGATTTGTTTATCCATTCTGAGAGGTGGTTTGAGTTCGAGGGAAAAATAAACTAGGACTCTGGATTCATTAAAAACACATATTGAGGGAAATATTTACTTTTAGGAAAATTATATTGCCTCCCGAATTGCCATGATTAATATTTTAATAAGACTATCACAAGATGAGGCTACATTCAGAAGAAAAACTTTATTTCTGGTGTGCTTTGGTGAGTCAGTGGTCTATGCATATTTATTTCTCTTTTTCTCCATCTACAGGCACTGCTTTATTATCTGTGGCTGCCTTTCCCTTGGAGGATTTCTACATAGGCACTCACCATCTGATTAACAACGTACCCAAAAAAGAGCAGACAAGGCTGTTTCACATAGCACTGTTGGCCGTCTGCCTCGGCACAGGAGGAATCAGAGCTATAGTCTGTCCATTGGGTGCTTACAGACTTCAGGAGTATGGATCCCAGAAACGATCATCCTCAACTGGTAAGTAGAGCTAGCTTCACTTTCACTTTTCACTTGCATGCACTGGAGGAGGAAATGGCAACCCACTCCAGTATTCTTGCCTGGAGAATCCCCAGGACAGAGGAGCCTGGTGGGCTGCCATCTATGGGGTCGCACAGAGTCGGACACGACTGGAGCAACTTAGCAGCAGCAGCAGCAGCAGAGCTAGCTAGGAGAGAAAACAGGCTTATAACATCCTTTTCCCTTTGTGCATTTCTCATTGTTTGCTCTCTGGGTCCATTTTGATGGCAGTCATTCAGCCTTTGCCATTTTTTAGGCTGGGTGACAGTGAGATAATACCTGTGACAGTGATTAAGCCAGTAGTCCCAGGAGCTTATGAGTCAGGTATAGACCAATACAGCTTACCAGCACCTTCTTGAAACACACTGATGAATTTGTCCTCCATGTAAACAAGTGTGAGATGGTGTGTTGTATTGAATAGAAGATGGTTTTGGAACCAAACAGGCCTTGGTGGAAATCTCAGCTCTACACAATTGCCTGATCTTAGTAATGTCATTTATTCTTTATGAGTTTAACCATTTCTGAAGGGTTATCATAATACCTCTTCTTGCATTTTCTTAGAGGTAATAATATGTATATTGCTGGTAGAGAACATGGCACATAGCAGTAAAGTAATCAATAAGTTGTTTTTCTTAGTTATGTCTACATTGTAATAGACTAATTCAGCAAGGATTATAAATTCAGCAAGAAGATGAGAAGGATGGAAGAAGAATTTTACTTCTTAAATATCCATTAAAGCATCAACCAACATCTCTTATTTCACATTCACTCCACTCCCAGCACCTGACAGAATTTCTAGTCCATAGAAATCAGACCACATTTCTATGAGTCTTTTTCTCCCAGTGAGTTCTTTTACAGTGTTATGTGTTTCTAAAGAACCAATTTTAATTATCAAATGCAAATTCAAGAAAAAACTTGAAATTTTGATCTTAAGAAAATGTAGTTCAACACTTAGTAGGGAACTTTGTTGTTATTGTCATTCATTGGTGGATATCAGATATATCTGAGATATGTTGTCTTTCTTCCTCTTCTCTGTGAAATGAGTTAGCAACATTTTTCTAAAATATTGCCTTATCCACCAGTGTTAGCAATAGATAAAAGCAAAGCAGAAATAGCATCAGACAAAATGTCTAAAGAGAACTCATATTTAAAGCATTAAATGAAAAAATTATAATAAATATTATTTAGGTATTATTACATGTAGCTATCTGAGACAGTTCCTTTTTTCTTTGTCTTTCTTTCTTCCTTCCTTTTCTTCTCCCCACCCTGCTGCCATATTATATTAATATTACAAAGCACTCAGGCCTATTTTGGATTAAGTCCAGACGAAAGAGAATAATGCTATTTTACCAAAGGTGGAAGGAACTCTTTACTTCCTTACAGCAAATTCTGCCTCCTTGACCTGCCCAAAGGAGAAAGAAAAATCTTTCTTTTTTATTCTATTCGGAGGTTTTAATCCTTAATTAGCAACATCATTTTGATTAAATAAGACTCTGGAGGATTAAGACTAGAGAGCAATCAGTTGTTCTGAAAGATAGCTCTGGAGAATTTATTGTACTGTGGTCTTAGTCATTCAGAATTGTGTTTAATCAAAGTGACATTTCTCAGCGTTGATTACAAAGGAGACATTATATGAATGAAATATTTCCTCGGGGAAACAGAGGGGACACCCAATGGGTTTGTGCTTTAGGACATTGGAAAGGGGGATGAGAAATGGGGTGAAAATGAATTTCTGGAGCCAGGCCACATTTAAGATGAACACCTTTAGATTGGGTTACTTATTATTTTCTGATTTCATTAAAATCTCCGATAAAGGGATCATGCAACATTTTTAAAATTAAGGGCACTGAGAAAAGGATATAAAGAATCAGAGTGTTATTCTTTAACATGATGAAAGACTATGGAAATAATAAGCTCCTCGAACGCTGAAGATGGTTGTTTTTTCTTTCTCAGATCAAATACTAAACTATGGAAAAACTTTTATGAACAGCTGCTTGTTGCAGTTTATAGGAATGAATGTTCATTCTATTCTTGTACGTACTGCAGGGGTTGGTGGCAAGATGGATAGAACCCCTGCTGGGCAGCCAGACAGCTGGTGGGAACCTGGCTGTGTCACTTAGGTGTCTTACAGTTTTCGGCAAGTTTCTTCACCTCTCAAAGCCCCGGGTCCCTCAACCACAGAATGTGGATGCCTTGGAGGGCTGTTGTGGAGTTTTTACGCAAAGTACCATGGCACATTACAGGTTTGCAAATCAGGGTAGCCATGACCAGTGTTATTCAATGACGAATAAGTCATCAGCTAAAGTCATTGTCCAACTTCTGGGAAAGAGGAAGGCCATTTAGGAGAAGGTCATTTTTAAAATGAGCAGCCCATTGACTTATCATCTATGTCTTCAAGTCAAAACTGCCCCTAGAAATCACAAGCCTGGTTAATGTAATGAATTTCAGTACTGGCTTTTGAAAAAGCAACATACCACTTGAATCCATAACCACTTGGAGGTTGCATCCAGTTCCGGTTTCAGCACAGATGTCAGATGTTCATAGTTACGGGACCCTTAATGAGACGTGTCATTGCATCTCTCCCACCTAACGCTTCCCAATGATCATGTGAAATAGCGTAGACTGGAAGTCTCAGGCACTGAAAGCACCACTTCCGAGTGGAGCTGCCAAATGTAGGTGAGAAAACCTCTCCCAGCCAACATCACCATCTGGTACTGGATCATCCTCAAATATGTACCTCACTGAAAGAATAAAGCTAAGCTCCCTGAAATCAAAAGGCATGATAATCTGCCAACTTCTCCTTGTGCCATCACCCAGAACTGAACCTGGCTCTTTCAGTGTTTTCCAAACTCTGAGGTGTACAATTAAGAGTTACCATACTGGAGATCATATAAGTAAATACACCTGTGCAGAATCTTTTCTGGAGGCAAACTGAATGGTGAATAATTAAGTCTGTTCATGACCGTAATTTTAAATCCTACCACAGTTAAACTTAAGCCTTGCTCCCTCACCTCTCTACTTTGGGTGTCCCTGGTGGCTCAGATGGTAAAGAATCTGTCCACAAGGCAAGAGACCCAGGTTCTATCTCTGGGTTGGGAAGATCCCCTGGAGAAGGGAATAGCAACCCACTCCAGTATTCTTGCCTGGAGAAGTCCATGGGCAGAGAAGCCTGGTGGGCTACAGTTTATGAGATTGCAAAGAGTCGGACATGACTGAGCGACTAACACTCACTCATATCTTTACTTACTTCACCTGATAATTTGCATCCTGTCTGCATATCATAGTCTGTTGTGAACCAGTTACTAGAGTGAATTCTACATGCTGTAAAGGCTCAAATAGTATACTTGTAAATTTCTTGTAAAAGTCTAGAGACTGAATTTTTCCATCCTTGAAATTTTGATTTTCTGGTACTCAGTTTGACTCTACATAATATATGTCTCCTACTAAAGTGTTCTGATTTAAAATACTTGCTCAAATTTAATATTTTTTATCTTAGGAAAATACTAGAAGTAAAAAATTATTATCCCACAGCCTTTTTTTTTCAAACCTGTTGTAATATTTTACTAAAGTATTGTCTGAGAGAAAGTGAAAGTTAGTCACTTAGTTGTGTCTGACTCTTTGTAACCCCATGGACTGTAGCCCACTAGACTCTGCTGTCCATGGGATTCTCCAGGCAAGAATACTGGAGTGTGTTGCCATTCCCTTATCCAGGGCATCTTCCCAACCCAGGGATCAAACCTGGGTCTCCTGCATTTCAGGTGGATTCTTTACCAGCTAAGCCACCAGGGAGTATTGGAGTATTATCTGAGAGAAGTGATTCTCAAGCCTAGATGTCCAGGAAAGTTTAAAAATGCTGATGCCTGGACCCTGCCACCAGAAATTCTGATCATGTTAATTTGAGGTGGGAACCAGAGGCTTTTTTTTTTAAGCTGCCTAAGTATTCAGGTTTGAGAACCACTGCTCTCAAGAAGTGTTGCCTGATTTTAAGAATCATTTGAGGATTTTGTTAAAAAATATTCCCCATAACTCTACTTAATGCAGTGTGATGACTTGAATGGGAAAGAAATTCAAAAGGGAGAGGGTATATGTATGTGTGTGGTTGATTCATTTTGCGATACAGTAGTAATTAACACAATATTGTAAAGTAACTATACGCCAATAAAAATTAATTAAAAAATAAAACAAACAAACAAAAAACATTGCCTATGTCCCTACCTCCAACTTCTCAGATCAGAATTTCCTGGGAGCATAGCTGGGGAATGTGCATTTTTACCAAGTGCTTCAGAATTTTGAAAACAGTTTGAGAGACTTAAGAAAAGAGAATTCCACATGTGGTCTGGATTTTTGAAAAGAAATGGAGCTAAACACTGATGGAAGCACTTATTTTGTACCAAGATGCTTCAGAAAATTTTGATGATTCATAACAGTTTTTCTTTACCACTCCAGAAATCTACCTGATTGAGAAATCCTATCCTTGAGGAGAAAAACAAAATATGAAATTACACAATTCTGCAAGGTTAAAATCATAATTTACAAGATACATTTCAGCTAACAAAATCAAAACAGTTCTTGGCATCGTCTTATTAGAACTCATTTCTTATTAGTACTCATTAACATGGACATAACTCTTCTTATTGCTTTGCTTTATTGTGCTTCACAGGGAATAGAATTTTTAAGTTAATAAATTTCTAAATTTTTATGAATTGTAAATTTTGTAAAATTTACAAATTGCAAGTTAACGACAGCCTTGTGTGTAGCAAGTCTATTGGTGCCGTTTTTTCCAACAGCCTTTGATGACTTTGTGTCTCTGAAGCATCTGATAATTCTCACAGTGTGTAAACTTCATTATTATTATTTTATTTATTATGGTGATCTGTGATCAGTGATCCTTGATGTTACTACCACCATTCACTCAAGGCTCAGATGATGGTTAATATTATTTAGCAACAAAATATTTTTAAATTAAGGTAAGCACATTATTTGTTTAGGCATAATGCTATAGCATGTTTAATGCATTATAGCATAGTGTAAACATAACTTTTACATACACTGAGAAACCAAAAAGTTTTTGCACCAAAAACTTCATGCCCCCTGTTATATCTTGGTGGTCTGAAACCAGACCCATAGTATTGATATCTTCAAGATATGCTTGCACTCAGAATATCTTCTAAGTTGAATACTGAGGAATAGCTTGTAAACAGTTTTTTAAAAAACCACTAGACCTTCCAAAATTCTATTTGCCTGGGCTCCAGCCAAGTTTAACAAATGTACCCACTCAACATAGTAACAACAGGCACCTCCTCCGTTATCTTTGCCGAAATTGTCAGCATTCAGAAAATACTTAGAATTCCTCTCTGACATACAATGATAAACTAAAAAATATTGAGAAAAAGAAAAAAAAAGAAATTTCTTACATTTCTTACTGTTCCTGCAGCCTCCCGCTTTTTCTTAAGGCCTGTGTGGTGGCTTTTAAGCTGTAGGTGCATCAATAGTGACTTACTGTCATCAATAAACATGCAATGGTTCAAAGATCTTAAACTCAGAAAATGAGAAAATGATACACCTTTTTTTAAAAAAGCAACAGAGTAAATTTGAAGACCTAGTGGGCTTTATAAGGTCATTCATGAATTGGGGAGCATCTCTTCTAACAACCAGAAGGGTGCTTTGAGGGGTTGTACGAAATGGAAGGCTTTTGCAGGAAGAAGGGTAAGGCAAGGGAGCTATTAGCAAAAGAAAAGAAAGCATTATTTTGGGGTCAGGAGATCTTCTTTTGGGGGTGGATGTTGGGAAGGGAATGGCAAATGCTGCACCACATAGATTGCTGCTTTTTCTCCCAAGGGATGGAGAGGTTCACAAGACGGATGACTTCATTGATGCTGATCTGAAAATTCCAGACTGGTTGATTACATTTCTGGGGAGGCTCAAAACTTCAAGTAAGTCCTGTATCTAAGTCTAGGTTTGGTATCATGAACTTTAGCCCAAATGACATCATTTTGGGCCTGGTTTTCTCTTCAACAACATTAGCAACTGTTAAAATTGGGATGTTAACAGAAGAAAGGGAAATAAAGACAGAAAGGGAATGAGAGCTAGTTAGAAGAGTGAGAGACAGGGAGAGCAGAAAAAGAGAATAAAGCGCCCCCCCTGAATTTCTTAATTAAAAATAAATCTTTTACTTTAATTGTGCTGCCTGTTCACCAAAATCGATGACCTTCTTTTATTAAGCTGTCTTTTCTTTAATAGCATTGTTGAAAAATACTTATAGATGAAAAGTAGGGAAAAAATTATGTAAATGAATTTACTTACAAAACAAAAATAAACTCACTAATTTTGGAAACAAACTTATGGTTAAAGAGGAGAAACTTAGCAGGGAGGGATAAACCAGGAGCTGGGAATGAACACACAGATACTACTCTATTTCTACTGTTTACCTGTTCAGTCATGTCCTATTCTTCTGCAGCTCCAGGACTGTAGCCTTCCAGGCTCCTCTGTTCATGGGGTTTCCCAGGCAAGAATACTGGAGTGGGTTGCCATTTCCTTCTCCAGGGGATCTCCCTGACCCAAGGCTCAAATCTGGATCCTGCATTGGCAGGCGGGTTCTTTGACACTGAGCCACCTGGGAAGCCCACACCACTATATTTATATAATAGATAATCAACAAGGACCTACTGTATAGCACAGGGAACTCTACTCAATATTCTGTAATAACCCAATGAGGGAAAAGAATCTGAAAAAGAATGCATATATGTACTATTTAACTGATTCACTATGCTGTATACTTGAAACTAACACAAACATTGTAAATCAACTATACTCCAGTAATTTTAAGTAGAAACTGCAAAACTTCCTCTGGTCTCTCTTTCTCCAAGTTCATGTCCGCTAGATTATTCTTTGAAGTACTTCAATGGGCCGGTGGTCATGCTAAAAGAAGCAGTGACGGACAACAGCATCCACCATGAAATCAGAGCCCCAGTGTTACATTGACTCTTCTGCTGCTAAGTCACTTCAGTCGTGTCCGACTCTGTGCAACACCAGAGACGGCAGCCTAGCAGGCTCCCCCGTCCCTGGGATTCTCCAGGCAAGAACACTGGAGTGGGTTGCCATTTCCTTCTCCAATGCATGACAGTGAAAAGTGAAAGTGAAGTCACTCAGTCATGTCCGACTTTTCCCGACCCCATGGACTGCAGCCTACCAGGCTCCTCTGCCCATGGGATTTTCCAGGCAAGAGTACTGAAGTGGGGTGCCATTGCCTTCTCCTTGACTCTTCTAAATAGTTCAATTTTAACCCATTCAGTTCAGTTCAGTCACTCAGTCGTGTCCGACTCTTTGCCACCCCATGAATCATAGCACACCAGGCCTCCCTGTCCATCACCATCTCCCAGAGTTCACCCAGACTCACGTCCATCGAGTCCGTGATGCCATCCAGCCATCTCATCCTGGGTCGTCCCCTTCTCCTTCTGCTCCCAATCTCTCCCAGCATCAGAGTCTTTTTCAATGAGTCAACTCTTTGCATGAGGTGGCCAAAGTACTGGAGTTTCAGCTTTAGCATCATTCCTTCCAAAGAAATCCCAGGGTTGATCTCCTTCAGAATGGACTGGTTGGATCTCCTTGCAGTCCAAGGGACCGCCAAGAGTCTTCTCCAACACCACAATTCAAACGCATCAACTCTTTGGTGCTCAGCCTTCTTCACAGTCCAACTCTCACATCCATACATGACCACAGGAAAAATCATAGCCTTGACTAGGCAAATCCAGGTGAAGAGCCACCATAATCCTGGTGAATTATCTCAGTATCATTCCATGAAGAATAACATATTCTTTCTGAACTCTTAAAATTGTCCACTAAGGCACGGGAGTCCCGGAAGTTTTCCTCCCCTCTTTCATTATGTTCGCAAGTAGGATGGAAAGCCCATTTCAAACAGTTTATCTTAAAATCACCTAAAAAAAGTCTGAACCATGTCAAAATTGGTCAGTCTAAAAAATGACAAAACATTTGAGTGACTTTAAAATTATTCAGTTCGAAACACATGAAAAGATGCTCAACATCACTCATTATTAGAGAAATGCAAATCAAAACCACAATGAGGTACCACTTCACACCAGTCAGAATGGCTGTGATCCAAAAATCTGCAAGCAATAAATGCTGGACAGGGTATGGAGAAAAGGGAACCCTCCTACACTGTTGGTGGGAATGCAAACTAGTACAGCCACTATGGAGAACAGTGTGGAGATTCCTTAAAAATTGCAAATAGAACTACCATATGACCCAGCAATCCCACTGCTTGGAATACACACTGAGGAAACCAGAATTGAAAGAGACACATGTACCCCAATGTTCATCGCAGCACTGTTTATAATAGCCAGGACATGGAAACAACTAGATGTCCATCAGCAGATGAATGGATAAGAAAGCTGTGGTACATATACACAATGGAGTATTACTCAGCCATAAAAAGGAATTCATTTGAATCAGTTCTGATGAGATGGATGAAACTGGAGCCGATTATACAGAGTGAAGTAAGCCAGAAAGAAAAACACCAATACAGTATACTAACACATATATATGGAATTTAGGAAGATGGCAATGACGACCCTGTATGCAAGACAGGGAAAGAGACACAGATGTGTATAACGGACTTTTGGACTCAGAGGGAGAGGGAGAGGGTGGGATGATTTGGGAGAATGACATTCTAACATGTACACTATCGTGTAAGAATTGAATTGCCAGTCTATGTCTGACGCAGGATGCAGCATGCTTGGGGCTGGTGCATGGGGATGACCCAGAGAGATGTTATGGGAGGGAGGTGGGAGGGGGTTCATGTTTGGGAACGCATGTAAGAATTAAAGATTTTAAAATTTAAAAATAAAAAATTTAAAAAAATTTAAAAAAAATGAAAAACAAAAAAAATAAAAAAATACAAATTATTCAGTTCAGTTCAGTCGCTCAGTCATGTCCGACTCTTTGCGACCGCATGAATCGCAGCACGCCAGGCCTCCCTGTCCATCACCAACTCCCAGAGTTCACTCAGACTCACGTCCATCGAGTCCGTGATGCCATCCAGCCATCTCATCCTCTGTCGTCCCCTTCTCCTCCTGCCCCCAATCCCTCCCAGCATCAGAGTCTTTTCCAATGAGTCAACTCTTCGCATGAGGTGGCCAAAGTACTGGAGTTTCAGCTTTAGCATCATTCCTTCCAAAGAACACCCAGGGCTGATCTCCTTCAGAATGGACTGGTTGGATCTCCTTGCAGTCCAAGGGACTCTCAAGAGTCTTCTCCAACACCACAGTTCAAAAGCATCAATTCTTCGGCACTCAGCCTTCTTCACAGTCCAACTCTCACATCCATACATGACCACAGGAAAAATTATAGGCTGACCTTAATCGGCAAAGTAATGTCTCTGCTTTTGAATATACTATCTAGGTTGGTCACAACTTTTCTTCCAAGGAGTAAGCATTTTTTAATTTCTTGGCTGCAATCACCATCTGCAGTGATTTTGGAGCCCAAAAAAATAAAGTCTGACACTGTTTCCATTGTTTCCCCATCTATTTCCCATTAAGTGATGGGAACAGATGCCATGAGCTTTGTTTCCTGAATGTTGAGCTTTAAGCCAACTTTTTCACTCTCCTCTTTCACTTTCATCAAGAGGCTTTTTAGTTCCTCTTCACTGTCTGCCATAAGGGTGGTGTCATCTGCATATCTGAGGTTATTGATATTTCTCCTGGCAATCTTGATTCCAGCTTGTGTTTCTTCCAGTCCAGCGTTTCTCATGATGTACTCTGCAGGGTGACAATATACAGCCTTGACGTACTCCTTTCCCTATTTGGAAGCAGTCTGTTGTTCCATGTCCAGTTCTAACTGTTGCTTCCTGACCTGCATATAGGTTTCTCAAGAGGCAGTCAGGTGGTCTGGCATTGCCATCTCTTTCAGAATTTTCCACAGTTTATTGTGATCCACACAGTCAAAGGCTTTGGCATAGTCAATAAAGCAAAAATAGATGTTTTTCTGGAACTCTCTTGCTTTTTCGATGATCCAGTGGATGTTGGCAATTTGATCTCTGGTTCCTCTGCCTTTTCTAAAACCAGCTTGAACATCAGGAAGTTCATGGTTCACGTATTGCTGAAGCCTGGCTTGGAGAATTTTGAGCGTTACTTTACTAGCATGTGAGATGAGTGCAATTGTGCGGTAGTTTGAGCATTCTTTGGCATTGCCTTTCTTTGGGATTGGAATGAAAACTGACCTTTTCCAGTCCTGTGTCCACTGTTGAGTTTTCCAAATTTGCTGGCATATTGATTGCAGCATTTTCACAGCATCATCTTTCAGGATTTGAAATAGCTCAACTGGAATTCCATCACCTCCACTAGCTTTGTTCATAGTGATGCTTTCTAAGGCCCACTTGACTTCACATTCCAGGATGTCTGGCTCTAGATGAGTGATCACACCATTGTAATTATCTGGGTCGTGAAGATCTTTTTGTACAGTTCTTCTGTGTATTCTTGCCACCTCTTCTTAATATCTTCTGCTTCTGTTAGGTCCATACCATTTCTGTCCTTTATCAAGCCCATCTTTGCATTAAATGTTCCCTTGGTATCTCTTATTTTCTTGAAGAGATCTCTAGTCTTTCCCATTCTGTTCTTTTCCTCTATTTCTTTTCATTGGTCGCTGAAGAAAGCTTTCTTATCTCTCCTTGCTATTCTTTGAAATTCTGCATTCAGATACTTATATCTTTCCTTTTCTCCTTGGCTTTTTGCCTCTCTTCTTTTCACAGCTATTTGTAAGGCCTCCCCAGACAGCCATTTGGCTTTTTTGCATTTCTTTTCCATGGGGATGGTCTTGATCCCTGTCTCCTGTACAATGTTACGAAGCTCATTCCATAGTTCATCAGGCACTCTATCTATCAGATCTAGGCCCTTAAATCTATTTCTCACTTCCACTGTATAATCATAAGGGATTTGATATAGGTCATACCTGAATGGTCTAGCCGTTTTCCCTACTTTCTTCAATTTAAGTCTGAATTTGGCAATAAGGAGTTCATGATCTGAGCCACAGTCAGCTCCTGGTCTTGTTTTTGTTGACTATATAGAGCTTCTCCATCTTTGGCTGCAAAGAATATAATCAATCTGATTTCAGGATTACTAAATAAATTATGGGAAATTTTAAAATTATTAATCCCAAAAGATTTGCTAAATTTTGAGGCGATAAGGTTTTTCCCCTTTATTTGTATTCAACACTGTGGAATCACGAAGACCAAAAAAAAAGAAAAAAAAGGAAAAAATTACCATTTATATGTACTCACAATTATTTGCAGTTCCCAGTCTGTGTTTAAAAGTAGACTAAAGAAACATATTTTTACTGCTGCTTTCAATTTTCCTTAATCACTGGTATTTATTTTTCTTTAGTGCTTTGCTCTCTGACTTTCTGTGCGAGAGGTGCTTTATATATTCAATTTGCTAGTGAGCTATGAGATGAAAGGAGTCTTAATGGTGAGTTTGAAGACTGTGGATTTTTATTTCTTTTCTTTTTTTTTTACAGTTGATACATATATAATTTCACCTTTAATTATCTACGGCTTGTCCTGTCCATGGATCAACAAAGACATATATAAAGCGTGATTGTACTAGGTAATTCTTTTAGAAAATTATACAATCAAATAGGTCGGGTGACATTTGTTAAAATATACTTAGTATTTTATGTGAAATCTCTTCCTATACAGAGATATTCAGCACTATAATTCTTTGGTTTATAACTGTATTTCACAAGATGTAAGTCTTGGAAGAATTGTAATTTTCCTTGACCCTCTTTAGAGTAATTCCATTTACATTCCCCAGTGGTGTACTGAAGAATCTCAGGGAGTCCTCTTGGTTTTCTCTGCAATACTTAGCATTTGAAACAGGGTTTCTTAAAAATTAAAAGGACTATAACATTGCTTGCAGCTCCAGCTTCTCTTTGTTACTACCAGCCACAGTTCAAGTGTCCGGCTTGTAGAAGCATTAAAGATGACCTGAGGTAGAGCCAAGGGACTCTATCCCATTGTCCTAGAAAATTCTAACTTTGTACCTCCCCTGCATGGTGATCTCCAGTAGCATATTGACCACCTACCTCATGCGAAGAGTTGACTCATTGGAAAAGACTCTGATGCTGGGAGGGATTGGGGGCAGGAGGAGAAGGGGACGACCGAGGATGATGGCTGGATGGCATCATGGACTCGATGGACGTGAGTCTGAGTGAACTCCGGGAAATGGTGATGAACAGGGAGGCCTGGTGTGCTGCGATTCATGGGGTCGCAAAGAGTCGGACACAACTGAGTGACTGAACTGAACTGAACTGAACTGCATGGTGATAAATCAATCATTATTAGTAGATTATAGTCAGTCAGCTTACTCGGCATGACCATGCTTGACATTTGATTACTTTTCTAGGTCAGTTATGGAGAGTAGATGTTCAAGATTTTGAGTGGGGTGATCATTTCATGGGTGCATACATATTCAAAACTTAAATTGACAGGATGACATTGGTCAGACCACCATATGGCCAATTTCAAGACGACTGTCAGACTCACTGTACTGTTTCTATATGTAGCCCCCTTCTTCTGCCGATAAAAGCTCTCGCCCATTGATTGTCAGTGGAGGGGAGTCAGCCTTTGGACAGGAGTCTGCCCTCCCCCTGCCCCGGTTGTCGTGTCCAACTCATTGTGACCCCA
Source organism: Ovis aries (assembly GCF_016772045.2). Lineage (NCBI taxonomy): Eukaryota > Metazoa > Chordata > Mammalia > Artiodactyla > Bovidae > Ovis > Ovis aries. The sequence continues at coordinate 199,229,709 of NC_056056.1, forward strand.
TGGACTTAGCCCACCAGACTCCTCTGTCCATGGGATTTCCCAGGCAAGAATACTGGAGTGGGTTGCCATTTCCATCTCCAGGTAATCTTCCCTACCCAGGGATCAAATCCAGGTCTCCTGCACTGCAGGCAGATTCTTTACCAACTGAGCCACCAGGGAAGCCCTCTGCCCTAGTTGCTGGCACCCAAAACAAAGCAATTTTTCCTTTCTACCAACTTTGCCTCTTTATTGGCTTTTGAATAGTGAGCAACCAGACCCCACTTAATAAGTATGTACTTAATAAGAAAGCTAATAAACAAAGATGTAGACGGTCAACGGGCATATGAAAAGATGCTCAACATGTCTAATCATCAAGGAAATGCAAATCAAAACCACAATGAGATATTAATATTACTTCACACCCATCAGAACATCTATCATCAAACAGAACACAAATAACAAATGTTGGTGGGGATGTGGAAGAAAGGGAACCCTTGTGCACTGTGGGTGGGAATGCAAATTGGCACAGCCACTGTGGAAAACAGCATGGAGCTTTCTCAAAAAGAAGACTGTGAACTACCATATAACCCAGCAATTCCACTTCTGGGTATATATATATCTAAAAAAAAAAACCCAAAAAACTAATTTTGAAAAGAATCATGCACCCCAGTATTCATAGAAACATTATTTACAGTTTCCAAGTTATGGAAACAGCCTGTGTCCCTCAACAGGTAAGTGAATAAAGGAGATGTGGTATATGCATACAATGGAATACTATTTGGCATAAAAAAGAAAGAAATGTTGCCATTTGCAGCAACATGGATGGAAGTGGAGGGTATTTTGTCAAGTGAAATAAGTCAGATCTAGAAAGACAAATACTCTATGGCTTCACTTATATATAGAATCTAAAAAATGCAACACACTAGTGAAATGACAAAGGAGAAGCAGACTCACAGATATAGAGAATGAGCTAGTGGTTATGGGGTGGGGGAGTATAGAGGCTGGGAGAGTGGGAGGTACACACGGTTGTATGTAAGACAGGCCACAAGGATGTATTTGTACACCATGGGGAATGGAGCCACTGTTTTGTAACAACTATAGATGGAGAATGACCTTGAAAATTTTTATAAAAATTTTAAAAAATGGAATTTGAAAAAAGAAAGCTAATAAACAGTATTTGCAAAATCTAGTTTGCCTCATATGCTACTACTTTATAGCGTATGTTTATTTAAAGAATTAGCAGCTATTATATGAAGCTACTCAATGGAAATTTTATTTTTGTTTTTGATTCCCAGGTTTTATTGGATCATGAACCTGAATGCAACTGTGGTCTTTCTGGGAATATCTTATATCCAATACTCAGGGGCCTGGGCCCTGGTTTTACTTATTCCTTTTATGTCTACACTTATGGCTCTGATAACTCTTTATATGATGCACTATAACCTGATTTATCAGCCAGAAAAATGTAAGTAAATCTCACTTTACATTTTTTTGTTTGTTTTTATGGTTTTCTTGACACGTCTTCTTCCTCTTAGGTTCCGTATAATTTCACTTTCAACTCAGAGAATTTGTAGAGTCTGTCACTTACTTCACTTGAGAGCAACAGAGTCTATAAGAATATCAGTAATCTCTATCTTATTTTTCCCTTGTTAAAAGAGTTTTACCAATGGAATATTTTAAACATAAACAAAAGTAGAAAAAAATCATATATGAACCCTTCTATCTAGCTCTCAGCTTCAGCAATTCTCAATTCATTTCTACTCACTTTTGCCCCATCCCTACTGGTAGTTCTGAAGCAAGAACCAAATATTACAGTGCTTCATATGTGTGTATAAAAAGAAGCTATATATATGCCCAATACTTTAAAAATATAATCACAATGTCATTAATGCACACACAGAATTTCTTAAGATGATCAAGAATCTGTTAAAAAATATTTTTCCCTTTTAAAATCTGTTTATTTTGTTTTGTTTTATAATTTATTCAAATGAAATCCAAATAAGGCCCATATATTCTAAATGGCAGCCATGTCCCTTAAACCATACATACTCCCCCTTCATCTCTATTTCTCGCCTTTCAATATTTTTTTCCTTACGAAATCTGAACATTTCACATAATCTGAATTTTGCTGATTATATCCATTTAATGTCATCCAAAAGGTTTTCCCTCTTTATTTCCCCTAAAATGTCTGACAGACATAGATCCTTGATCAGATTCAGATTTTTCATTTTTGGCAAAATTCCTTCACAGATGGTGTTAGGTACTTCACACTGTCTCATTATCTGCTTTTGCAGGGTCAGTACCCATTGTTAATTTTTGTTTAAATCTATGATCCCATTGGGGGTTGCAAGTTGGTGATATTCTATATTTCTTCCTCTTTTATTAGCTGAAATAATTCTATAAAGAAATTCTATAAAGAGAAATTTTATTAGCTGAAATATATTCTCAATAACTATTTCATTACACAGAAGTAGTTTGTATAAGGAAAAGAAGATAAATGTCTAATTCTTTCCCTCTGTTTTTAGATTTTCAAATTAATGAGATGAACTTCAATGTCTTCCAAAGATGATCTATTAGTTGTTTTTAACCTATTAATAAAAACAACTAACAGGTCATCTATTAGTGACCCTGTGGACTGGACTGTAGCCCACCAGTCTTCTCTGTCCACAGGATTCACCCAGCAAGAATATTGGAGTGGGTTGCCATGCCCTCCTCCAGGGGATCCTCCCAACCCAGGAAATGAACCCTCATCTCTTATGTCTCCTGCATTGGCAGGTGGGTTCTTGACCACTAGTGTCACCTGGGAAGCCCATAGATTCCATATATATGCATTAATATACAGTATTTCTGTCTTACTTCACTCTTTATAATAGGCTTTAGGTTCATCCACTGCATTAGGACTGACTCAAATTCATTCCTTCTTATAGCTGAGTAATAGTCCATTTTATATATGTACTACGATTTCTTCATTCATCTGTTGATGGACATCTCGGTTGCTTCCATGGTCTACTACTATAAATAGTGCTGAGATGAACAGCACTACAAGGTTGCTGTTGTTGAGTTGCTAAGTCATGTCTGACTCTTTGTGACCCTGTGGACTGTAGCCCACCAGGCTCCTCTGACCATGGGATTTCCCAGGCAAGAATACTAGAGTGAGTTGCCATTTCCTTCTCCAGGAGATCTTCCCAACCCAGGGGTTGAACCCACACTTCCTGCATTGCAGGTGGATTCTTTGCCCTTGAGCCACTGGTAGAGCCCTTCCATGCACAGGACTTTCGTCTATTTGCTTTGTCTTTTGCATAGTTTATGTTTGAAATAAAATTTACCTATCTTCTTTGTTTCTAGATTTTGAATGTTGGTGCATAAGTTTTCCTCACTCCCAGATTATAAAAGAATTCATTCATATTTGTCTTGGCATATATATATATATTTACCTTTATATCTGTGACCCATTTGGAAATTATATTATAATAAGTTTTAAGAGTGAACTCAATTTCATCTTTTTCCATATAACTGTCATATTATCCAGCCTTTTATTAAAAAGTGTATTTTTTCCCACTGCTTTGATGCCACCTTCCTGTATACCACCACTTGCATTTCTGGAATTTCTGTTTTCTTCCTTTGATCAGTCACTCTGTTCATATTATCTCTCTTGTTTAAAAAAACTCTTATCTTGATTTCTAACATATTTTACTTTCAGTAGTATCTTCACTGTTACCCCTATTTCTACCCCTTATCTATACAGCTACCACTAATAGCAATGCAAGAAGTTACGTTTTTTAAAATTAAGCACATTCACCACTGGTACTTCATTTCACCCCATATCAGTGAAGTGGGCAAGAAGGGCACAGGGTTTCCTTTTACAGACTATACTCCATGGACTTTATTTCTGCTCTTGTACCATCCCGAGCTTTACTTTTCCACTTAGCATGTTGTGCTGAAATGGTCTATTTCTGATCAGTTAAAAATTCATGTGTCAGTTTGGCAGAAACCAACACAATACTGTAAAGCAACTGTCCTTCAATTAAAAACCAGTGAAAATCGGTCAGTCATGTCCGACTCTGCGACCTCATGGACTACACAGTCTATGGAACTCTCCAGGTCAGAATACTGGAGTGGGTAGCCTTTTCCTTCCCCAGGGGATCTTCCCAACACAGGGATCAAACCCAGGTCTCCGGCACTTCAGGCAGATTCTTTACCAGGTGAGCCACAAGGGAAGCCTTCAATTAAAAATAAATAAATTCAATTATAAAAGAAAATTCCTGAGTCATATACATATTTGGAATATAGTAAATGTTCAGTGTTTGTTATTGTTAAGCTGAGTGCAGAAGATGAGACATAATTGAATTTAATGAGTTGCCCAAGACGTCACAGGCAGTGGCTGATGTGGAACCAGAACCCAGATCTTACTTTTCTCAGGCTAGAGCTTGTTTTTTTCACACCATGAACTGAGGCAGTGAGACAGGGGAAACATTACCCCGGAAGCCTCTGCCTTGTTTCTCAGAGATCTGTGTTCTGTCAGTCACAGCTGGGCAGTACACAGCCTCCTGGCAGTCTGTGGAATGGGTTCATTATGCAAAAGGATGTCTGAGAGATCCTCTCTGTCAGCCCCAAAAGGCAAAAAAGAGGAAAATGTAAAGGAAGTATAAGCTTTTGTCAAAAGACCACTTTGGCATATTCTGGAGTATGTAATTGTCAAGTAATTCTGCTTTTGTGAATGTGTTAGTCACTCAGTCGTGTCTGACTATTTGCAACCCATGGACTGCAGCCTATCAGGCTCTTATGTCCATGGAATTTTCCAGGCAAGAATACTAGAGCAGGTTGCCATTTCCTACTCCAGGGCTTCTTTCCAAGCCAGGGATCAAACCTGGGTCTCCTGCATTGCAGGCAGATTCTTAACTTACTAAGCCAACAGAGAAGCTTATACATAATTTTTACATTCAGATTTTCTATATAACTATTCAGCATCCAACCATTTGCTTCCTAATCTCCTATCTGAAAGTATATATTCATCTGAATTCATCTGAATAAAGAACTACAATTCTTCATGTAATACAAATCTATTTGATCAGCTCTGTTTACTGCCAGACTACTGCAGTTCATATGCTACCTATTTTAACATGTGATAAGGTAACCTTTCTTTGGACAGTCACAAGAAAAAATTATATTAGCTGCAGGTAAAACTACAAAATGTTCACCAGCAGTTTACACAATACTCTATAAAATGAATATTTTGGAGTTGTTTTGCTTTGTTTTGTTTTCTTTTTCAAAGTTATACAGTCACCCAACTATGGTGAAGTAAAACTCTGTCTTCCCTCTAGAAA